>NC_091129.1:77486411-78095161 GCF_040183065.1 Periplaneta americana | reverse complement strand
AAATAACAACAAAAAAACACAGTAATTTTGATTACAAAGTTTTTGATGTGAAGACTAAACATATGCTCATTCACTATTTCCTGTATCCTCCTACGTTGCCCAGTTGCATTAATTCGCGCGAGAATTAGATTCGTAACTTTTGCCTCTGTTGCCGTATTTCTGTATTGCAGGACTTTAACGAGAGCTATTTTTCCTCTCGGTATATCCAACGAATTCTTTCTTCACTGCAACTTAAAGGCCTGTACTTGCTAATCCGTTTATGAAGCAGAAATGAAACGTGAACTGTCAGTATAATTGTCACCCCGAGTATACCGCGGAGCTCAGAGATTGGTAGAAAACTGAATGCATTTAATTATTTCTTAAGGCTAATTCGTTGAACTTCAGAAATGAAATTTCGTTGAAATTCTATAAAGTAATAGAATTACTAGCTTTATTACTGCACGGGACCATGAAACTTTTGATAGATTAAGTGTGTAGACACATGCATTTAACATCTTTTTAAGTAATTGGCAGAATCTGTTGGGATTTATAATTTTTATTCATGTTTTCATACTTGAAAATCTCGCAAAACTAAATTTTCGCAAATTCTTTTCTTTGGGTCGAAAATCAAAAACCTATGGTAGATACTGGTGTAGACACACGTATTTAATATTTTCTGAAATAATTAGCACAATCGGTTGGAATTTATAGATTTTATTAGCGTTTATACAAATCGCAATTTCGTCTCCTGAAACGAACGATTTTCCCCTTTTGGAAGTCATACATTAATAGATATGTGTTTCTGTGCACGGTACCGCTATGCTATGCTATACTATGCTACGCTATACTATACTATGCTATGCTATACTATACTGTACTGTACTGTACTATACTATACTATACTATTTTATACTATACTATACTATACTATACTATACTATACTATACTATACTATACTATACTATACTATACTTTACTATACTATACTATACTATACTATACTGGGTGTTCAGTTCAAAGTGTGTCATGGCTCGCTGTATGCCGTCATGTGGCTAGCCGATGAGCCTAGAGAATTCAATCTTCCTACACTTCCGCAGAGGTGTATAACCTATGAGGCAGAGAAGTTGCCTAGCAAGTACGGCGTTCATTCTGAAGAGTACGTACCGATACGTACGGTAACGCCGGTAGTGGCAGGAATGTGAACTGTTTGGAAATACGTACTGTCGGGATATGGGGAAAGGGTTAAGACGATTACTTACGTATTTGTTGACATTAACTTCGACGGTCAACATGGACACGGAGCATTTGATTTGTGTTGTGGAATGTTACCGTACGCAACCGATGATAACAAATGCCCTGCGTACGACTTGCCGGCGCAAAACACAGTTCGAAAGAGGTTATGGTAGCACACAGACCGTACAGACCGCCATCTGTTGCTACGACGTTCAAGTTATACCGTACACGTTCTTAAGTTCAGATTGAAGAACGCCTTAAATAATAGGCAACTTCTCTAACATATAAGCTGAAACTCGCTTCAAATCGCTGACCCAACAACAGTGACGTCAAGACACACTTTGAAATGAACACCCAGTACTATACTATACTATACTGCAGTATACTATATACCTCTGATTAAGGTTCTGGCTGATATGTATCTATTATCAGGCAGTACATCTCACTTGTCGATATGTGTCAGACGAAGAACAATTGTTTATATGCATCTTACTGTAAGTCTGATTAGTGGAATATGTAGCTAATCGGTGATGATGCATTGGAGGGGGAAAGGAACTGGCCACCCTACCCCATTATCTCCTGGCGTAGTCGCTTCATGACATGCCTTATTGTTGTTACTTATGAGGTTCAAACCTGTCTTCGGACAGTTGACTAAACGAAAAACTATACTATACTAGTATTGTATTATATTACCTTATATTATGTTATATTATATTATTTTTTATTTTATTTTAGTAGGTTATTTCACGACGCTTCATCAACAGCTCAGGTTATTTAGCATCTGACTGAGATGAAGGTGATAATTCCGGTGAAATGAGTCCGGGGTCCAGCATCGAAAGTTACCCAGCATTTGCTCATATTGGATTTAGGGAAAACCTAGGAAAAAACCTTAACCAGGTAACTTGCCCTGGCCCGAAATCGAACCCGGGCCACCTGGTTTCGCGGCTAGACGCGCTAACCTTTACTCCACAGGTGTGGACTAATATTATATTATATTTCGCTTTACAACTGGGATGTTGTAGGCTTACTATTTGGAGCGAGTGGTTGTTTACCAAAATTTACATGTAATATTCTTAAATCCTTTAAAATTCCCTTTTATGAAGTTCAGAAGATTGTGATGGAAATTCTGAAGGCCTCTCTTCAAATTCCACACTGCCATTTATATGTCAACACATAAATTTTTCTTTTAATGTACAAATCAAATAATTATTTTACTCGCTGTATTTTCCTTTATCTTTTGTGTTTGTTAATTCCGGACTCCAGTGGCCAACCTCACTTGAGGACGGATGATATTCTTAGTATTGTATTGTATTATATTATATTATATTATATTATATTATATTATATTATATTATATTATATTATATTATATTATATTATATTATATTATATTACATTGTATTATATTATATTATATTATATTATATTATATTATATTATATTATATTATATTATATTATATTATATTATATTATATTATAATTTCTAATTCTTTATTTCATTTGTCAGTATTATTATTGTGACATAAACAAAAGATGTAATAGCTTCAAATTTAATAAAGTTATAATAAACATTAAGATTTCAGAGGCATGTTGGGTCCGATAAGTATAGTATCAATCAAATAGTGTAAGTTGTTACAGTCAATTACTTAACAATATTACATATATTGTACCTTTATGTTATTACATGAAGTAGTATTTAAAAGTTATGACTAACTTTTTCACCAATAATTTGGCATCTTCAGGTCACATTAAAAGAACATGGTAACATAAAATGAACACTTAAAATATTCCAGTTAAACACAATCGTTAAAAATTAAAAACTGGTATAATAGGCAATCTGAGCAATATGCCATTAAAATACATGTAGCAGGAAGATGATACCATGAAATCGTGGAATGGGCTGATAACACTGTATTAACTGATAAGTGTACACAACGAAGAAAGAAGACATAACAATCTTCAAGTTTATGCGGGTGCACTTCCCAAAATGTTGAAAATATGCTACAGTATATAGGTCGCTCGTGCTGCTATTTATGGACGTATGGAATTAAAGCCACGATGGTTGAAGAGAAGTTGACTCGAGTTCATTGATGCAGCAACACGACTCAGTGTTATCAGCCCATTCCACGATTTCATGGTATCATCTTCCTGCTACATGTATTTTAATGGCATATTGCTCAGATTGCCTATTATACCAGTTTTTAATTTTTAACGATTGTGTTTAACTGGAATATTTTAAGTGTTCATTTTATGTTACTATGTTCTTTTAATGTGACCTGAAGATGCCAAATTATTGGTGAAAACGTTTGTCATAACTTTTAAATACTACTTCATGTAATAACATAAAGGTTCAATGTATGTAATATTGTTAAGTAATTGACTGTAATAACTTACACTATTTGATTAAGATTTCATCCAAAAACAATAAAAAATAACCTCAAAAAAACTTTCAACTACTTTAACCAAAAAAAAAAAAAACACCTATATTCATTACTTCTGAGTTTTTAAATTTATTATAGGTTTTAATATCGTACATGATATTATTTGGCAGCATTTATTTGCTGAATTCACGATAGAGCAGAATGTTATGTCGACGGTAAAGTAGGACGTGGTGATGTCTGCACGCGTTGGTAACACCTCAAGCGTCCTTACTTAGGCAGGTGCCGTGTCGTGTCTTATTTCACACAAGTGGAATTCTCGGAAGATACATAATCGCTGTTGATCCCATCCTCCGAGAGCTTTCAGAGTCATTAAATGTTTTCAGAGAGGGTCGGAACCACAAACTAGTCTCCACGCGAGCTCCGCAGCTAGTGCTAGGAACTTTTAGAGTTTACAGGAAAGCACAATAAACTGTTCTAGTATAAAGCCAAGGAAACCGCAACAAATTATGTGGCACCGTGCAGTAAAAATGCCAAATAAGGTACAAAATGATACTCAAGCGGTATCGTTTTTATTAGTGCTAATGAATCTAATGGACAAGAGTTCGTTTCCTGCTATAGAACTGCTTAGGCCCTATTTTTTGCGCAATTCTTGGAGTTCTGAAAGTGCCATAGGTGTAAGAAAATCCAACGCTTCGCATTTCCGTTAGAAATTTTAGGATTTGCAGTTATTAAAAGCTACAAACCAATAAAAAAACTGTTTCTGTTTAGTTCTCACGCGCTTGCATGGTAGTCACTTTCGAATTCGCAGTTGCATTATTTTTGTCTTCTGAATCCTATTAGATTTTGCATACATCAACCCCTGAATACCTTGCATCACAATTCCACAGTCTATCCACACATCACAATCTGTATACTCGGTCACATTACGGCACAATATTCTCACAGAACAGTTGCGTATTCTTCATCTTTTACAATAGACACTATCCGTTCTTGGAATTCCTTACCTACATATGTTAGGGGCTGCCTAACGTTAACTCTTTCAAATCCAAGACATCGCACAGTGTCTCATACAGCCTAATTTAATTTGTTACCCACCGGCGTGGCTCAGTCGGTTAAGGCGCTTGCCTGCCGGTCGCGGGTTCGATCCCCGCTGGGGCTGATTACCTGGTTTGGTTTTTTCCGAGGTTTTTCCCAACCGTAAGGTGAATGCCAGGTAATCTATGGCGAATCCTCGGCCTCATCTCGCCAAATACTATCTCGCTATCACCAATCTCATCATAGATACAGCGTCGTTAAATAACCAACTAACAAAATAATTTACCTCTTTTTTTACTTGGTTATTTAACGAAGCTGTATCAACTACGAGGTTATTTAGCGTCGATGGTATTGATGATAGCGAGATGGTATTTGGCGAGATGAGGTCGAAGATTCAACATAGATTACCTGACATTTGCCTTAAGGCTAGGGAAAACCTCGGAAAACTCAACCACGTAATCAGCCCAAGCGGGAATCTAACCCGCGACCGAGCTCAACTCCGAACCGGCAGAGAAGCGCTTAGCCGACTGAGCTACGTCGGTGGCTTCACTTCTTTCAAGTGGGTATTTAAATTCGATATTCTTCTGGCTTATCCATATTTTTCTGCTTCGATTTTGTCATAGATGTAGGTACAATATTTTATTTTGTGTTAAAAATTGTATTATTATATTTCGTTTTCGATCTCTGATGGAGTAAAAGAGAAGGTCATATGGGCTTAACCTGCCAGAATTAATAATGCATTATTATTATTATTATTATTATTATTATTATTATTATTATTATTATTATTATTATTATTATTATAGCGAATGGATGAGGATACTTACAGGTTCAATATGTATTATTTGCTGTAATAATTATATAGAGAGTGATGGCGGATTAAGTACTGGAACACATCTAAACCGTCATGACGTGAACAAATATTGATGAAACAAATAAATAAATATGAATTAAAAAGAAAAAGAAAATAAATAAACCTACGCGAACGTGTGTCCCGAATGAGAGAAAATAATGCTCCACAATAAAAACCAAAACTTGGACTACAATCTGTCACCTTCCCAGCGAAAAGCAAGCTGCACAGCGCTGCCAAAATTCGGTATATTTTCATTTCAGTCCTACTGTATCTGATCCTTATAATATACCATACCTGCACAATCTCACTACTGCCAATTTATTAAACCAATGGTAGGTAAACGACCAGTTGATAAAGCATTGTTATTAAAAAAATAATTACGGTATGTATGTTATCAAGCTTAAAATTAAGAAGCAGCTGTGGAGTTACGATCCAGTTGGCTTTGGCGGAACTAAGCATAATTCTTTATTTTCATTGTGTAATGTTTACGGGTTAAATTAAACTTTGGAAAGAAATAAATTGAGAAACTTGATTATCTTTAAATTACGTATTAATCTTAATTAATAACGGTACAGAAAAGAGACTTTATGAATTCTGTATATGAATCTATTAAACAACGCGAGGTTTTTACGTTTAAAGCAGGAAATAACATCCCGGATATTTTATAAACAAAATTCATTTCATAGGAGCATGCATTATTAATTCGCGGGACGTGAATAGATTGCCATAGCAACGGACCCAGTTTAATATAGCTTTTTGTACATTGTTTACTGAGCTACCAAATTCAAAGAGATGATGTTAGTGTTATAATTTTTACCTAGAAAATCTAATTTTGTACTCGTATATAATTATTGTACTAAACAATAACAGTTGTGACCGAGCACGCCAGTAGAATAATGATCTCTCCCCCTCTGCTACACATAAATCCGATTTTGTTTTTGCAACAAAAACCTAACGAGAGCAGAAGGGATTCGCAAATAATAAAAGCTCTGCTGAATTTAATTTAAGTCCATATAATTACCGCTCTCATATGAGTTGTACATTGCAACATATGAGTGCGTAATATTTTTCATTTATTTTTACCGGAAAGTCAACTTTTTGCCGGTGATATTGTCCATGTTTTGTTAAACCAATGTTGTGTTTGTATGTGTACTCCATTTCCGGTATTAGAAAGCACCCGACGAAAGAATAAATCGGATATTTTTCTATCTGACAACACAACAGAGGTTTGTTTACTCTCAAATTATGTGAAGTAGAAAGCACTTGCAAAAAATGTATTCATATATATATATATATATATATTTAAACTTCCAAAGTTTTTGGCAACTCCGTTATCGAAAAAAATAGCTTCGGACAACTCATTTACTTGTTTGTTTGTCTGGAAATGTTTCATAACATTAGATTTCATCGAATTTCAGCAAGAAAAAAAAATACAAATTTCTTCTGTTCCGAAAATTTTGTAATAAGCGCTTAATAATCATGCAACATAACCTACATGTTTTTTTTTTTGTATATGTTTGTATTTTGTCTGCTTTACTGTTGTTTAGTTAACTGACCGAAGACAGGTTGAAACGTTATAAATGATGCCAATAAGGCATCACTCATGTGGCAACTAAGCTAGGGGACAGTTGGGTAGAGTGGCCAGTTCCTTTCGAATGAATGCCAACAAATACGCAAAGGAAAACGCTCTGGATTTGAAGGTTCTGACAAATAATTTGGTTTTCATACAAACTATTTTCAAACTGTGTCTGAAACTATTACACGGTTAGAAAAGTCAGAGCAAGAAATGCCGGAAGCCCTCAAATTAATTGAGGAAATGACACACAGAATTAATGAGACACCAAGTACACCGGGTACTGAATGTGTAAAACGGAAGTGGAAATCAATTTTTTGTAAAAATGACGGATATGGAACATTGTGTAATATAAATAGCAAATTAGTGGACAAGAGTCACCCGAGAATAAAAGACTGTCTCTTAGAGACTGCAATGATGTTAGGTTTCTTCGTTTTGCTCCTAACACGTCATGCGATGTAGAGCGTAGCTTGTCACAGTACAAACTGTGTTTGGCAGATAACGGAAAAAGATTTACGTTTGAGACACTGAAAATGTATCTTGTAGTACATTGCAACTCGGTGCTGTAACTGCACTTCCTAAAGACGACCAATAGGGTAAATGAAGAAAGTAAAATTGCTACATGTTTATTTTCACCATTAACACTGTGTATAATTAAACACAAATGCTTATAAAAGACATGAGAATAAATGCTTTTCATATGCTTTTGACATTGTCATTGTGTAATGTATATTTACTTTCAAAATGTCCATATGTGTCTGTTTCCCCATACTACCGTACTCTATTCCAAATAGCAACGTTGTTACCTCGACACATATCTACCTTTCACTACCTGCAGGGAGTCAACAACCTATAGTACATGCACAGTAAACTTATTGTATCGGGTCCCAAGTCTCGAAGCCTGGTAATGAATATTCAATACTCTTTCTATTACGGAGCAGATTTCGATAGCGATATTTTGTCACAGACATTTCGCGACATCAGTCACAGGTTAATAAATGACAACCACGTACCTGTGACAAAATATCGGTTTGTGAAATATCGGCCATCTCTACTCGTAGCAAGCGATCTCACGTACCCCACCATAAGGGGGTACAATATATGCTACGGAGCATTCAACCATTTGGTTTCACGAGATAACGAATGACCTGTACATAAGTTAGGGCTATCTAATGGACCAATAGGCCTATCTAATGGACCAATTATCACACAATTTTGAATTACTGCAATATAAATAAGTCTAACAGAACAATGCATGCAACATTATTCTGTTAGAATTATTTATATTGGCATAATTCAAAATTGTGTGATAATTGCTCCATTAAGTTACGTATAGGTCATTCGTTATCTCGTGAAACCAAATGGTTGCGTGGAGACCTAAAAGAAATGGACCACGGGCCTCCTCCTTCCCTCCTCTCTACTCTTCTACTATTCCCACTTGCTTCGCAATTATGCCAGACTCTTTCTACTCTCCATTAATAAATGACTGTCAATATTTTAATAAAACCTAAAATGTTTATACAGGGGAAATACTGTAAATTCACAGGGCTAACGCCTTCAAAGCTGAGTACCTAGTTTAAATGGAGTGCACTGGTACAGGGACATAATTTTATTTTTACTTCAATTTTTATTGTACCTGAGTTTTTTAATGTACTTCACTCCCACCCCCTCTACTAGTAAACTTCCAACCGTTCTGCACACAGAACCAAGCGTATATACAATGAAAGTCGCCTTACGGTCATAGAAAACACAAACAGTACTGACTTAGTGAGTATAATACGTTCCAGAAATATGTTCGCGTTTTCCAGTGACGAAAAAGCTTTCAATATTGAATATATTCTCGCGCAAGTACTTTGCCTACGTCGCATCCCGGTTTCCCCAACCCGCTTCTGCTCGCCCCTCTGTAAAGGTTAATGGTTGAGCTGTCTTAGCTCTTTTCTGAAAACATTAATTTCTGTTAGGAATTGGGTCTACGTAATATTACAGACCTGTTTAAAATAACTTTAAAAAGGCCCTAATTAATTAATTAACTGTGACGTGATTTCCCTCCTTTCTAAGATCCTGCGACAAAACCACTTGGACGGACAGTAATGAGTCTGAGTAATTTTATGTTTTCGGATCGGGCAGAAGTGAAGATTGAATTACAGTACGTAAGGTACTCTTTTATAGAGTAGGTACGGAATTATTTCAACATGAGTTACTAGTACGAAGGACGAAACTGGTACAGTAGTCTATAGTGCAAAAAAAAAAAAAAAAAAAAAAAAAAACTGGAGCCTGCATCGAAATGAACGGCCACTATTTTCAGAACTGTGCTTAAATATCCATATTATGATTATTTTTTAATTTCATCCTCTATATTGTACGCTAATGTGCTGTAGACAGTATAATGTACCCTGCATAATGAATACGTCCGAATGGATAGCTCAGTTCGTGAGTAAAAACACTTATTGTTAATACTGTACTGTATTTTGATTAAAGAAAAATCTAATGAAAATTATCAAACCCAAAATCGCGATATTTCCTATTTACGTAAATGGATGAACTACTTTTCTTTGCTCCTATACTTAGTAAAGTGATTTGTTTGTATTTTACGCCAGTATCGTCGAACTCCAGTCGTGGAAAGGGATAGCAAACGGTGTTCCCGGTTCTCAACCATTAATCCAAAGATATAGCCAGGTTAATATTAGAATACATACGTTAGAATCAGAACTGTATACCTATAAATTAATACCTTGGTTATAAACCTGTTTTTCCTGTTTTAACATAAACAGAATAATTAAGGGAACTCGATAAAATGTCAAAATATTTTGACGTCCGATGTTTTCACATCAGCTTACGCGATAACAATATTTGAACGATAATAATAATAATAATAATAATAATAATAATAATAATAATATATTATTTATTATTATTATTATTATTATTATTATTATTATTACTGATATTAAAATTACAATAATCATAATGGAAAAGAAAACATTTTGATAACACTACCATTCATGTTCGTGAAAGGATGGAAATAATTATAGTCTGAGATATAAAAATCCGGATATCCGAAACACAAAGCGACGTTTTTTGTCGGATTGTCGACAGCATCGAGAATGTGACGCGTGGGCGGCCTGGAAAATACGTGGTCAATCGGTGGGAATAAGCAGAAGCAGTGTAGGTTGGAGTGTATACCTTGGTACATGCAAATGGGAGTGGAGTCGACTTGGTCCGTGATGATGTGTGGGCAAACATGCGAGAGAATGGGTAATTAACGCGACGGCACTGCGCTCTGTGAGCGATTACACAGTCGAGTTGTGCCCCGAGTTGAATTCACTCCGTGCCACTCGTCCACTCGCCCCACTGATCTTCGATTCTCAGAATGTCTACATTGACTAACTCACTCTCATTCACGCACCGTATTGTAGATTACAGCTATCTACAGTGTGTCCAAAAAATTACTCATTACTCAGGACGAGTGTTTTACGTAGCCTACAGTTAAACATATTTTGTATGAGAGTACATGCATTGTTTATTTTTAGTATGGCTGTATTTCAGCACAAATACTTTCAGCATATATAATTTCATAGAGAATTGTTATTTAGTTAACTATCCGTAGACAGGTTTGAACCTCATGACACAAGGCATCACTTATGAAACAACTAAGCCAGGAGATAATGGGGTAGGGTGGCCAGTTCCTTTATCCCTTCATTGGATACATTATTGTTATTCGTCTGACGCATATCGTCAAGTGAGACGTACTGCCAGATAATAGATGTACACTGACATTAAAGGATATCTGACCCGACTAATCGATAGTGAATGATAATTTTGTTGGTGTAAGAGTGAATTCTTTAGTTATTACTTCTATGAATAAATGGCATAGATAATGGTCAGTGTCGCCAATCGTACATAAATATACTCGCATTATAGAATTCAATTTTTCATACCACTCTACTGATTGTAAATGAACAATGGGTTTAGCTGGAAATCGCTGATATTGTCAATTATTATTAGAATAATTTTTACTTAATCTACATCATCATTTTCTTTGATACTATTTTTAATCGCCCCAATAATGGCGTCACCTATTGAGAACTAGCGGAACATTATCAAAGTTGTCCACACATGTGGAGTAACGGTTAGCGCGTCTGGCCGCGAAACCAGGTGGCCCGGGTTTGATTCCCGGTCGGGGCAAGTTACCTGGTTGAGGTAACCCAATATGAGCAAATTCTGGGTAACTTTCGGTGCTGGACCCCGGACTCACTTCACCGGCATTATCACCTTCATCTCATTCAGACGCTAAATAACCTAAGATGTTGATAAAGCGTCGTAAAATAACCTACTAAAATAAAAAAAAAACTATCAAAGTTTGTCAAATTGTTATATCTTTGGTTCTGCCTTATCCCGTGGTTAGAAAGTTTGCTTACACGATCATAAAATCGTAGGTCGGATACCTTCGAACGTCAGTGTACATAACAACCAGAACCTCAATCAGAGGTATCATAGAGAATATACAGCGACGGACACAAAAAAATGCAACACTTCAGTTTTTTAAATTAAAATTTATTTTATATTTCTGACAATTATCGTGGTATAAGCCTCCTAAACGCACGGTATAAGATATAAGCAAAAATATTTAACAAAAGGCTAACAACAATAATGAAAACTTTACTGTTAGAAGGACAAAATGTATTTAGGAAGGGCAGATCTTGTTATGGATTGTATTTTCTCCGTATCTCAGATAATAGAAAAGGACAGATAATATAATATCCCAACTGCTATGGCCTTCATTGATTTTGAAACAGCCTTCGAAATTGTGAATCGAATGAAACTTTGGAAAATAATAATGAAAGAAAGGGGCATACTAACACATTTAATAAGAGCTATTCAAAGTAGGTATGTGAATGAATTTTATAATAAAAATTAAAACGATTTTCGGAATCAGTAATAATTCAAAGGAAATAAACAAGAGGTGTAACACAAGGGTGTTCCTTGTCACCTGCATAGTTTAATTTTTATATAAATGAAGTTGTGAGAAAATGGGAAGCACAACTGAATGTTAATTTTATTTTAAAAAAAGCACCTCTAAATTTTATGATTTTTGCTGATGATTTATTGATCCACGCAGATAATGAGCACAATCTACAAAAAGCAGTATTCAGTATGTATAAAGTAGCTTTCGATTATAATTTGAAGTTATCTACAAAGTTAACAAAAATTTTCGGTTTCATAGGATCTCAATCCAAACGAACCAAATATTAATCAATGATGTTAATTTAGAACAAATTTCAAATTTTAATTACCTAGGATGTAATATTACATATGACCAACCAAGTGATCAAGAAACTAAACTCTCCAGATTTCCATGCTCCTGGGAACAATGAAACGAACTCTAATGAAAAGAGTCCGGAAGGAAACGATACTGCAATTTTATAAGACAATGGCAATACCATTGTTCACATATGGAGCTGAAAATTGGGTACTGACCAAGCAACAACGTAGAAGAATAGAGGCGGCGGAGATGAGATTATTAAGACCTCTTACTGGTTACAGATTGAAAGATCAGAAGAGAAATAGTGAAATTCGTGAAGAGTTACAAATACAAAGTCTTCTTGACTTCACAGACTCTTCTAGACAGCAGTGGTACCAACAACTGATGAGAATGGACATAAACCGCCCTCCTGTACAGATTTTCCTGTATCAACCAGTTGGCAGAAGGGATCTTGGCAGGCCCAAAAAGAGATGGAGAGAACAATTGTGATTTCCTGGAAATGGAACAGGTCTGAAGGTCTAAATCATGATGTATTTGATGATGACGATGATGATGATGATGTTGAATATGTAATTTTTAACATAGCTTTAATGCCATTAAGTACAAGTCATACTAGTCGAGTAATATGTAATGAGGTGGGCGAGACCTCATTCATATTCGACACATACACATATAGCTTTAATGACTTAGACTTGCCATTTTATTAGTGTAATGACACAGTATCCCAGAGCGTTTATCTGATTCAATGTGGTGAAACCTTATTTCCAGTTTATATAAATTTATTTTGAACTATTCTTGAAGAAAAGTTGTTCATAAAGTAATCTCTTGTCTAATGTGTAAACAGTATAGTAGAATCCCTCTTAACCGGCACCAAATGGACCAGGGTAGTTCTGGATACGAGATTTTGCCGGATAATTGAATAAATACCGGTGTATACAAACAAAAGTTAGTATTTCATGGTGCCAAATGTTGAAACTGCAGCCATATGAAGCTTATTTCTCTATTATTTGCTCGTAACTGAATAAACATAAAAACTATGTGGATTTTCCTTATTAAAACATATCATATAATACAAATAATACACTAATTTTAGATTCGAATATTACTGAAAACGAAAGTTCTTGCGAACTTCCTAATGTGGCAACACTGACGGCCCGAACATAACTAAACAACATAAAAACTATATGGATTTTCTTTATTAAAACACAACACACATAATACATTAATTTTAGGTTCGAATATTCACTGAAAACGAAAGTTCGTGCGAACTTCCTAATGTGGCAAAACTGATGGCCCAGATTGGCAAAGTGGCAGATTTAAACTTTTTTTTCCCAGCCAAAAGTGCCGTTGTTTTGATATTGCCGATTATTTGAGTGCCGGTTACGAGGGATTTCAGTCTATATTACACTTGTCATCTGGCTCAGGATACATTTCCGCATTTCACAGGACGCTAGTCAAGCGTTTTGAACTGAAGTTCGTGTTATTATAAGACATTTTCCTAGAAACGCAATTGTATCGTCAGTTTACAAGCAAAACACATTAAGTAAAATATATAACTTCTGAGAAAAAGACGTAAATAATAAACGTAATGTGTACGCTACATATAAAGTTATAATTGGAAAATAAAACACATATAAAGAGAAAACCTCTTGCAAAAAATATTGTTTTGAAGATTCATTTTTCTCAAGAACATTAAAACACCTTTTTCTCAGAAGTAATATTTGTGACTTAATGTGTTTTACTTGTAAACCGACGATATTGTATATGTAGTTGACATTTTAGGATTGGATGAAACTACTCACCTTTTTCGTCAACAGTTTAACAACCGTAAAATTAATTAGTTTTCACGTTTGTATAATTCTAAGACAAATTTAAGGTGACGGCGAATGTTATCGAGGTACTCGGATAAAACTTATTTTATATTATCTATGCTCATATTTGATGTATGTGCGTCGATGGGCTCCTTTACATATACAATTCTATGCGTCGAATTTTACTTTAAATTAGTAAGTTTCTATTATTTTCGGCCAACAGCCTCCAAAATCATTTTTCTAGTGAAATGTGTTATTAATGGTTATATTAGCGATCCTGAGCATAGAATTATTCTTTCATCCATTTACTGTATAATTACAATGAACGTTCTTTTGCACGTAGTAGGCAATATATTTTCTTCATTGTGACTGTAGTCAGTCTAAGCTTAACAGCATTATCATACATGTTTCACTAATGTAATAATTAATTTTCTCGTTGAAATTATTCCCAATCCTAGCAGTTTGTATCATGATTATTGAAACATTCTGTATTATTCATAATAATTGATTTTAAATATTTGTAGCTTAAATTTTGTCGCCAATAATTTTACTTTTTAATGCGTTCTATCATCAAATGCTTTTAGCTGGTAGGCAAAATCATTAATATATCAGTGTTGTGTATTAAGAGGAGTTAGTTGTAACCTAATGTTATAAATCGTTTTATCAGCATACATTGTTTGACACATTAAAATCAAATATAGAGTGATATAAACGCGTAATGGAGAGTAAAATAGTTACAATTTAAATGCTTCACACAAGGACATTATTTTAAAATGGACGATCAACATACACACTTTAAATACATATTGTCATTACGACATAATGAATGCATGGTACAGAACATCAACTAAACTATTCCAAACAGGTGATTAGTAATTTAATGTTCCTGATCGTTGGCAGTCGTTTGTTATCACATAAAATTTAACACATTATAAACTATATTAAAGTACCAACTGTAATAATTTATGCCGTAATAAATGCTACAACTCCAGCAAAGGTCAATAAAGATATTCCTGAAAATTAGTGGTCCGATATCGTAAAGAAAGCACTTTTGTCGTTGAAACGCCGGTAAGGTTGAATTCAATACCACGATGATAGGTAGATAATTTTTATTTTATCTATTTCTTCATTTATTTATGTATTTATTTATTTATATATATTTATTTGTTTATTTATTTATTTACATTGACGGAGTTAAGGTCATAGGAGCTTTTCTTACTCTCCACCAGTCATAAAATACATAAATAGTGGAATAATAACAATATTGACAATATGCAGAATGGAAATAATACCATAAGAGAAAATGCTAAAATATAGGTCTAAAGATTGAAATACAGTGACATCAAAAACTTTTTCCTTACATTTTTATTGCACTTTGTTTTTTTTTACTATACCATACAAGCACGTGCTTATAAATCGAGGTAACCGTCGGAACGCTCTCGCTGTACTCTGTGCAGTCTGAAGGACCACAACATTCAGTTGCTGTGTGTCTGTTTCCGACGTAACATAGAATGGTAAAGTGTGTTTCGAAGACATTTGTACAACAGAGGACACTACTACTACTACTACTACTACTACTACTACTACTACTACTACTACTACTACTACTACTACTACTACTACTACTACTACTACTAGCACTTTTAATAATAATAATAATAATAATAATAATAATAATAATAATAATAACAATAACAATTTATTCATAGTAATCTGCTCAAGTGTAGGTATTTCACTGCAAACCCAGCATTCTTCAACCTTCCTATTTTTCGCCTTTTATTCTCCACATATGATCCAAGAATCTTAATGTTGTTTATCATCTGATATTTTCTTCTGCCCCGAACTTTTCTTCCTTTCACCATTCCTTCCGGTGCGTCCTTCAGTAGTTTCTTCTTAACTAGTGACCCAGCCAATGTCTTTTTCTCTTTCTGATCAGTTTCAGCATAGATATTTCTTCACGAACTCTTTCTAGCACACCTTCATTTGTCATCCTGTCTGTCCATTTCACATGCTCAATTCTTCTCCATATCCACATTTCAAATGCTTGTAGTCGTTTCTCTTGGCTTCATAGTAATATTCATGTTTCTAACCCATACAATGCCACACTCCATACAAAGCACTTCACTAGTCTCTTCCTTAGCTATTCGAAAGGCCTGCAGAAGATGCTCGTTTTTATATTAAAAGCTTCGTTTGTTATTGCTATTCTTCTATTTACTTCCTAGCAGCAGCTCATTTTATTACTCATAGTAGGCCTACACCCAAAGTACAGTGGAATCTCTCTTAACCGGCACCAAAGGGACCAGGCTAGTTCCGGATACGAGATTTTGTCGGATAATTGAATAAATACTGTTATATACAAAAAAAGTTCCTATTTCATGATGTCAAATGTTAAAACTTCATCCATGTGAAGCTTATTTCTCTATCATTTGCTTATAACTGAATGAACATAAAAACTGTGTGGATTTTCCTTATTAAAACACATCACTCAACATAAATAATACACTAATTTTAGGTTTGAAAATTCACTGAAAACGAAAGTTCGTGCGAACTTCCTAATGTGGCAAAACTGACTGCCCAAACTGTGGCAATGTGGCAGATTAAAATTTTTTTTCCGTTGTTTTGGTATTGCCGGTTATTTGGGTGCCTGTTACGAGAGATTTTACTGTGCTTCAATCTGTCCACTTTGTTCTACTGTTTCATTTAGTATTCGCAAATTTATCTTCTTTAGTTTTACTAGTACTACTACTACAACTACTACTATAACTACTACTACTACTACTACTACAACTACTATTATAACTACTACTACTACTACTACTAGCGATAATACCACTACTACTACTACTACAACTACTGCTACTACTACTACTACTACTACTAATAATAATAATAATAAATATAATTAGATAGGAGAATAATATAAACATGTATTTGAGGAAGGTGGTATATGATGGTAGAGACTGGATTAATCTGGCGGACCGATGGCGGGCTTATGTGAGGGCGGCAATGGATCTCCGGGTTCCGTAAAAGCCATTTTTAAGTAAGTAAGAAAGTAATAATAATAATAATAATAATAATAATAATAATAATAATAATAATACCATCACAACTACCACCACTCCACTACTACCATCACTACTACAACTACTGCTAATGCTGCTACTGTTACTATACTGAAGGGACACTTGTAATGGATTCGTAAGGAACCTGTGATGTAGGTTATTGTCATACGGTTACTCACATGATATTTTATAATACTAAAATACCAAGTATTGGTCTTGTTTTGAATGCACCTAGGAGATAATATGTGTAAACTCAGAAACTCTCGCCCAATTTTTAGAGAACATGTGTCTTTTAACAACTTGGTGGTACTCATCATTTTTCACTCATCCGTACAGCCTCGAGAAGGTGGGCAAAGAAAAGTACAGATCTTATGAATTAAATTTAAAGTCCAGAAATAAGATTCTAAGATAGTTCCGTAATGATTTATTATCTATTATCTATTATTATTTTACGATATGTGAAATTTATGGCGTAGTTTTCAGAGAAGGTTGTTTCCGTCAAGGTCTTCGGTTCGCCTGGCCGTTCCCATGATATCACTCTTCCATTATCACCACAGTGTCACCTCACCATCTAGGAACACCCCGCAAATTTTAAAAGACGCGTTAAATAAATAATCGCTGGATATCCATAGGAGAATTGACAATTTTCAGGGGCTGATTATTTGGGAAAATACTCAGAGATAATTTGCAATTAAATTGTGGGGCGCATGAAGGGGTTCGTACGTGTTTATATTCATGCAATTGAGGGCTGATCGAAAAGGGAGAGGTAGGGTGTGAGGGGATTCATGTAAATTACAGGCAAGCGAATTGTTGACAGACATTGTTTGTGTGATTGCTAGCTTTTCGAACATGTGTTCGTTGTCAGTGTGTTTCCATTCAACCCAATTGGAAGTGATTTAAAATTACAATTGTGACCAAAATTCTAACAGTGGGAAAATTCATGTCGTTTGTTGGAAGAATAGAAATTTTACGTGACAAACAGATAACATTGCTTTTTTGCATTATCGTCTTCTTTGTTGTATTTACAGCTATTATTTTTAGACCTCGAAAGCTATAATTTCCACACAGAAATTTGTTTGCTAGGGAAACCATTCTACATAACATAAAAGTATACTGAAATAGACCCTTACAGTACATTTATTGTTATTTAGTTACCATAATTATTACTTAGTAATACATAATATTTTATGTAAGATATTAACAAATAATTATTGTAATTGCCCACATCTAACACGTTCCACACAAGTAAAATATTTAGGAATTATTATAGATCAGCATTTACATTGGGATAAACAAATTGATTTTACGTGTTCAAGTATAAGAAATACAATTTATAAATTCATAATTCTTCGAAATTTTATCACTAAGGAGGCATTGAGAATAATATTTTTAGCTTCGGTACAATCATTAATACAATATGGTTTATTAAATTGGGGTGGAGTAGCACCATCTCTAATTAATCAATTAATTTTATTACACAGAGATTAATAAAAATTTGTCTAACCAGAAATATGGATTACCCAACAAATTTAATTTATACAGATTTTGAAGTATTAACTTTTGAAGAAATTTATAAATATAGTTTAGTAACTTACTACCACAGAAATCAAATAAAACATAAATCTAATCGACATGAATATCGTACTCGAAGATAAAAGTATACGTTCCCATTAATTCAGCCTAAATGTCATACAAGTGCAGCTCTTAAACATGGTGCTAGTTTCGGCCCAAGATTTTATAATAAAATTACAAACCATTTTCCAAATTTGAAATATTTTAAAATTGAAGCTTTTGAAAAAGATAACTATAAAATTATTCGTGATATATAATATTAACAAATGTGTGTATTTTTTACCTTTTATTTCTGTCGACTATATTCATGTTTTTATTGAATACCACTGGCTTTCGTCTGATTTTCAATTTATATTAAATATGTTTTTCTCTCTCTTTTCTCTTTTTCTCTTTATTCTTTTTTTTTTTTTTTTTGCTTTTTGTGTTATTTATTGGTTTGAATTAAATTAATTACTGTATTTAGGGAACTGTCTTTGTAAATTTTATGTTATATTATTGGCTAAGACCATACTGTACACGAGCCTGGCTCTTACGGTACTGGCTAGAAACATTTTTGTTTTATAATTTTAATTTTTACTCAGTAGCTAGCTAGTTAAATAAATAAAATAAAATTACAGTGCAGTTTTGTGAAGGCTTTGGAATAATATTGCTCAAAATTTTCAATGTAAAATATATTGTATGTGCAATTTTAAAAATATGGTCGTGCAAAAAAATGTAGAATATTACACGTTTGTGAAGTGCACTACAAAATATCGGAAACTGAAAATCTCGCTCTGCTTATTTTTCAAACTTTTCCTCGATTTTGTATTAAAAAAACGCTTTCCAACGTTGTATCTTAATATACTGTTGAATAACAATGTTATGAAGAAACACATAGGAAGTCATATACTGTATAGTTGAGGAACAGAAACCGAAGGTGTTTTCTGAAATGCCGCAATTAACAAAATATATAAATAACAAGGACTGAAGAGAAGAAAGCTGTTTGGTTTGATTATCGAAGAGTTAGAAAGTAGAGTTCGATGTGGCGTCTGTTTATAATCTTTCGCTTTTCGTTGTATAGTAAGATGAAAATATTTTTGTACTTCAGACAAGAATCTTTTCGATGACTGGAGGAAGAAGATCGAGGTAATCATTTAGGTCTTATCTTCACCTAGAAGCGTATCGCTTATTGACTGACTTGTAATAAACATAATATCAGCCAGTATTGCAAGCATTAGTTTATTATTCCGATGAAGTAGAACTTGAAATTGTTGCCTCATGAGATTTCTAGCATTACTGTGACTATCAATAAAGTATTATTATATCAGTAGTATCTGTACAACAGACAGTCTTTTGGAGTAATTTTTCTCGCAGTAGTTCTGGGAACACCTGCTGCAGGAACAGAATGAGTTAAGGATGTGCCACGCTTACCGTCTCCTTCTTTGAAATACTTGTAGCTTACTTCACTGGCTTTACCTTGGGACGTCATTTAATTCAGTGTTCTGCCCAAGAGCAGGTCTTTCACTGCAAATCCAGCTTTAAAAATGTCATGTTTGCAGCTTTTCTTGGGAAAGATAAATGCGTACAGTACGATCATTTAGTCTTGACAGTCGCCGACAATGTGCGCCTGGGTCAGGCGAGTCCATTAAGTTATGCCAAGGGGTGTTTAGGTTAGTCAGTCGCTTGCTTTCAGAGCGATCGGATGTCTCGCATGCGGTAGAACGGTGTGTTTCCATTACGGTTAAGCTGTACTACATTTCTTTACTGACGGCTCGCTGTTATCTCTACTCCGGAACTCTCCCCACTACTCCACTACTCCTATTACTTCCCCTCTTTCGCGTCGCTGAGCTGTTAGGACTAAATAATCGGTCTGTAGCTTCCCGTTGCTTTTCGCACATCACTCTCTTTCGCATCTTAAAAGATCCCAGAGGGGCCTCAGCGTGGAGGTGAGGATAGTGGATTTGACTAATTAAGTTTTCCGAACTTTACCGAAATTCATCGCAAGGGTTAAATCTTTGGGACGTTGTAACGTTTATTCCTTTTTAATGAAACACATGTTAATATTAATTTTTTCGCAAAGCATAGGAGACAAATAAAGGGAAAATATTTGTTCTGCGTTCCCACTTGGAAAAAATAAATGCCGCATATTTTATTTATAATTTAATTTATGTATCCAGAGCAACAGTACATCGCACTAAATGAGTGAGTGAGTGAGTGAGTGAGTGAGTGAGTGAGTGAGTGAGTGAGTGAATAAACAAATAATACACACAGACAGACCATAAGTTGGTTACTACAGTTAGCGTCATTATACAACTTACCGGCATTATGACCGGTTGTAGTGCATGTGTATAGCGCATGCATTATGTCCAGACACTCCCCCACTCTTCCTACAGAGCTGCGTACGAGATCCGATGAGTCTACTTACGAATTATAGGGGAATGGGTTAGCCTTTGCCTTGAACACGGTAGACACACGCCCGACCTTCCCTTCTATTCCTATCCCTTCCACAGAAACGTTTGTCCCCTACTAGAGAATGTCTTGACAAAATGCATGAGCTGTAACCAGGAAAACATACGCATTGTGACCGGTTGTAGCGCGTGTAAGCAGGAAAAAATACTCTGTGTTGCGGTGGTGGGGAACCGAACTCAGGTCTGTTTTCAGCAGAGACAGAAACCCATCTGACTGCGGTAGGCTACAAAAGTCCGATCAGGAACCAAATTAGGTCCAGTCCGTATCTTGTAGCGGCTCACCTTAAGAAGAAACTTTCTTCTGAAGGATGCACTGGAAGGAATGGTGAACAGGAGAAAAGTTCGAGGCAGAAGAAGATATCAGATGATAGACAACATTAAGGCATATGGAACGTATGCGGAGACTAAGAGGAAAGTAGAGGATAGGAGATATTGGAGAGTGATGGGTTTGCAGTGAAGGACCTGCCCTTGGGCGGAACACTATGAATGAATGAATGAAGATATGGTGATTGAAGAGAATGGAGAAGATCTGAGAATGAATGGTATTGCAAATAGAGCGCTTTCAGAATAGGAAGACATATAAGGCGGAGCTACTTCAGACCAGTCTATCTCGATTAGCCAGTAACAGTGAAGCGGTGTTGCCTAGTTAAATTGTCGCGAAGTCTTGCCGAAGCGTCGCGTATTAGTTTCTTTCTTGCGCGCACAATATTTATCGCTAGGATTGAATTTTAAGCTGTGTCATTCGATAGAGCTACGAATTCTGAATTTAACTGTACAAGAATGGCAATTATATGTCAACTGGCTCGCGTGTTATTGCTTTAAGACTAAACAGAGATATCCAACCAACATATTTTGCTCTGAAGTCCCTCTCTGTAAACGAAGATAGATTCTGTTTATTTTAAAATTCAGACGTGGACTGTTTTATCTTGGTATAAATTTGTAGATGAATTTAATTACTTCGGCTCTATTGTCGACAAATCTGTTACCTGTGCCAAGGACATTAATGATAGAGTAAATCATACTAGAAAGACAATTAGATATTTAAACAATTTATTTTGGAGTAGGGATATAAGGAGACATACAAAGGAAATATTTTAATATCAACACTAGAAAGCATCCTTTCCTACGGTTCAGAAAGTTAGACTAAGTAATAAATAGTAATATGCGTTACAAGAGCGGTATGTTGACGTTTTCATGTTCGAGGAAAAGATTGAAAAAGCGAAACGTAGTTGAGCTTTTTTAATTTCCGAGAACATGAAATCAAACATACCGCTCGTGTATCGTACATTATTTTGTGCGAAGATCGTTTATTACATACCTGAAAGAGGAATTTCTAATTAGTTGCAATGAAATCTCCATCTTGGTTTCTGTTCAATGGCGGCAACTTTGGAAAACAAATATATCTATCTTCAACATTGTTCCTATAAAATGTTTTCTGTGTTTACTATACTCCAGCAGGCCGTGATATACGTCTGTCTTTTTTTCCCCCAGTCTATAAATGCGAACTTAAAACAAACTGCTTCCTTAATGTTACATGCATCACAAAATGCAGTAACTTTAGTGGAGTTGTAGAGTTTACTTAATTTTTGAAAATATTTAAAAACAATAATTAATAGTGCAATTTAGGTGAAATTGCAGTGGTAAGTTTCCAATTTATAATTATTACTATATTGAACGTCTTTAAAAATAATATGTTAAAAGCCTAAAGCAGTAAAATGAATATGACGCCTAAGCGGTAAGAATAGAGAAATTGTTATTTGTGTTACGCTGGGAATACTGAATGTGGTATTTCACACTTACCGCGTATTGGTTTTGTGCGGAAAGCAAGCAAATACGCACGATCTCGCACAAAAAAATATGCAGAAAATAATTATGACGACGAAAATAGATTGGTTTCGAAGAAACGTGAGATTATCGAAACTGTAATATAGAAGAAATGATTACATCAGATGAGGAAAAATGCAGAGAAAACTGTTCTTGACAAAATAGAAAAGCGATCATTACAATGCCAATGGTATGGACATATGCAGCGAATGTCTGAGGAGAGATGGCCCAAACGTACAATCAGCTGGGATGCGCCTGTTAGGAAAAAGTGTGGAAGGGCTCGGAAGAATTTGTATTAAGGAATAAGCATAGCCATGGTAAAGAGGGGTTTGAAAAAACAAAGGGAGGATAGAAATATCTGGAAAACAGGAATTAAAGGCAAACTGCTGTAAAGTGGAAAGCCTGTTAAAGTAGAAGTATTTTGCAAATCCAGTCTTTCAGGTGAAGCTCCCTGTAAAGCAGATTTGAATAATTTCAAGGGAAAAATTGTTCCGGGGCCGGGTATCGATCCCGGAACAATTTTTCCCTTGAAATTATTTAGAAGTATTTTATTTTCATCCGACTCTTTGGATGCTTCGAATTTTGGGGCGGGTTGTGATAATACTTTCGAAAAGAAGCTCGATCTCAGGTTTAGGATTCGGGCCGGGATGGAACGTGTTTCACACTTTTGGTCCGTGTATATCTATAACAATCAGGTACGTAGACAAAAAATGAGGAAATTACTTAACAAAATTTATTCATAATTCCTTTTGTTTATAAATGTTGCAGGAGAAACAAGAAACGAATATCTCCAGAACTAATAACGGTATTTTTAAGAACAAGGGGCATAACAATAACTTTTCTGTGACAGATGAAGATACATAAATTTAAACATGTTCGAAGCTCTTACATGGAAAATATTGAAAAAAAAATGGATTGAAAGTAAAAACTGGATGAAAAACATGGATAGGAACTTGTTGCCTTTGACAGAATGAACTATTCAGATTTTAGAAAACAAGAACGCTCAGTATAATGCAATATAAATATTATAATACTTCTACATATTTCAACTGGCAAGATTTTACTTGATTGTATATTTGATGAACGCTAGTACAACTTTTGTATTTAAATGCCTTAGGACGATAATTTAAAGCCAGAACTTCAAGATTCTGCAGATGTGGATCGTGATCAAAATATGTTTTACATTTCTTTTCTGATGATTTCACCATATTAATCACAGGGCGCTTTCTACATTCTCTATCAATGTTCCGAACTTCCGTATCCATTATATTTCTAAAAAGCTGTTAAGTTTCCCACACAGTTAAAATATCTGATGCCAAAAAAAATTTTATGTAATGGCTACAGTAGTTATTCACCCGACTCTAAGAGCGGGCTCATAGATGTCGCAAAAATTGAGAAGCGTAGACCGTTTGTAGTTTTTCAGATACTATGCAGAGTGCGCCACAGGCAGTGAGTCCACATTGCACTATACTAAAAGCCAGGTTATGAACCGACTAAACCGGAAGCAAGGTTCTGTTGCTCTCTTTCTGAGCTCTATTGCCACATAGTGGGGCGAGATTCAAAGCATGTTCAGCGTATGTCACCGATATGTTTAAAATAACTACTGTATATAGTTCTCGATAACACTATCAACAATATTAGTAATTAAAATTACTGTTTTTAAGAAAGCACGAGCTAATGACGCTGGTACGAAATGCGACTCGTAATGCACGTGGTACTTCAAAGGAACTGGGAAGTTTGGCTACACTGTCTCCGTGATCCCGTTGCCAGATTTTCGTTAGCAGACGACATTTTCACGTGAGGTCCAATGAAAAGCTCCGTTCTCCTTCCCCCCTCCGCCCCTTCATACTCAACGTGTCATCGCTGCACAGGCTACCCTCTAACCCGCACTTTCCTCTCGCCCTGCCAACTACTTCCTGTTTAGTCGGTTCATAACCTGGCTTTTAGTATAGTAATGAACAGGCTTCGAGACTTCGGACCCAATAGAGCAGTTCAGTGGGAAATCCGCATAACGGCGTACTAAGTATAGTGGTAAAGCGTGGGTACTGTAGAATGAATGATAACAAATACGCAAAGGAAAACGCTCTGGATTTGAAGGTTCTGACGATTAATTTGGTTTTCATACAAACCCATTTTCAAACTGTGTCTGAAACTATTACACAGTTAAAAAAAGTCAGAGCATGAGATGCCGGAAGCCTTCAAATTAATTTAGAAAATAACACAGAGAATTAATGAGACACCAAGTACACCGGTTACTGAACGTGTAAAACAGAAGTGGAAATCAATTTTATGTAAAAATAACGGATATGGAACATTGTGTAACATAAACAGCAAATTAGTGGACATAGAGTAACCCGTGAATAAAGGACTGTCTCTTAGAGACTGCAATGATGTTAGGTTTTTTCGTTTTGCTCCTAACACGTCATGCGACGTAGAGCGCAGCTTTCTACAGTACAAACTTTGGCAGATAACCGAAAAAGATTTACGTTTGAGACACTGAGAATGTGTCTTGTAGTAGGTACATTGCAATTCGGCACTGTAACTGCACTTCCTAAAGACAACCAATAGGATAAATGAAAAAATTAAAATTGTTACATGCTTATTTCCACCATTAACACTGTGTATAATTAAACACAAATGCTTATAAAAGACAGGAGAATAAATGCTTTTCACATTCTTTTGACATTATCATTGTGTAATGTATATTTACTTTCAGAATGTACATATGTGTGTTTCCCCATACTACCGTACTCTATTCTAAATAGCAACGCTGTTACCTCAACACATCTCTATCTACCTGCAGCGAGTCAACAACCTATAGTGCATGCACAGTAAACTTATTGTATCGGGTCCAAAGTCTCGAAGCCTGGTAATGAATGATGTCAAAGAATGTATAATAGTAGAAATTCAGAAATGTATTGCATTGCCCGTTACAATAATAGACTTTTTTTTGCTCTTGCAATGAACTTGCCTAATTTAAAAGTGCTGCGGGTGCTATCTATCTACAAATATCTTTTAACTACCTACTACCGATCTTGCAAGAAGCATCATCACACTTGCAAAACTTATTTAGTTTAAATTAAATGTTTTTATTAATAAATTTGAACTGAATATATGAAATTTCGATGGAAAGAAAAATACAGACAAAATGATAAAGTTTTGATTGAAAACACTTTTTTTCTTAAGAATATTATATGAATTAGGTGAGAAATATTGATTCAGCTCAGAAAATGGATTATGATTCAATGAAAGACACGATTTTGAATCTTTTTTTATATGGAGAATATAGACTACATTACATTATCCATATAACCTTCCCAGATATGAACAAGTAGAGAAAGATTGGGAGAGATAAATATGCAGGAAATATAGAAATGAAGATGGACAAATAGACAGTAATGCAGAAACGGATGGAGAAAGAGAGATCTGGAGGGGAGAGAGAGAGTGAGAGAGATGGAGGGAGGGAGAGAGAGAGAGACCGAGAGACCGAGACAGAGAAAATGGCAGATGGAGAGGAACATGTAGGTAGAGAAACAGAAAGAAAGAGTAAGTTAGAGAAGCGAAACAGTTGCAAATTGCAGGTATGCAGGCATAAATGTGGCTAATTAGACATTGAAAACCATAGTTTATAAGATGTGATAGGATTTTGTTCTGTGAGTTGATTACAATTTGCATTCTGGTGTTAACCAAATTGCAGGCTTTTTGTTAGCAAACACTTGAGCGTTTTTTATTTAAAAGCAGAGGGCAATGCAGCACTTTCAATCGGCAAGCGAAGCCAAAATTCGCATTTGCGAAAGAAGTAGAGCGGATTCAGCTCTCTTACAATTACTAAATTACACAATCAAATGGCAATCGAATGTGTGTTTCGAATGGTAGAAGGCAGAACTGGAATTTATTTTTTTGTTTTGTTTTGGATAAGCTAAAAACTCAATACGCCTGAAAATGTCAGGTAAATTAAAAGTTGGACGGTCAAATGCAAATCAGCAAAGAGGGCTTTTTTTACTGTTAACACGTTGTGAAACTTTAGTGAGGTAAAAAAAAAAAAGCAGTTAATGGAAAATGAATGGTCCAAGCCGCCCGATATAAAGAGAGAGTAAAACTGGTGATAGCGTCTGTAATTATACAGGGAGGGATCATTGAAAACAACACAAAGTTACAGTACGCATGGCGATTCTACACCCGTCACCTGTCATCCCACACGTTTTTCCCGGTAGTATTTTTTTCAAACACGCTATTTCCATGGTAACCTGCCACAACCGATACTAATGAGTGCCATTGTCATTGTTTATTTCTAGTTTTTTTATACTCGAATCATTTCCAGAGATTTCAAAACAAGAACGAATTTATATTCTGGCAGGGTTGATAGAAATTAAAGTGGGGGGGGGGAGGAGAAAATATCATTTTTAATTTTGAACAATTCTAACAGGATTTTCGTGTTTATATGACGACCTGGATGACGTTGATTGCAAGCTATAAAAAAATTTATCTTTTAAATGTTGAAATTTAAAGCCAGGAAATTGAGACCTGAATATTATATAGAATAGCTGCATCTGCGACTCAAGCACTTTCATCAAAGCGGCTCGGGTTCAACCCTCGGCAGGGTTGTGAAAGAAATTGTTGGAGACAAAACAGATATTGCACGGGGTTTTTCTGTCATTTCACAACACTTTTGACTCCTTCATTTCATCTATCATCAGTAATAATTTAAGGGAGTAGGAGGTGATGCCTGTGCGATTAAAATTTTCGTACAAAAGTTTAGTTCAATATTTCTAGGCTTTTAGTGCTCAGAATGGAATAAAAATGTCCGTACTAACACAGTCAATCATTCTGAATTGAGTGGTATAAAAGACGACTAATTAGTTTCCTATCCAAGTGCAAAATAAAGGCCCTAATTGATAATGTTTTCTCAGTGTACCTCATTCTTCAAGTGCACATTACTTGCAACAATCTTCACTCATATACCCTTGTGTTTTTTAGGTTATCTAATAATGCATACTGTAAATTCTAAAGCAAAATTTAGTTAAATATTTCACCAGTAGTGAAACAGAAAAAATATTGAAGCTTGTTTAATATTTTTTCAATTTTTTTCAATGTATATATATTTTTTTTCTCGTGTTATGTGTATGATATTCTTAAAACCGTAGATCTACTATGTATAACACAGGCTGCATAAAACACTATAAAAATTTCATGTAAATTGATTCACTAGTTTCAGAGAAAAATGCACTTAAGTTTGAAAAATGTCAACTTATGGAAAATTGCATTTAAAAAAAAGAAGAACGTATGAATTACATGCACCTCCAAATTTAAAGAGGCCGCTTAACGGGCTTATCTGCAGAAATACCCCCACAGTATTTTTTATTGCTTTAAAGTGCAAGCTTTGTACTTGTTTTTAAAACACGAAATAAAAAATCGGATTTTTGACTCTTAATCACTACCTGGTTCCCTTGAAAACAAGTGGGGTGAAGTCTTGGGGGTAGTACGGGTTTCCATTGCTGATATAGGAAGGGTTTGACTCCGAAACCTGGGGTTTACCACCGTAGGCCTATAGGGGACGGATTTTTATGTATTATAACCGCGTCGCTGTTATTTCCGGCGTGACTCCTCCTCTTTGGTTACTTCTTAAACTGGCCGCGTTCTTAGCTGCTTGCCGCCGAGGAGGACTGTATATTACATAACAGCTGTTTACTAAATGTGGCAGCATTGAAAGTGCATGACGTCATCAGCGGCCAATGACAAGACGCGCACGTTTAAATGTATCTGAGCTGCAACGTGATTGGCTGCTGGAAATAACAGCGACGCGGCTATAAAAGCTAATATTTCAACTCGATTGTTTACAACTAGCAAGCAATAACCCGTCTCTGGTTTAAATAATAACTTACTGTTGGGTTTCAGAGCGTTGTCCAATTGCAGCGAATGACGCAGTTTCATTTTTGCTGTTTAAATTGACGGAGTTCCTGCCACCAGTGTTGCCAATTCAGCGGGTTTTCCGCTAAATCTAGATTTTTTTATAACCATTTAGCGGGTAAAATTATATTAACCCGCTTAGCGGGAATACTAGCGGTTTTTAATATTTAAATTTTCTGAAATGAAATTCATATTAGGATTATTAGCGGCTTTCATAATTAAATTTAATTCGTTCAGTGTGTGTTTTGTGAAATGATGGATGTGTTAATGTAATGATAATTCCTACCTTTAAAACCCAAAATCCGTCAAAACCAATTTCAACTAGTAAAAACTAGTTTAAGCAAATATAGATAGGTAGAAAGTGAGTTTTCGTATGATCTAGAATCAATGTCAGGTTAGGTTTGGTTTGTTTAGGTTTTTGTTTGGTAAAAGCTTAAAAAAACCTAAAAAACCAAACCTGACCTGTCATTGATTCTAGATCTTAAGAAAATTCGCTTTCTATATATCTATATTTTAAAACTAGTTTTTACTAGTTGAAACTGGTTTTGTCGAATTTTCGGTTTTAACGATAACATATATCGTGCAATAAGAATTTAAATATGTTGTGTCTGTGATAAAAAGTGTTCAAAATTGCTTTATATCGCCACATTGGCAATGATAATAGTGTTCAATATTCGTTACATTGGCGGGTGGATGCTCTATCTTGACCATCATCATTATTATTATTATTATTATTATTATTATTATTATTATTATTATTATCATTATTATTATTGAATAATCAGTATACATTAAAATCTAGAGATATTTGTTAGAAAATCGCGGGTTTTCGAAAGCCATCTAGTGGTATTATACGTACAACTGTTGGCAACACTGCCTGCCAGTTCATACTATTGGTTAGATTTTCGCTGACGCGTTGAGTTGTTGGTGGCACTCGCTTTTGAAACTCAAATTCAAATGAACGGTTTCAGCCATTATTTACAAATAAAAAGTAGGCTTCACTAGATTCATACCCCCAGTTTTTGTGAGCCAGCTGTCCTCTGTTTCGATATCAGAGTGTTGTGAACAAGATACCAAAATGGTTCTAACCGGCGTGATATCAACTCAACTATACTCGGTGTCGTTTTTAGCTTTTATTGCATAAAAATCCGCTCCTTGATTAGGTACTCCGCTGAGGAGGGAACCTGGCTCTGAAACAGCTGAGGTGGATGGCCCACCTGTCAATATCGGATTTACTAATGCCGACCAGGTCACCTGTCGGACTTGGATAGTTATAGCATATAGGGCGCACAATAAGCTAATGTAAGCCCAAGTGTAAGAATTCGTCCCGTGTTCGGCCATCGGAAGAACCAGACATACGCTACAGAATGCTTCATTGATATGTGAAATGTATCATGAAAACCCACATAAATTCTCAGTATACACAATAAGTTTTCAGCAAGTCAGCTCCTTTTTCACGTATACCTAGGTATATACGCAGCACTAAAGAAGAGATTTATAGTTAGCCAAGAACAACCGACCACACTATTTAATAATCTGATTTCACCTAATAATTTAATGTAAAAGGAAGTGAAGCCGTATTATATCTTAATAGAAAATCACCAAATACAGTAGTTATTCTCGACATAAATCTTATTAAACCTTTATTAATCAATAAATTTCGTCTTCCCAAACGTGAGAATCCAAGCAAAAGAAGTGGAAGTCAAGAAGAACAAGTGGAAGTCAAGAAGAACAAGTGGAAGTCAAGAAGAACAAGGTGAAGACAAGAAGAACAAGGGTAATACAAGAAGAACAAGGGTAATACAAGAAGAACAAGAGTAATACAAGAAGAACAAGGGTAAAGACGAGGAGAACAAAAGAAAGCAGAGGAGAACAAGAAAACGACGAGGAGAACAAGGGGAAGATAAGGAGAAAAAGGGGAAGACAATGAAAACAAAAAGGAAGACAAGTAGAACAAGGGAAGACAAGGAGAACAAGGGAAAGACAAGAACAAGGCGAAAACAAGGGGAAGACAAGGAGAACAAGCGGGTATACAAGAAGAAGAAGAGGGAGACAAAGATAAAAATGGAAAACAAGAAGACGAAGGGAAATACAAGGAGAACAAGAGGAAGACAAGCAGAACAAGGGGAAGACAAGGAGAAGGAGAAGACAAGGAGACCAAGGGAATACAAATGAGAACAATGGAAATACAAGAAGAATAAGGGAAATAAAATGAGAACAAGGAAAGTAGAATGATGACGAGGAAAATAAAAGGATAAGAAAGGAAATAGCACGAAATAAGGGGAATAAAGAGAGAACAAGTGAAATACAAGAAAAATATGGTGAATACATGGCAATACAAGGAAAACGAAAGAAATATGAGATCAAGTGGGAGTATAAATTCTTTCATGACAGTCCGTTCCCAATTTACCCTCCGTACCAAGTGAGGACAAAGTTGTAGTTCAACGTCTAAACTTTCGTCGTCTTATGTTCATAATCCAGGTTTCTAGCACTGAACTTGGAAAGTGAACAACCAATATAACGTTCGTATAAGAAGTAGTAAACCTGAATATTACAAATTTCATGTACCGAACACAATGAAGGACAAGTTATTTCCTTCTCATTTGCGTCCCTCACTGACTCTGTTATCACTGATTCTCGCCTTCATTCTTGTCTCGTGTTCTGCAGAGATTTCGCGACCCTCTAGCTGGAACCTTAAGATTGTCTTAACCAAACAGAGGGCGTGATTGTCTGACACCGTCTTTTTGTATTGAAATATTACCTCGCCTGGGAGTTGCGTTGTTGGGAAGGATGAGCCCAGCCTCACCTTCATCAAGGGCCATTACCAGATGATCAATCAAACCCGCCAAAAGCTTGTCACACTCCCCCACGCAGGCTGTTCCTTCAACCGATCACTCGCTTCTCTGGATCGTTTTCAAGAATTATCATACATATGCAACGAATATATTGTATCGTACGGCCGACAGTGAAGTGGTTATCGTTACGGCTCCTGAACTCGAGGTACGCGGGTTCATTATTTGCTGAGGGTGATAAAGTTTAAGGCGCAATTGTTTAGAATCCAGTATTCTTTTTCTTTCAATTTCAACTGTAAAACATCATCAGAGTGTATAGTCCGGATCAGCTTACTTAATACCCTAAGGTTGAAACCTAACAATTTTTCCCCCATTACTACATAAGCTAGTGGATTATGGTGATTTTCTAGTTTGCAGGTTGAATTTTCTTTTGCCAACTTCGTTTCGAATTTCGATACTGAGAAATATTACAACTGGTAGTGATTTTATAACTGTTATGTGGCAGCAGTGACACAAGTTGTCGGTAGTTTAAATTCTGAAAATTCAAATTGTCCTAGATTTCTGAGCCGATTACTGGAAGCTAGTGAAATTTTAACATACTAATAATTAATTAAATCAGTATTAAAATTAATACATAATAGTTATTTTATGTGTTGCTTTGTGTTGTGGTTAGGCTAAGTGTAAATAAATATAACATATTTCGTGTGATATATGCCCCTGAGTAATCAAAAGAAGTACCATTTCACATTTTAATTAATCTCTTTTGTGTTTAGACTTTTATTACAATAATGGAGTAAATATTCTTAAGCATACATTTCAAAGTGGCATTCGTTTTTGGAATTCGTACCAATCATATCACGTGATCAAACAAAATAAATTTTTAGGTTAGCTCGTGAATAGTAGACTGTTTGATGAAAGCAATGATTGTCATGTTTTCAGACAAAATACATTTTAATATTAGATCATACACTAATCTACAAACTACTAACATAATGTGCCAGAGGTCCAGAAGAAAAATATAGTCTTTCACAAATTATTGAAGCTTTTAGAAAACACCTCCCCAACATAAATATAAGATGTGGTAAATAAGCAACACATCGTTATTTTTAATACTCGTATATAATAATAATAATAATAATAATAGTAATAATAATAATAATAATAATTATTATTATTATTATTATTATTATTATTATTATTATTATTATTATTATTATTATTGTGGTTTACCATCTTTTGGTGATATCTAGTAAGTAAGAGACGGCCAAATTATCCTTTTAGGAATTCCTCTTACGTGATCCTTACTATGCGCTACAGAAGTGGGAAAAGTTCTGTTTCTCTGTATACCTAGTTTGAGAGAAGTGATTACTGCCCATTGTAGTTGCATCTTTCCTGTTCGACATTCAGTACTTTGAAATGCTGGGATAAAGTGTTTCGGACAAAACTATTATTATTATTATTATTATTATTATTATTATTTGCTAAAAATTTCCTGATTTACACGAAAAACGCTTTCTTCTCTTTCTCTGATATGTACAGTCTTAGAAAAAATGTTTTAGCGCACAGATACTAAGTACGAAAAAGGAGGCAGTGCGCATGATCAAAGGACGAGCGACCTGGTTCACAAGAGAACGATTAGTTGAGATAATAAAATTAGTCTTGTTTCGTTGTATATCTGATCATTCGCACTGCCTTCTTTCTGGGACTTCAAAATAATCAATACCATATCTACGAATTATAGACACTAAGTAGATAAACCCAAAGCACTTTCACAAATAGAAAATGTGAAACAAACTATTCTAAAAAACAATTCATAATTAAAACTACTCGTATCTGTGAGACAAAACTTTCTTCTGACATGTACGCCTGGGAACAAGTATTGCTCAGTGATGCGTCGTTCGGGAAGTGACATGGGCAAGTAACAGTTCACTTATCGGTGATAATGCGCGTCAGATTTCGGCAATAAAATTCTACAGCTTCTTACATATTACATTCCAGATGCAATTTATTGGCTAACGTTGTAATAACTGCTGGAATTTTCTGCTGCTGGAAATACAGCACGAGACTTTTTGTACGAATTATTTGTAACATAGAAGTAAGAACAGCCCATGAAATCCCTTCTGTGACGCAACCTAAGAGAACTAGCTCGATTACTCTCAATTCGCGAGCCAATTCAATTGAGGTGTTTGCATGCTCTTCCTGTCTCTAGTTAATTTCTTTCTTTCGTTTGTGTGCATTCGGCTTTCACATTGCAATTCCATATTATATACATACACATTACTAAATGAAGCAATGAGGAAATTATTCAAGTATTGAGCGACTCGAATTTAAGTATGGTACCCTCTTTTGAATTTGTTAGCTCGGTCCTTCATATTTACATTGTTTTGGTTTCAAGAGTTCTTCTTTCTAGACTTTCCATTCTTCCCAGTGTGTTGCTGTTCTGGACCATACTGCTCCTGCTGTTTCTCTGAACAGATCTGACCAACACCGCCTCGATCTGCCCTGGCCTCTCTTCCCTATTCTCGGGTCCCATACAGTTGATGCATCTTGACTGGTTGAGTCTCAGAACGTGACCGCCCCATCTCTACTTCAGTTGTAGAGCCTGGATCGCTTCATGCTTGTCATGGTCATCACTTCTTGGCTGCTGATTCTATCCCTCCAGGAGACGTGCAGTATTTTTCTCCCCATCTTGCTTTGACTTACTCTTACTATCTTCATTTTGGTATTTGTCATCAACCAGGTTTTTCCATACAGCATGACCGGGAAGATAACAGTTCTCCAAAACATCAATTTTTAACTGGCGACTTAAGAATTTGCCGAGAATGATGAATTTTAGAGACCATAATTTGTACCATTCCATTTTTATTCTTCTCTTGATATCCTCGTCTGAACGTCTTAGATGCTTTTTAGTTGGCAAAGGTATGTATTCTTGGGCATATACTTATCATAAATGAGGATTCGCTGTTCCAATATGTACTGTATTGCCATAAAATAAACAGAACTTCACTGAATGGAAGTCAGCTGTATACTAATGTTGTAAGCATGACTGGCCTGTGGTTTGTTCCAGGGGAAATTTACGCTCTGTTTCCTCGGCAGTGGTGTTCGATCTATAACAGTAAAAGACTCATGGTATTTAGGCCTATCTGAGCAAAACCTATTTTCTGTCGAACGCTCCAGTGTGACTGATTAAGTCTAAATACACTATCTGTTCAGCAGAACTTCTTTAGTTTCTTGGATTCATATTATCATAAATTTTCTCTGTATTTTACATCAAATATTGATGTTTAGTTAATTTGTCTTCCACAGGAGACTATGTTGGTAACATGCGGTAGCATTATGCTTATGGTGCTAGGCTACAAAGCCGAATGTCGTGGATTCGAGCTCCAATTGGGTCATGGAATTTTCCAATTGACCTATTCCTTATGGCTATGCTATGGCCACGGGTTCGACTCAGCTTGTAACAGAAATGAGTATGAGAAAGTTTTCTTTGAAGATAAGACGTCAAGCAACCAGTGTTCATTGTTTGCTGACCTGTGGAATCCATGATCTGTAATAGGGATACATTTCTTGAAAGATATATTACAGGACAAGTAGATGGATAGGCTTACTTGCTCCAGAACTTGATTTTCTATTTTCTTAGTAGCAGTTCTTCGAAACTCATCATGTTCGTATTCTGATGCGACACTTGAGAGTGAGTATTTATATTAGAAGACTTTTAGCAATTTGTATAAAGAAATGTTACAAATAAATCCAACGTGATATTTATTTGATATGCTCTCAAAGTATAATAAATCCAGTGCTTTATGAGAATTCAATTCCGAATGCCGATTCCACATAATTGCCTCCGTCTGTGTACGACACAAAAAAATGATCCCTTCTGATCTGAGTACAATACAGATCAATTTTACAAGACAAAGTTTTTATAATGATACAGATTGAGGGGCTCAGAAAGCCGGGGAAAATATTGATATCTCTAATCAGATCACTTCTGTACCGAGAACCATTGCTCGCAGAAGCTTTTGTAAGGAACTGCCGCTTGTTACGAGAGTTCGTAAGAAAGGGTAAGAAGCGAAGAAAAGAAATCCGATATTCAATAGGAATAAAGCTCAGGAGCTTTTGAGATGTTGACTAAGAAGTTTAGAAAGAACTTCCTTTAATTAAAGGCCTTCTTTCGTAATTTTAGATTATTATTTTTCTTAAGCATACAAAAATTTCTTCTGAATTAAACCACAAATTATAGACTACAAAATCTTGAGATATCTGCTCAAGATATAAGTTAATAAAGAGAGAAGTAACTGTACTGTATGATAATCATTATTTACCTATCTGTCTTTTCGTCTTATTTACCTCTTATCTTTACTATCTATCTCTTTATTGTGTCTGTTTTATAAACCTGTATTTTACTTTCGTCTATCTTAACACTTTTCATTTATCTATCTACCTTCATATTTTTTTTGCATCTATGTCTTATCTTTATGTAGGCTATTAGAATATCAGTATTGTATTCACCTGTAGTATCTATATGTAGAGGCGCGTCCAGAAAGTAAGTTTCCCTCGGGCTGTTTAGACAAAGAGAACACAATATTATAGAAAGATTTATTGAAACAGATACAGCAATTGTTGAGCTATTTTTCAACATATTTCTTACAGGATTTGAGACATTTGTCATACTGTGGTATCAAATTTTGTTTCTCTATGTCGTAGAAGTCTGCTGCCGGCGATCGGAATCAGTGTGTGACAGCCGTCTTCACTTCTCTGTCCCTGTGAAAATGCTGACCAGAAGGGAATTTCTTAAGGTATAAGAAAATATTGTAATCGCTGGGAGCGAGATCCGGGCTGTTGGTTGAATGTTGAAACACTTCCAAGCGGAGTTCCTACAGAATATCTGTTGTGCGCCGAGCCGTATGTGGCCGAGCGATTACCATCGTTTCTTACACCTCAAGAAATTCCTGTCTGGTCAGCATTTTCACATTGACAGAGAGGTGTAGACGGCCGTCACACACTGATTCCGGGCCCAAGCGGTAGACTTCTACGATACAGGGATACAATAGTTGCTATATCTGTTCTAATAAATCTTGTCATGAAATAGTGTTTTCTTTCTATAAACGGTCCCAGGGAAACTTACTTTCTGGACGCGCCTCGTATTTATATTAGTCAGTCTGTTTATAATTCAGTACTAATTTTTATGTTCTTTCTTGCACTTAATGAATATATTTAACGATTTTTATTCAACTAACTCTTATTTTGTCATCGGTAAATGTATTTCAATTAATTTTTATGTCTTGAATTTATACTATCTTCTATTTGAAACGAATCATTTTCTTCTAGAGGCCATTTAGCTTTTGTAACTTGGATTTGATACCATCTGTCTTTGAAATTGCCCAGGATTCATGAACGCACAATTATTCTTCCGGCTGCACTACAGTATGCCCCTGGGATTTACTAATTCTGTAATAGAAATGAGTGCCCGGAGGATTTCCTCAGGAGTTCCTCTATTGAATGTAGCAAATAGGTTTTTAATATGAATAATTTCGAGGGAAAAATTGGATCGGTGTCTGGTAGAGTTCCCGGGTAGCTCAGTTGGGAGAGCGTTGGTACGTTTAACCAAAGGTCCCGGGTTCGATACCCGGCCCCGGAACAATTTTTCCCTCGAAATTATTCAAATCAACTTCACAGGGAGTTATACCTGAAAGCTTGATTTGCAAGTTTTTAATATCATTATAAATAAAAAGTCTTTATATGTCATAATTCAAGTGAAAGATTTGTGCATGTTGGTTAATTATTTGTGATGCTACAAATGATTATGTAAAAAATGGGTGTGGATCTGTCGGGGTCACGTGGATTTTAATTAAATTCAGTTCAATTTATTTCGGTCATTAGATATACAGTTTTAACTTAGTCAGAATACATTGAAAAACATATAATACATTTTAAAACACACTAATAAAAGAAACATTAAAATTTAAATAATACAATGAAAACATGAAATAATTTGAAACTTTTAAATTATAGAAAACAGTTCACCCTTAATGTATTAATTGTAACTAATTGCAATTAAACGTATTTATTATAAAAAACAATTTCATACAAATTTGTGTTGAAAAATTCAGCTACAGAATAAAAAGGATTATTTAATAACTAATTGTAAAATCTGGTTTTGAAGCTATTGATTGGTAATTTATGATATTGACTGGGGAGCTTATATAATTCCATCCCCATAATTGAAAGTTTCTGTTGCTCTTGTGTAATCTACAATATGGAATATTAATTTGTTCACTGTTTCTGATTTCATGAATAATTGTTGATATTTTGTCGAGTCTAAAGTATTAGATCCTATTATACAAATTTATTATTATTAAAATCTGTGATTGTCTGAAAGGTATCGACAGATCTAGACGAGATCTTTCGTTAGGCACCAAAATAAGGGCGCTAGCACATCGGAGCTGAGAGATATAGGAATACTGCTCGGAAATTTTCTTTCATGTCCAAAATGGCCGCCAGTCGCCGCTAGCTCCCACCAAATTCATGCTCGCATCGTACTATAATTATAACCGATCGATCAAGATAATATTTATTTCAATCTTATTATTAGTCACAAAGTTATGGTGTCGGAATGGAACATCTTGCAAACGTTACATCGTCCATATCAGTTATCTCTGATTTTAAAGATGCATTCACGTCAAAGGACCGTAAGTTAGGTAAACTAGGCCTATTACATGTATTAGAGACGTTTCGCAGCGAAGTTTCAATTCCTTTGCCGTATGTATTGTGAGGGACTGGATGAATTCAATACTCGGCGGGGTTATTAAGTTTGCACCGTAGTTCTCTGGACGGCAGCCAGAAACCGACTCTGCTGTCGGCGTCGTGCGACTAGACGGGAGTCTAACTACAGGCGTAATTAATTTTGCACTGAGGTCTTTGCGATTTCAATGTCTCCGCTGTGCATAATTATGAACAAGTCATGGCGAGAACCTAGAAAAGAGGCCTCATTGTCTTAATTAAAGGTATTGTCTTAAAGTTTATCAAGCAGAATTGACAATTACTACCGGTACTAAATTGTGTGTATAAAAATTATCTTTTAACGGAAGAAAGGACTGAAATTAATGCCGAACAAGATGAATTTGGCAAGTTCGAGTTCTGTTTCTGAGGACCTGAAGTTGTTGCTATCGTCGTCGTCATCATCATCAACTTGAAGATGTCTTCGTTAATCTCGTTTACTATGCTGGGCTTGTATCTGAGGTTCTTGAATTAAAGCCTGGGTGAAGGCGATGGATTTAAAAGAACGATAAAGCCCTTAGCATGAGCATGGAGGAAAGTCAGACTATGTGCACTGTATTGTAATTTTACAGCACGTAAAAGATACCTGTTGCTGAAAGAGGACATTCAACATTTTTGGTCATCTCTGTCACTATTTCAATACCCGAATAATTTTCATTCTCTTCTTTTTGGCGAAAATTTAAACTAGCCTACATCTCTAGTTTTATTATTCGTCTGCACTGTGACTTTCCATCTTAATCTCATTGACGTGAACATTGTCGATCATGTGTTTCTTCAGTATCCAGGAGACGCTGGTGAGCCTATGCGCATATGCGAGAGACTCACTCACCAGTACATGCCTCAATCCGCCGACTACTTCTGACCGTTCCGGATCCGTGCCAAAAGTTTGTTAGAACGCCCGACTGCAGTAGCTACATGTTTCCGGTTCAGAACTGGTTTGGAGTGTGTTGGAACGCTTTTTCTGTACTGCGCATGCTCACGATAGTTACGGACGGTTCCTGGCTTATACCTTTATTGGAACGAACTTTATACCTTTAAAGGGTGGTTCACAATAAACCGGGAACGGAAACGACAACGAGAACGAAATTAATGTGAAAATAAATTTCACAATAGTTAATTGTAAATGCTTACATTTAAATACATTTATTGCAGCATCATTTCCGTTCTCGTTCTCGTTTCCGTTCCCGGTTTATTGTGAACCAGCCTTAATTCGGTCTTCGAAGTACCACGCACGACAGAATTGAATTCTGCGGAATATAGGGCTTACGCAAGCTTAAGATCTTGTAGAAAAAGGTGATCAGTTATGTAAAGTTTTAGCCAAGATACCATCGTACATTGAAGTTTCTAGGTCTACTAGTACAGACTTATGTGCTCATTAAATGTACTCACCTTTAAACTTGTATGAAATCAGTTTACATGTTGTTGTGATTACATTTAATGCGTTAAGATTGTTCTTGCTATAGTAAGTGCCCCACGAAACTTTGTAATTAGGTAATAAGCTTACCAACTAAGTAATCCATTGAAGTAAACATCAGAAGGTTCAATGTTTGACTTTACACATAAATACGTCCAGTGTACCTAACCACATTATTTTCAGATGGTGTCGTCCCTTATCTGTTTACAGATTCTGTAGAGAGTGAGATATGAGCCCCCTTCTATGTCCCATAGGTAGGGGTAATATTTTTTTATGAAAAAATTGGCGATTTTGATGTTAAATCTGCCATTATTTCGGTGGGTATTTCATGAAATAACTTATCAATTGGGAAAGTATTTCGTGAAATAAGTTGTCAATTAATTATATTATGCTTAATATAAAACGTTTGCTACATTTTTGTTTTATATTACACATATCATGTAATCAGCATTACCAAAATATAAACTAAGCAGTCCACACCTGTAGAGTAACGTTTAGCAAGTCTGGCCGTGAAACCAGGTGGCCCGGGTTCGAATTCCGGTCGGGGCAAGTTATCTGGTTGAGGTTTTTTCCGGGGTTTTCCCTCAACCAATATGAGCAAATGCTGTTAACTTTCGGTGTTGGACCCCGGACTCATTTCACCGGCACTATCACCTTCATCTCATTCAGATGCTAAATAACCTAAGCTGTTGATGAAGCGTCGTAAAATAACCTACTAAAATAAAAATAAAAATAAACTAAGCCTGGTTTCTGCATTTTCCGCACGAAGATTTGTGTGACAGTCAGTGAGTATTTTCGTGTACGCACAAAATTGTCTCTCACTGTCCACATTAGATTAGGGAATCTGCCTGGAGAAAATTCACACCAAATTCTGTGTGGTACTCTACGAGTACCCCCAGAGCTTCTTCGCATCAAAATATATTCGCCAGTGCATAACAGACTGCAGCAAAAATTGAAGAATGGTGTATGTTATATGTCGACCACAGAAATCGATCTTTTTTTTTCGATAGGCATAAAGATACATAGTAAGAGTGTGTGTACACAATATCCATAGAGAAAATACAGCACTAACAGCGTCACTAAGTGATCGACAAATTAACTGGACGAAAAATCACAAATAATATGTGTGTGTGCGTGTGTGTATTTATATACTCGTACATTACAAAGATACATTAAAAAACTGTTATATACACAAAACAAAAATACATATCAGGTTATCGAATGAGATGTATTTTCACAGATATTTGAAAATAAAAATTGATAAAAGGAATTCTACGATATTGTACACCCGTACCCACTCTCCCCGTATTCGTTGAAATGTATAGCTGCGTACTTAATTTGTTTAGTTTTTATAACACTAATTTAGTTGTCTATGAAATGCAATCAATTCCTTTCATCAATTCTTACTTATTTGACTACCTCAACGAGAAAGTAGACCTGTGTACCAACGACTCCAGAAAACGTGCACAAGAACGTACGAAATGTTTGTGTGAATATTGAGAGAGAAGTAATCTTACGTATTACATATCAATATTTTATTCAAAAAACTTGGAAGTACATTGATATAGAAGAGCATCACTTTGAGAATTTATTTAAATAAAAATCTAATTGAATATTGCATATTTTTTTAAATAAAAATTTAGATGCATATAAAATATAGTTCTCGCCAAGCTTACACGACCTCACTCACACCACTCTGCTGACTCGTACCTTACTTAAGACATAATAAATCATACGGTGCATGCCTGTTAGTTATGCAGTGTTGTCACATTATGACTCTGAATTAGCTCAGCCGCTGGGCTGAGGCAAGTACGATGTTTTTTTTTTTTTTTAACAGAGAAGTTAGTAGTTGTCTCTTGCGGCAAGATAAGCTGACCTCTCTACTCGGGCTGAGGCCGTCTGTGTTTGGCAACGCTGTTATAAAGCAATTCAGTTATCGGTCGCGGCCAACTGCATAACATAAACATCGAGAGCATGTTGATGTGACATCTTTGACTTCTTTCTTCTGAGCTGGGGTCGTCTAAGTTTGGCGAGTACAATATGTGAATTTGTTATTATCAATTGAGGGGCTCAATGGAAAAGGGGCCCATGCCACAAAAACTAAATTTTGTAGGAGAAGCATTTATTCCACTGAGATTCCCTCTCTTCAAGTGAAGAAGAGGCATTTATAAATGCTTATCATGATCAGTAGACATATGCCACAAGACTGGAAGTTCATAAAAGAGGTCCAAAATGACAAAATCTGCCTGATTACCGAAGAAAATAAATTCAACAATTCACTGGGCCTCTCAATTATTAAGTTACTTTTCAAATATTTGTTAAACTAAGCTCTAAATTTAAAAAATGCTTTATACAAAGACGGTTTACTTTTAACGAGGAATGACAACAAAAATAAAAACTATAGGTTTCCATTTAAAAAATGATTGATCTCCAGAAGCCTTGAAAACGTCCTCTAAACAACATAAATAATACAGTTTGCTTTCTTTCTTAAAGTCAATTAACTCTGATTTCAAACAATTGCTTCTAAAACACTTCGTTTTTTAGAATTACTGCATTATTAACTTACAGGGGCCCACCCGTATAACTACGAGATTTAGCTGAACATTTTGGTAGGACATTCCAACGCAAAAATTAAAACAACGTCAATTATACTCGTTAAAAGTTTTTAGTTTGTAATTTTATCCATTAGAAGGTTTAACAATATGCGGTTTTGTTAATAAGTCCAACAGATAAATAATTACAGTTGTAAACCTGATATGCACTGAAAATTGGAATGCGATAAATGAAATTGTATACCTAATGACTCATTAAGAAACGTTTTTGAGTTTTAAAAATATATAAACATGGACGTATAGCATACATGTCAATTAATGCGACCGCAATTAAGTTCCATTTGGATTCGAAATAGTCATAAAATAGCTTTCGCTAATTCTAGATGACAGAAATATTGGTTTTGTGTTCATATCTGCCGCAGTGTTTGAAGCGACAAATAATAAACCAGAGGTTGAGTATTTGAGATTGAATTGCAGTATAATTCTGCTCATTCAATTAATTAAGAAGCGTTCATATTTTGGAGATTATTTTATTTATTTATTTATTTATTTATTTATTTATTTATTTATTTATTTATTTATTTATTTATTTATTTATTTTCATTTTTCTCTTGTTGTTGGGCCAATGGTTAAACTTCGACGTCAAAGTCGGAAACAGGGTTTAAATCCCGCGACATAAAAACACCACACTTAGATTTTGTCGTGACACTTCTGTTTCCTCTGCCTTCGCACCACTTATGCTCTTCCATCAACTCACTGTCGGCTCTGGACGAGAGGTGTAGTTTGCCACTGAGCATTGTAAAATACTCCCCTGTATACAGTTGAGGATTCATATCAGTTGAGCTGTTTTAACTCAAAAGAACGGAGAAGTTAACAAAAAAAATATTGTAATTGTAATTTCTACTTTACGCCTGTTGAGTGATGAAATGGCACAGATGTATCTTAGGGACAATTGTTCCTCAAGAAAGTTACAGATAGAGAGGTAGATAGACAGATAGAAAGACAGACACAGACAAAATCACAAACAGAGAGAGATATGAATAATTTCAAGGGAAAAATTGTTCCGGGGCCGGGTATCGATCCTGGGACCTTTGGTTGAACGTACCAGCGCTCTCCCAACTGAGCTACCCGGGAACTCACCCGACATCGTCTCAACTTTTCCCTTTATGTCCACATAACTCGCGTGGGCTGACGAAACGCCAGAGACCCACATCGAGTGCACACAAACTCTGTGTGACTTGGAATTGTGGTTCTCGTACACAGTGACGTATATATTATGCAAATCTAGTCTTTCAGATGAAGCTTCCTGTAAAGCAGATTGGATAATTTCAAGGGAAAAATTGTTCAGGGGCCGGGTATCGATCCCGGGACCTCTGGTTGAACGTACCAGCGCTCTCCCAACTGAGCTACCCGGAAACTCCACCCGACACCGTCTCAACTTTTCCCTTTAACCACAATTCCAAGTCACACAGAGTTTGTGTGCACTCGATGTGGGTCTCTGGCGTTTCGTCAGCCCACGCGAGTTATATGGATATAAAGGGAAAAGTTGAGACGGTGTCGGGTGGAGTTCCCGGGTAGCTCAGTTGGGAGAGCGCTGGTACGTTCAACCAGAGGTCCCGGGATCGATACCCGGCCCCGGAACAATTTTTCCCTTGAAATTATTCAATCTGCTTTACAGGAAGCTTCATCTGAAAGACTAGATTTGCAGATATATATATATATATATATATATATATATATATATATATATATATACATATACACATACAGAAAAACAGATAGACAGGCAGAGATATGAACAGGGAGGCAGATATACAGACGTATAAGACAATCAGAGAGGTAGATATACAGACATACAGGCCAAACAGAGAGATAGATATACAGACAAATAGGCCAAACAGAGCGGCAGACATATAGACATGTTTATGGGCCAAACAGAGATGTAGATATACAGAGAGATAGATATACAGATATATGGGCCAAACAGAGAGGCAGATATACAGATATATGGGCCAAACAGAGAGGCAGATATAGAGACATATAAGTCAAATAAAGAGGCAGATATACAGACATATAGGCGAAAGAGAGAGAGACAGATATACAGACATATAGGCGAAACAGAGCGGCAGATATACAGACATATATGCCAAACAGAGAGGCGGATATACAGACATATGGGCCAAACAGAGAGGCAGATATACAGACATATATAGACGAAACAGAGACACAGATTACAGACATGTAGGCCAAACAGAGAGGCAGATATACAGACATATAGGCCAAACGGAGAGACAGATATACAGACATAAGCCAAACCGAGAAGCAGAAATATAGACATATAAACAGAGTGTCACATTTACTCAGACATGGAGAGACAGACAGAAATACGCTGTATTGAATGTGTACAAACATACATATATACAGGTAAACTGAAAGTAATGTTATTAATTTCAGGGTGTTAATCTTTGAGATATTTTAAACAAATAGTTTAATACAATTTTGCTCAATTTTGCTTCCTTTTCGAGACAAAAATTGTTTCATGTGAAATATTTCATAGTGTGTTTTGGGAGAGCCATTGATTTAATTTCCAATATGCTCAGTCAGGTTAAGAGAGTAGTGTATTATGATAATAAATTATTCAAAAACTTTTAGTTTTGTCCTTCAGATATGCAGAAATTTGATCCGAACAAATGTGGTTCTTCGTTCTGTAAAGGAATTTTAAAACGTTACATTTGTTGGGATCAAGTTTCTACATATTTGAAGGATAAAACTAATACACTGCTCTCTTAAATTAACTGAGCATATTGAGAATTTTATTGAATCAACAGCTTTCCTAAAACACGGCATGAAATGTTTCATATAAAAAGTTTTATCTCGAAAAGGAAGCAAAAACGAGCAAAATTGTATTAAACTTTTTTGTTTGAAATATCTCAAAGAATAACCCCTGAAATTAATGGTATTACTTACTTTACCATATATACATAAATCAGTCATCTTTCTCTGTTGTATTCTTTTATTCCATGGAAATTCTTTCACGATCTTTAATGAACTACCGTTTCTGTTACTAATACAAGTGTTTGAATGCAGAGTTTTTGTGAAGGTGCTGACTTACGTTATGTATCTTACTCGTAAGTAACCGGAGGCTCCTGTTTTATATCGAATTTCTGAGTTTCCAGCAGAAGTCTGTAAATGCAGACGAAGTGGCGTGCGAGTTGAGCGGATGTATCCGATGCACTGTAGAAAGTGGGCGGGGTGTCTCTTGGAAGTTTGTGATGGAAATTTTTTCTTTCTCCCCTGAGGAAATGCTGTGCCACTGGCCTAGAAGGGGGTTAAGCAGGGCCCGGGGTCGGGAATAAATGGCACAGGATTTCCCTCGCTTCCCCCAACCCTTGTCCTTCAGACGCAGAAACTTTGCTCTGTACGAAGCAACTTTTTTGAGTGATATTCACAAGAATACAGGCAATGATCCCGAGATACCGGGCGTTTCAGACCCGTATTATACACACTTAGGCCCATGATAATGTATATGAGGTAATTCAGAATTTTGAAATCTTTTAAAGTCGCTTAAAGTTTGTTCAAATGAGGTTTACTTACTTACTTACAAATTGCTTTTAAGGAACCCGCAGGTTCATTTCCGCCCTCACATAAGCCCGCCATTGGTCCCTATCCTGTGCAAAATTAATCCAGTCTCTATCATCATATCCCACCTCCCTCAAATCCATTTTAATATTATCCTCCCATCTACGTCTCGTTTTTTTTCCCTCCGGCCTCTCAAGTAACACTCTATATGCATTTCTGGATTCATCCATACGTGCTTCATGCCCTGTCCATCTCAAACGTCTGGATATAATGTTCCTAATTATGTCAGGTGAAGAATACAATGTGTGCAGTTCTGCGTTATGTAACTTTCTTCATTCTTCTGTAACTTCATCCTTCTTAACCCCAAATATTTTCCTAAGAACCTTATTCTCAAACACCCTTAATCTTTGTTCCTCTCTCAAAGTGAAAGTCCAAGTTTCACAACCATACAGAACAACTGTAATATAACTGTTTTATAAATTCTAACTTTCAATTTTTTTGACAGCAGACTAGATGACAAAAGCCTCTCCACCGAATAATAACAGGCATTTCCCATATTTATTCTGCATTTAATTTCCTCCCAAGTGTCATTTATATTTGTTACTGTTGCTCGAAGATATTCGAATTTTTTCACCGCTTCGAAGAATAAATCTCCAATTTTTATATTTCCATTTCTTACAATATTTTGGTCACGAGACATAATCATATACTTCGTCTTTTCGGGGTTCACTTCCAATTCTATTGCTTTACTTGCTTCAAGTAAAATTTCCGCGTTTTCCCTAATCGCTAGTGGATTTTCTCCTAACATATTCAAGTGACCCGCATAGACAAGAAGCTGATGTAAACCCTCTCTGTTATCCTGAACTTTTCTAATGGCATATTCTAGAGCGAAGTTAAAAAGTAAAGGTGATAGTGCATCTCCTTGCTTTAGCCCGCAGTGAATTGGAAAAGCATCAGATGGAAACTGGCCTATACGGACTCTGCTGTAAGTTTCAAATGAGGTTTACATAAGAATATTAGTCTACAAGAAAGTAAATACACTATTTCATTGACAGAATACTAATGTTCATTTTTATGTGTACAAAATTGTCTTCTTATTCCCATTTAATCTTACTTTAATAATATTCTTACTTTTTAATCCTCCTGCTACCAAGGTTTTTTTCAACTTACTACTACCAAGGAAGGTACCGGTAATATATTTACACCCATCAAAATCATGGTACCAATCTTTGTTAAACAATTGAAATATTAACAATGCATGTATTATTGACTGGGGACCCATACAAAATGAAAACTTAGAAAATATTTTTCCACTCTTTAAAAATACAGGGTTTTTCAAAAGTTCCATTCCATTTTGTTAAAAACGTGTACCAAAATTAATTAACTTCAGATATGTTATTGGTGACACTATAAGAAAACCTATCAGTAAACATCTTGATTACGTAACTTTTAACACTATATCACTTCGAAAAACGTATTATTTGTCTTTCTTGTATTAAATTTTATATTACCTTCTTAACATGTTTCAGCCTGCTATCGGCCATCTTCAGAACTGGAGATGATGGCCGATAGCAGGCTGAAACATGTTAAGGGGATAATATAAAATTTAACATAAGAAAGAGAAATAATACGTTTTCCGAAATATCAATAAATTAAACTTGCCTACCTTTCATTTCTAGGCAAACTCCTCAACGGTACATACTCGTAGTTTTAATGTAGTGGAAAAACACAGCTACAAACAATGAAAGTCATAGTATTATAAAATAAATTGTAAATAATTTCGGCTACGGTATTTGTTGAAATTTAAATATTCAAATATTCCAAAACATTTGTTTCTAATAAAATAAAATCCTTAAAAAATCGTTAAATTAAAATAACACATTTCTATCGCATGTAATAATTATTTAATTAGTAAGATAAACCATTGTAACAATCCCAACTCAAGCTCTTACCTAAAATGTTACGTTCGTCAAAATCCTTCTTATGTTCAAAATCGAAGTGCCATCTGATATTATGTTTTATATAAATCTCAACTGAACAGTTAAGGCGTTGAACTTTACTTTTATTCATAATAACAAAATAGTCTTATTTTTGGAAATTAAAACGAAACCTACAATTTATTCGGCATATTCCACCACTTTACAAACCCCTGATTAAAACACTGCGGTACCGAGTTCAACCTCTGCTTACTGCATGTACAGCTGTCAAAAAAATAGTGGCCGCACTCGTGAACAGCGAATATTTTCAAAAAAAATAGTGGCCGCACTCGTGAACAGCGAATATTTTCAAAGTCCACTTCGGGTCGCGGCGATGTTACACGATGCATGTGCTTGTACAAGCAGTTCCCGAACTATGAAAGTGTTCCATGTCTGCGCCTCGTAGGCCAGCGGTAGAGTGCTTGTTTAGTGATTCAAAGGTTATGGGTTCGAGCCTTCTTCAAGTTTTCATTTTATTTTTTAATCGTTCTTTAGCGATGTAAATGCTATTCAAATTATCATTTATATTCAGTTATCGTTCTTTATGGATATCACGTTATTTATATTTTGTTATCGTTCTTTAGAGATATGAATAAAATTCAAGTCATCATTTGTATTCTGTTATCGTTTTATAACGATATGAATAACAATTTTTATTATTGTATCTCCAATGGTGGTTAGCCCTATTTTACATATGTATGTTAGGGCTATAGTTTCATACACAAAAAAGATAAGCATTAAGAGAAATAGAAAAGAAAATTAAATTAGCTTACGCGATGTAAACAAAACATAAACAAACCGTAAATTAGGCATTGCGATTGCAAAATAAATATCAGGTATCAATTTGAAACATACAAAAACATTAACAACACACATACGTAACACTTCTATAACACAAATATGCAGCCTTCCGTACCATATATTATAAATTAATACACAATAGTCATACAAACACAATCAAACTATAATTACGACATTGCGACGACATCAGGCATCACATAACTGACTCACATACATAACAAATCAAGCATCCGTTACAACACATACACTTCAACATAGTAACCACACTTTTAAAAGTTACAAATTTGGCTCCAAGAAGAATAAATAGGACACTGTTACTAATTACTATTCTTCTACAATTTCTTAAATATATCTGTAATAAATCTGTGAAATTCCGATATGAATAATATTCACGTTTTTTATATTGTTATCGTACTTTAGCGATATAGATAATATTCAAGTTATCATTTATATTGTTTTCCTTCATTAGCATTATAAAATAATATTCAAGTTATTTATATTGTTATTGTTCTTTCGCAATATAAATAATCTGTATTTTATGTAAGTAATTATTATAACACAAATAACTATCCTTCTTTGTAAAATAGGTTATTTTATTTAGATAATGAAATAAGTATTATATAATATCTTATATTAATTAAACAAACCGATATTCATCATTTATATTCTGTTATCGTTCTTTAGTGATACTGTATAAATAATATTCTAGTTATTTATATTGTAATCGTTCTTTAGCGATATAAATAACATAAATTTAATATTAGGTTTAGAAAAATCCAGTTGCATAATACTGCTATTAGTTTTTCTTTTTGTATTATTACATTATACTATCTTGAACAACGATAAAATGAAAAGGAGTAACGAGGAATTGAACCTGAGACGTTGACATCTAAATTTCGACGTTCGTCCGCTGAGCTACGAGGGCAAAAGTGTGGAAACATTTTCGGAAAAATTGGCCCAATCACACTCTAAGATTTTCTGATGATTCGTAGAAGCTAGTCCAGGATGCGGGGGGGCAAAGGCTAATTGAGATTTCCCGGTCTCTGATCGGGTCAAACATCCTGATAGAATTAATATTTAACCCTTGCCGTGACTTTCGGTGAAGTCCGGAGGGCCCAATTAGTCAAATCCACTCTCCTCATCTCCACGCTTGGGCCCCCTGGAATTTAATAAGATGCGAAAGAGATAGTGGTGTGCGGAAAGCAACGGGATGTTACCGCATTTAGGCCTATCCTTCCCAAGAAAAACTGCAAACATGAACAAAGGAAGCTTTTAATAGAAGAAGAAGATATTCTGCGGACCTCTGGAAAAAGAACTAAGGAAGAGACTAGTGAAGTGCTTTGTGTGGAGTGTGGCATTGTATGGGGAAGGAACATGGACATTACGACGAAATGAAGAGAAACGAATTGAAGCATTTGAAATGTGGATGTGGTGAAGAACGGTGCGTGTGAAGTGGACAGACAGAATAAGAAATAAAATTGTGTTTGAAAAAGTGAGTGAAGAAAGAATGATGCTGAAACTGATTAGAAAGAGAAAAAGGAATTGTTTGGGTCTCTGGTTGAAAAGAATAATAGAAGACATTAGGATATGTGGATCATATGCGGAGACTAAGAGGAAGGCAGAAAATAGGAAAGATTGGAGATTGCTGCGTTTGCAATGAAAGACCTGCCTATGGACAGAGCACTTATGTATGTGGGTATGTTCAGAATGCCTGGAATATCGTGTCTAAGAACAGTCGCTATTTGCAAAGACTAGTCGATTCCATGCCCACTCGACTGCAAGATGATCGAGATAAGAGGAAGATAGACTAAATATTGAATTGTGGCTTTTTGTTTTGTTTTTTGAACGCTTAATTGTTTGAATGTTTTAAGGCCGACGCCAGTAAATTTGTTTTGTTTATGCCACGAAAGATATTTTTATTGAGAATAAAATCTTTTTTCTTTCCATTTGCAGCCACAATATCATAATGATAAAGTCATGGCATAATATATTAATGAACCTGATGTTAATTACTAAAATAATCGTAAAAGAGAAAGGAGCCATTATGTATAGTTTGTCTCTCTCAAAAACATAACAAAAAAAGAACATAAAAAGCACGAGGTTGTAGTCGAACGCAGGACCTCATGAATAAGAGGCCTGAACGCTACCATTACGCTATCGAATCACAGAGAGAATACTTCAATTATAACTGTAGATATCAGGCAACGTGGTCCAACAACATGTAACATCGCCTGTCTCCGAATTATAGCGAAGATACCCGAAGGGAACTTTGTTCCAGGAGAGCGGCCACTTTTTCTTTTGACAGCTGTACAAGCAGACAAGTAGAATATTTGTGGAGGGCTAAATGAAGGGGTGGTGTATACAGTGCTCATTCAAGAATATGGTGTCGATGCCTGATGTAGAAGATATTGACAGTGATGACTTCATAAGAAGAATTTTAAGGACCAATGAATGGGATATTTGGAAGTGATGGCAACATCAACCGCCATAACTAACACCACTATGCCGATCAAACCCTCATTGCCGGATAAATATTTAAAGTCATTCAATTTCTTTCAACATCGGAATCTATTCAAGCGCATCGCACAGCCAAATCTTTTGAAATTGGTATCTTTTCTATTAATTTTTTCTCTAATTAAGTCTATTTCCCTAAATTTTTCTGCTTGTCTTTCATTTTTCTTTAATTTTTTCCCCACTTTCTTTCTTTCTTTCTTTCTTTCTTTCTTTCTTTCTTTCTTTCTTTCTTTCTTTCTCAATTTCTATAACAATCGTTATATTGTTGTGACGAGACACCTATTCATTTTGGACACAACAGTAAAGAAAGAAAAACTACAACATATCGGACGATATCGATTATCTGTACGAACCTGGCAACGGCAGTCGATAGCATTAAGTATCGAGGAATCCTAACAATCAAGCACAATCATCAAATTCACTCAATTGTGTGTAACTCGTGGCGAACTGCAATGCGGGTTAAGACAGACCTACTTTAAACAATCACACAAGTCTACCTCCGCCTTCCATTTTAATGTGACTCGCTTCGCTTGTTGCAGTCCTGCCTGCAGGCTCGGGTTCGACAGCCTTGTACCGTATTTTGTGCTTGATTTGATCCAGTTTGGTTAGATTCTCCCTTCTTTTCGTCCCCTTTCCTCTTTTCAATCATGGTCTGGCGATGAAGTGACTTGGAGAGCAGAGGAACTGAGGTCACATGACCCCGAGGGCGCCCGATCGTTCCAGCAATAAAGAAGATTGGATACAAGCATGCCCGGTCTGCAGGGTGTAACGAAATATCGATACCACGCAGGCTGGCACTGGCAGATTACTCTTCCAAATTCATGCGTTTCTAGGACCGTATATTTACTGCGAGTCATAAATAGACATCAAGTTTTGCGCACAGTGTCCATTCCTTCATAGTTCCCATTAGACTCTAGGGAATGTTTTCATTCATCAAAATCCAGGACAGAATAATAGATACAATCTATTCCGTCCCAACGATACGAATATTCAACTTATAGCCTAGCATATATGCGTGCATAAATAAATACATAAGTTACATACATACATACATACATACATACATACATACATACATACAAACACACTAAACTAGAGCAGGGCTTGCCAAACTACGGCCCGCGGGCCGGATCAGGCCCTCGAGCTACTTTTTTTCGGCCCATTTACTAACTTGAAAAAAAAAATTAAAAGTCAATAAAAGAATAAAAAGAAGATTAATTTATTAACGAACTTCGATCTATGAAATCAAATCAGAGGCCCAGATTGCTAAACAAATTGGTCGTATATGGCGGTAACAATTATGTTGCTGCAATACAGGCTACTGGTTGCAAGCGTTCAGCCGCCAGGCGAATGTAGGTTGTCCAGCCCAAGCGCGAAGTGTGGCAACAGAGCAACCAGACATTGCACCGCTGTAAGCTGACAACAGCGACTTCTTTCGGTACACGCTCACACATATCAGAGCAGTGGAAATGTGAAGTGGTAAATAGTATCCAGTTAAGAATAGTATTAGCACTCTGAGTTAATCCACAAGTATTTACTAGTAGTTCTTACAGCGTACCTTTAATTATGGCAGGGAAAGAAAAAAAAAAAGAGAGAAAATGGACAGTGAATGTTCTGTGTTTAAACAACAATGGAGTTGGAACTATTTTATGATTCAAACTGGAAATAAAGCAATTATGCCTGATTTGTAACGAATCAGTTGCTGTCTTTAAATAATGTAATATTCGCAGGCATTATGAAATCAAACGTTTTTCAAAATTTTCACAATTTACGAGGAAGTTAAGGGATGATAAATTTGAAGCAATGAAGCGTGGACTATCATCTTAACAGAATATTTTCGAGAAATAGAGATCAGACAATGAAGCAGCAACAGTGGCTAGTTTCACATGAACTGGCGAAAATGGCAAACTCTTTTACTGATGGTGAATTTATTAAATCGTGCATGATAATGGCTGCAAAGGAAATTTGTCCTGAGAAAGTAGATTTATTTAAGAAAATTAGCCTTTCAGTAATCTATATACAGTTGCTCGCAGAGTGGGGGAAAAAAAAAAAAAAAAAAAAAAAAAAAAAAAAAAAAAAAAAAAAAAAAAAAAAAAAAAAAACATGACATAACATAACTTTCCAGTTGAATGAAAAAAGGAAACAGTTTGAAAGTGTAGGTTTCAGGTCAATAAAACACCAAATTTGAATACTAATGTCATTTACAAGATTTGTTTATTAGACTTAATTTAAACTTACGTGACTTGGCCCGCGATTCTTTCTCGAATGGTTAATGTGACCTTCGCTATGAAAAGTTTGGCAAGCCCTGGACTAGACCATTACTGCGGGAGCTGCGATATGGTGTCGCGGAACTATGAGGATCCGAGTGCACATAAGAAGCAACATAAGTAGCAACGATTTTCAAGTCATTATATTTCGTAAACGAAGAAAAAGCGAAGAGAGCGACTATCACCACATTTCTTAACGAACAAAAATTATCAAAAATGTGCATTTTCATTAAATTCGCACCATGACCTGGGAGGGTTCCCATGTGTGACTGGGATCTTGGCTGTGTGAGTGCTGAGAGATCTGTCCACCAGTCAGTGTCAGATTCATGAATATTACCCAAGCCACCTGTCGGATATGAACAGTCATCACATGAATGAGGCGCACGATGGGGCATTGTAAGGCTAAGTGCGAAAGATTCGTCCCGGATCCAACTCTTGGAAAGCGAAAGCAATTAAAAAAATATATAAATATATATATATATATATATATATATATATATATATAGCTTGGTATTTTCATGTATTTTATAATTCGTGACACGACAACCCATTAAGGGCCAAGGTCCACCAACCGATTGTTGGCCTCACGTCCATATATCTCACAAGCAAACAATCTGATGGGGGCAGATAAAAAAAAGTCAAAGTTTTTTCTTCCACCATGTTAATAACGTCAAAACAAGTGCTTATACAAATTTTAGCCACTCGACCGCAATTACGAGGCCATCCGGAAAGTGCTTTTTCCTGTTTACAGAAAAAAAAAACAATTGCATGGAAAGATTTATTGAAACAGATACAGTAATTGTTGTTCTTTTTTATTTTTTTTATTTTTTTGTTGACTAAATTCATGTTTTTATGCTTCATGCTTCTGTATGATTGTCAATTTATATTAAATGTGTTTTTTTCTCTCTTTCTCTCTTTCTCCCCCCCTTTTTTTTTTGCTCTTGTGTGTTATTTATTGATTTGAATTAAGTTACTTTATTTAATAAACTGTCCTTGTAAATTTTATGTTATATTATTGGCTAAGACCACACCGTACACGAGGCTGGCTCTTACGGTGGTGGCTAGAAACATTCTTGTTTATAATTTTAATTTGTACTAGTTAGTTACATATTTTTGTCAACATATCCCCCACTGGAATTGAGACATTTGTCATCCCATAGGATCAATTTTTGTATCCTTGTGTCGAAGAAGTCAGCCGCCTGGGATCGGAACCAGCGTTTGACAGCCGTCTGCACCTCTCTGTCGATCCCATGATATGACATATGTCTCAATTCCGGTGGGGAATATGTTGAAAAATAGCTCAACAATTTGCTTTGTCTGTTCCGATAAATTTTTTCCAGTGAAATTGTAATTTCTTTCTGTTAACGGCTCCTGGCGAACTTATTTTTTACGGCCCTCGTAATTGCAGTCGAGTGGCAAAAATTTGTGTGAGCAGTTCTTTTGACATTATTAACACGGTGAAAGAAAAAAATTAACTTTTTTATCTGCCCCCATGAGTATGTTTGCTTGTCAGTAGCGGCGAGCGATCACCAGACCCGTACAAGAGTAACATGTGGCTATCATGATGATCCCTTACTTAGGCTACTTAGCTCTCCATATTCATCACGGGCACCGGTCTCATACAGTGCCGGAAATTTAATGAGAAAATGTATTTCCCGCGAGTGCTCGAACCAACGTTCATTCTGTAATGAAAGTCCCGGGATGACCACGACGCTACGGAGCGATATCTTTCAGACTATGTGTTGTATGAAGGTTATTTATTACAAATTGTTGTACGTATCTGTGGCATTGTGGTTACGAATAAAGTGAAGTTTGGGAAGGATATAAGTTAATGTCCTGGCGGGAACTATAGAGGAACTATTCATCCCCCAGAATTGCCACTTAATATTGTTTTGCGTCCCCCGCCTTCGGCGTTATCTGTTGTTCCGTTATGCATTAATTATCAGAAACGAGCGACAGTTACAGAATATCACGGAAGCGCCGTGCGGATTAGAGTTCAGCTTCTGGTGCATAATTTCATTCCAGTCCCTGCAGAATTATATAAATCAAAATTTAATTCTGTTCTTACTTTGCTTTTTGCGAGTAACCCACATTTCATGCCTCTTATCTGAACGCCAGATAGAATCGTTTCTGATACCGCAAGAACATTGTTCCGTTGACCTGTATTAATTTATGGGCAATATGTGACGTATCTAAGAGCAGGAATTTTATGTGTTGTGGGAAAGTTAGCAGTATTTCTGCTAAATATCTATTGTACGAAGGATTTAACTCCCTTCAGGAAATAAAAACTTGCTTCCCCTGTGTATGTTCATTTTTGTCGTGTTAGTTCTGTGCCAGCATTTCTCAAACTGGAGGTCGTATGATCATATCAAAGGAGTAAACGTGCACAAAATAAAAAAGAGACACATATTCTTACAAAAACGAACACATACAGGGTGTATCAGAAGGAATAATAAATATTTTATAAGGTGGTAATATGCAATATTCTGAGTAAAATGCTCGTATAAACATGTGTTCAGTTTTCAATATGTACGGAGGTAGAGCTGTTTCTATGTTACGCATATAAATCCTTACAAAACGTATGAAGGGAAGACAAATTACTTATTGATTACGATGAGTGATTGATTGATTTAAAACTTTACAGAAAGTATGACATGCACATTATAGCCTCACGTGACACATCATGTAAGTGTAATATTTCCCGAACGATGGATCGGTCACTATGGACACGTTCATTGGTCACCAAGGTCTCCAGACCTTGATTATTTAGCTTGTCACTGGGAATGGACGAAAAGTTAAGTCTCCAAGGTAAAGTAAACACAAGAGATAAATTGGTCAGTTGCATTTTGAATGGGGCTACCTTCATAAAAAAAAGACCAATACGACATAATCGTACTGTTACCAAGAGAATTTAAAAGTGCATTGGAATCGATAGAATGTAAACAAGGAGGAGATGAGGGAGAGAAGATAAATATATCAAAATTGAAATATAAAATAAAGTTTGGGAATGGTGAAGATGATGATGATGATGATGACGATGACCATTACGTTCATGATTATAATTTTAAATAAAAGCAAATTAAAAAAATATTGAGGAAGAAACGTGTATAAAACTGATGACGTATAAAACGTCGCTAGAAGTGTAAATTACTTCGCAAAGACTGCTATAATATATAGTGATATCCAACTTTTTAGTAACAAGCCATTGAGGCAAAACAGGAAATAAGGAGGCAGGACTCCCACGTTTTCATGATATCGACACCACAAGCTTTTGTCCAATTTTAGAAGGCTTTGTGAATCAAGGATCAATTAAAGTGTATGATCCGAAAACGCGTTAAGACCATTTTTATTAAAAGACTGGACTTGTTTTTACATCCACCAGTCTACGGATTGATCGAGTTTTCAAATGACAAGCACAATAACACATGCAGCAAGTATCAATGAAGTTCTAGAAGTTACTATTTTATCTGGTTTTGAAACATAGTGCTGCTGCAATGGTGATAATATTTGTAGGTTGATGAAATTTTGTCCTCTTTTCTGTTCTGTAAATATTTTTTCATTTATGATCACACAGGTTACATTTTTGTAATGAAAATTATATTTATGATCTCTTATTGTCTACAATACAATATGACAAACGGGTTTAAAAGTATTTCATGCAATCTGTTATTGACAGCAGCACCATATGACAAACAGGTTTAAAAATATATCGTGTGACCTGTTATTGACTGCAATACCATATGGCAAACGCGTTTAAAAGTACGTCATAACATGTTATTGACTGCAATACCATATGATAAACGGGTTTAAAAGTACGTCATGTCATCTGTTATTGACTGTAATACCATATTACAAACAGATTTAAAAGTATCTCATGCAGTCTGTTATTGAAAGCAGTACCATATGACAAACAGGTTTAAAAATAAAAAAAATACATCATATGACCTGTTACTGATTGCAATACGATATGACAAACAGGTTTAAAAGTACGGCATATCATCTCTCAGGGTGCTATTCATAGACATTTCGCTAGCCCGCGCTACGAGTGTGCTAAACTACCCCAGCTATCGACTGGTTACTTGTATAGGATTCATATATCATATCATATCGCTAACACTGGTTTATGAATACGAAAATCGTTAATTCGCTGATTATCCACCGGAAGCCCGCGCTAAGAATGTCTATTAATACGGCCCTTATTGACTGCAACAGCATATGAAAAACAGGTTTAAAAGTATATCATGCAATCTGTTATTGAAAGCAGTACCATATGACAAACAGGTTTAAAAATATATAATATGACCTGTTACTGATTGCAATACCATATGACAAACAGGTTTAAAATAGATCATGTGACCTGTTACTGATTCTAATATCATATGGCAAACGGGCTTAAAAGTACGTCATATCATCTGTTATTGACTGCAATACCATATGACAAACAGGTTTGAAAGTATCTAATGCAATCTGTTATTGACAGCAGTACCATATGACAAACAGGTTTAAAAATATATCATGTGACCTGTTATTGACTGCAACACCATATGACAAACAGGTTTAAAAGTATCTCATGCAATGTATTATTGAAAGCAATACCATATGACAAACAGGTTTAAAAATATATCATGTGACCTATTATTAATAGCAATGTCCTATGGCAAACGGGTTTAAAAGTACGTCATATCATCTGTTATTGACTGAAATACCATATGACAAACAGGTTTAAAAGTATCTCATGCAATCTGTTATTGACAGAAATGCCATGTGACAAACAAGTTTGAAAGTATCTAATGCAATCCTTTATTGACAGCAGTACCATATGATAAACAGGCTTAAAAATTTATCATGTGATCTGTTATTGACTGCAACACCATATGACAAACAGGTTTAAAAATATCTCATGCAATCTGTTATTGACAGCAGTACCGTATGACAAACAGGTTTAAAAATATATCATGTGACCTATTATTGACTGCAATACCATATGACAAACAGTTTTAAAAGTATCCCATATGTCTATTATTGACTGCAATACCATAATGATAAACATGTTTAAATGTATCTCATTGATGTCAGCAGTTTCAGTAAAAGCTGAAATACATGACAAAGCCATACAATAAGAACTGATAACCACGATTCGTGGGGATCATAAGGCACTCACTTATCTGCCTTGGCTTCGCCTATAAAAGGCGTCAGACTGTCACCTCGATGCGCGAAGTCTCGGGTTTATGTACTGTAGTAGGTTGCTACTTCCGCATGCTGTAACTTTATCAGAATATGCTGAGCAGAGACGCTTCAATGACTCCATCACGCTGTATATGGATATGGCCGTGGGCTTCCTGCTCAAAAACGCTTTGACGTATATCCTAGTTAGATTTCAGGCTACGGAGCTACATAAGGTCGTAAAACTTTTATCTTTCTTGTTGCATTTTGTTATGCAGTATCCAAAGTTCTGCCTGGGAATAAACTTTCATTTGATTGCAAATTTTTCTAGCATCAACTGTCGTCACAGAAATTTCTTTGAAAGATTGTCTTGCCTTCTTTTATAAATTAAAGTAGTATTTTCTTCATGGTGTCATGTTCGCGGTCTTTAAAATGCAATTTTTACGTCGATTTACATGATATCTTAACATGAAATTATGTTTTTACTTTCTCATTGCATAGACTGTAAAGAAAACGTATTGCGATGCTTCAAAATGTCGATCTTCAAGGCAGTTATGTCTGAAAACGGAAAGACACTGTTTCTTGGTATGCCATCTGTCCGTGTGCAGTGATTTCTCGTATAGGCTACTATTTAATAGATTTGATTCATATTTAGTATCTCTTCACTTCATGCTGTAATGATTCTCACGAAACGTAAACATTTTTACTAACAAATTAATTGCTACTTATTTGTAAGTAAAAGCATAGAATGGGCATGAACTATAAATCTGCCGAAATAATTTTTAACGCTAAATGTTAATGTGCTTGGGATTAGAGAAATTTTGTCACACTTTCTCTTAGTAAGGTGACGTCATGAATAAAAGAAAGAGGTGAAATGGGAGGAGAGACATTAAAAGTTACGCGAAAACTCTTCCCTGCAAGGAAATTTTGGGCTGATAAAAAGTGGATATGTGAGCTCCAAGCCTGTTAGCCACTTGTCTCACTCCGAATTTCATCGTTCCACTGAAGAAACTCTAGAGAATTTTGGTAGGGAAAGACGAAAATGGAAATAGCTCTACCTTTCAATGTATAATAATTCGTTCCCTAATCTTTATTTAATTACTAGGTTCTTATTAAAAGGCTAGGAATTTTCTTTTCCATGTTCGAGTTCAAGTGTGCATGGTCAAGTAAAATATATTAACGTTATGTTTCATGTTTCTTAGAAATTCAAATTTATTTGCGATTTTTTTTCTATTTTTATAACCATAGATAATATCATATAATAGAACGAGAACATTTTGATAACTAAGATACTGTTCTGTTTTGTTTTTTTATCTCATTTAAACATTTATATTATTTATTTCAATTATGCATGTTATTCAAAGTTACGAAATCTTTCCACGCCGACCAAATGCTATTTCGAGAATGATGAGCGAGATTCGAAGCGCGCGAGAATGACGAGACGAGACTCAAAAGACAAATGTAACGAGCGAGCGAGAGCGACAGTTAGTTTTGTTCATCTCTAGTAGCCCATCCACTAATCCGCTGTGGTATATTGTGGTGGAGTAACATCCTGAATGAACGACTCTAGACTTTCACAGCAAACCCTGAATTTTATAATCTTTCCTATTTTCTGCTTTCCTCTTAGTCTTCGCATATGTTCCAAATATCCTGATGTCACCTATCATCTGATATCTTCTTCTGCCCCGAACTTTTCTCTCCGTCACTATTCCTTCCAGTGCATCATTCAACAGGCAGTTTCTTCTCAGCCAATGACTCATTCAATTCCTTTTCCTCTTCCTGATCATTTTCAGCATTATTCTTTCTTCACCCACTCTTACTAGCACAGCTCTATTTCTTATTCTGTCTCTCCATTTCACATTCTCCATTCTTCTCCATATTCACAAAATTAACAATATTTGTTAGTATATGCAGAAGCAGAATTAAAACTACATTTGAACATCCAGGCCTGCATATTTCTGACTGTATGTTCATATGTAACTCATATGTCATCAGACGAATAATTTCAGATTTCATAGTCGTTTTGGGGAGAGATGAATACACTGAGTGCGATTCAAATAGAAGAGAGAGGTTGGAAATTCGGGATCATGGGGACTAAACCGTGGTTTAATTTCAAGCCATGTCCCTCCCTGGTATTTTAAACCCCCCTTCTCCATTCTACATTATGAGTGCATGGAGAAAGCCGCCCTTCCCCTATCTCCGTACAGAGTACACAAGAGCAATGAATTAAAACTGCAGGCTTCCTCCCTCTCTCCCTCTGTCATAATGCACGGGATTTTCGTGGCTTCGGTGGCTAGGCTACCTCGCGCCGAATATTGGGTGTAATAATGCAAGACCTCCCTCGTCTGCCGCGGTTACGGAGTTAGCGATTTAAGGGTGGTCCAGAATAACATTAAAATTATAATAGTGTAACGTAACCTAGTAGATTATTGGTAACGAGTTCATTTATTTGTATCTTTTTGTACTGAAATTACCTCTAGAAAAATATATAAATTGTGTCCGCAAGTTATCTTTGTGGCTGAAAGAGAGAGAGACGCTGGAAAGAGAGATTACCCTAGTGGCAGCGTCTACTTCCCTCGTATAACTCATGCATTTTGTCAAGACACTCACGATGTGCAGTACGGGAACAACGTTTCTGTGTAGGGGGTAGGAGTAGAAGGGAAGATCGTGCGTGTGTCTACAGAGTTCAAGGCAAAAACTAACCCATTCCCCTATAATTCGTACATAGATTCATGCGATCTCGTGCGCCCCTCTGTAGGAAGAGTGGGGGAGAGGGGTGTCTTGACAAAATTCGTGAGCTGTACTAGTCGGATGAAATACATTTGTTTTGTTTGATTGAAGAGATAGCTGTTTTAGGTTACTTAACGACGCTATATCAAACAGGTTATTTTTCATCGACGTGATACAGTGATAATGCATTAATAATATTATAAGACGCTTAATTAATGCCCAGAAGAAACAGCCCACTATCAGTTTAACACTCACCCGTCAACGAAAGGTAAAACAGCTTGTTAATTCATATATTTGTTTGAACTATATTGAATGAGGAAACTTTTTTCGCATCTAGAGAAACGGCAGTCAATTTACTTTTTACCATTTTATACAGGATCCGGGAGAAACAATTAGAAGATTTATTACTCGAAATACAACACTTAAATTTAAAAAAATGATATTGAACACGAAATTGAAAATATACCTTGAAGTATACCTTTTAGTTTCACGTCATTTCTTGAACGTGACTTCATTCAGGTGAGTTCCAACTGACCTGACACAAATCTCTGCACGGCGCTTGACACTGTCCATCACTCTATGTAGCGTGACCTGTGGGAGTTCTTGAATTTCAGTTCGAATTTTGTCCTTCAAATCTTGAATCGTGTGAGGTCGTTTTTATGCACTTTTCCCTTGAATTGACCCCACAGGAAGAAATGAGCTGTTGATAGATCAGGCGACCGTGCTGGCCAGTTTATGCCGACAGAACTAGAATTTCAGAATACTGCATTCGTGTATGATAGTCACGGGAGTTAAATTTTTACAAAGTTTGTAACTTAAATGGATGGAAGTGTAAATCATAATGTATGATGCACATAACACTTCTGTCCGACATATCGAAAGCTTGTGAATGCTGAAGAACAGACCAGCCAGGACTCTGCTGAACGCCGTTCTCACTTTCTCCACATTTTCTGGACTGCGTATGGCTATAGGACGATCAGGAGGTTTCTTGTCGACGGTTGATGTATTTCTTCTAAATGCATAAATCCAGTTCAGGATGGTCTGACGAGTTGGAACATTCCAATATGAAAGTGACACCTAAAACGACATTGTATTTTAGAAGATGGCAGAGCTAGCCATCGAAAGCTTGGAAGCAAATATCCAACTCAAGAACCCGAGAAGTGTTATTCTACGTCAAATACTGGGAAAGCCTCAAGTCATAGAAGTTGTATTTTTATAGCAGGGTGATAGTTCTTAAAAATGTTTCACGGCAAATATCCAATGATCATTCAACGAAGGTTCCACCTTTAATAATGATACTAATTGAGGGGTTTGGGGGAAAAACCAAGCCAAACAATAAGCATGTACAGAAGAGGCAGGTCCAAAATGCATTATAACTGTGAATGTAATTCTTGAAACTACTTGGTTCTTCGACCAAACGATAGAGCGTATTTTTTGTCCTCTGTGCATAAACAACTCAAAAATGAAAAAAATTGGAGCTGCCCGGTTTTTCCCCCAAACCCGACAATTACTCGACGCAGTGTTATATTCAACAATGTTATAATCCACTGCTGAGGATTAACAGTTAGCGTATCTGACCGTGAAACGAGCTGGCCGGGATTGAAATTCTGATGTGCACAAGTTATCTGATTGAGGTTTTTGCGGGGTTTTCCCCCAATCCATTAAGAGCAAATGCTGGATAATTTTAGGAGCTGGACCCTGGTCTCTTTTCCCCGGCATTATCTTCACTTCACTCTGATGCTAGATAACCATAGCAGTTGATAAAGCGTCGTCAAATAACCAATTTATAAAACAATGTTATAATGCGTAGGACAAGGAAGCGCTGCCAACTTTAATTTTTCTAATTTTTCTGCCGGGCCTTGTACAACATAGCCGGCAGACACTAGTTTTAAGTGCTGGAATAATATTAAGTTGCATTATTTTCCGCATTATTACTTTTATTTACGCAATAACTTGATATGTTGAACAAATTGTTAAACACGGGATTTGTAATTTACCTCTTGTCGGTATCGCACACGCGGCATTATAAATTTTCTTGCACGTTGTAGGAAGTATGGCCTTTATGTACCCAGTTTCGTACGCCGCACGCGCGTGAAAGTTAGCAAAAGCGACTTTTACACGGATTATTATAGATTTGTCCGTTATGTTACGGCAATACTAGAGATACATGCAAACCAGAACTGCCACCACAGAGACCCCTGAGTCCATGTTCACTGTTGATCACCATAGAGAAATGAGATGCGGAGAGGTCGTACCCTCTTGCATACGTGACGCGAATATTTGATATCTTTTCTGCCATATTATCGCAGCTGTTGTACACTATTACTAAACGTTAAAAAGTAACTACATTGTCTGTAATTTAAGCCGGCACGTCTGAAAGAAAAAATAAAGCTCGGTTTATATTCATTAGAAAGTTTTTCGTACCCGTGTTTTTTTGGATTCTCCAAACCTTGTATTTATTTTTGTATTTATTATATTTATTACTACATACTACAGTACATAATGAATACACAGAATAAACATAGCGCACACCCGTCTGAGCAAGCTCAAGTTTTTTTCTTTATTTGATTATTTAAAGGCGATGTGTCAACTACTGGGTTGTTCAGCGTCGATGGAATTGGTGATAGCAATGAGATATTTGGTGACATGAGGTCGAGGATTCGTCATAGATTATCTGATATTCGCCTCACGATTGAGGAAAACCTAGAAAAAACCCAGCCAGGTAATCAGCCCAAGCGGGACTCGAACCCACTCCCGAGCGAAACTCCGGCTCAGCAGGAAAATGTGCTACCGGCTGAGCTACGCCGGTGGCCGATAGCTGGTGTTCGGGTGCAACTCATATAAATAAATACTTTGTACTAAAATACAATATGATAAAAGATTTCAATAAACTCATAAAATTTAACAAAACAGGAATTACTAAAATAAAAAAATAAGACATTCCATGTGAAATAGGACAGCAAAAGACATTACAACTCTGTAATTCCTCGGAAAAATATATATGTACAGAGGAATAGGCGATACTTCATTCTGTGAAGTCTGTTCTCGTTTAAGTCCATTAGTTTTCTTGTTTTAATGAGTTAAATTTATTGTAATTCCGTAAAAATCTTAAGTTTGAAAGGACATAAACTGAAACGACTTATGATAGATATTCAAACCAAAGTTCATATCATAGGTGAGAGTGCGATTTTCATAACTATGAATAGGCCTACACCATATTTTATATTACATTTTAATAGGTGCATAAGTAGATATATCGCTATTTGATAGACCTTCCCGCGGAAGACAGTTACATAAAAATATGAACTGGTTCCTGCACATTTAAAGACCAAAACTAAAATTATTTCAATAATTTATTGTCATAATACACTACTGTCATAAATTGACTGAACGTATTGGGGATTGAATAGGCTTTCTCAAAACACACTACGAAATATTCCATATAAAATAATTTTTATCTAGTAAAGGAACAAAAACGAACGAGATTGTATTAAACTTTTTTGTTTGAAATATCTCAATGAATAGCCTCCTGAAATTAATGGCATTGCTTACGATTCAACCTATATAATGCTAAAATGCATCATCATCATCATCATCATCATCATCATCAACATGAACAATTATTTAGTCTCAAGTAATTCTTCCAGTCTGAAGTGAATATACAGAGTTGTTAAACCCATGTTTTTACTGGTTATCCCACATTTCTTCTTCTAACGTTTGTAAGTCAATATTGTTTTCGATATATGCGTTATTCTGTCATTCTGTCCATATGATCTCCCCATTTACTTATCTTACTGGTCAATTTAACCTAAATATCTTGAGTTCTTATCTTATATCATCATTCGGTTTTTTTCTAGTAATGTATAACTCGCTGCATTTCTCAGAAATGTCATTTCCGTTGTTTATAGATGCCCTTGTTTTTCGCTTATGATCTAGAACTCTCAATCATAAATCAGTGTAGAGAATGCTAGTTTTCTTTTTCTTTTGGAGGACGAGGGCTCTTAGACAAGCACTGTAGCCTTAGGCTTATTGTACAACGCCCTTTATTGGGATGATATTTGAAGTCCTTAGGACCGCTCATCAAGCACGTGATTCACTTCTTGGTGCCATTTTAACGATTCAGCCACAGCATCCAAGTCTGACGAAATATGCGTCAACATGGACGCCCCACCGCCTCCCTATGATGTTCCTCTGCAGCCTCCTCAGATCGATGGCATCTGTTCGCAATTCACGTGCATAGATCTGATGCATTCTAATCCAAAGGGACACGCCACCATCGATTCCGTTACTCACCAAGGCGCCACCTATCCGAGGGAGCTACACTCCTCCTGTCTAAAGCATTCTGCTGATTGAAGCCTCTGCAACTTCTCTGGGATATGCGGAGCTCCCGCAGACAGATGCCATCTACAGGTGAATCCCGAAACCTCGTGCGTCATGTCCTCGTTGTCAACCTGTTACTGTTGAAGATGATTAATGAAATGTTGCTAATGAAGGCGAAATGAATCCGAGGTCCAACGCTGAAATTTACCCAGAAATTTTGCTTCAAGTGGTTGAGGGAAAACTTCGGGAAAAACTCAACCAGGTAACTCGTCTCAACCAGGATTTTAACCAAGGCACGCTCGTTTCACGGTCAGGCAGGCTAACCGTTACTCAGCAGCGGTGGACGCAGGCCGGTTTAGTTTCCTTTCTTGAAATTTTAAGAGTTGTTTTTTTATCACACAGGTAGTTAATTTATTATTTCTCTCTAAAATATAATTTTTACATAAAACATTTTGTAACATAAACACTGGTCTATGTGTAACGACGACTCGTAGCGAATTACGACTTTCAGCAGTACCAAGAATTTTGTTTAACAGGTCCGGTGAATTAAACCTGAACTTCCGGTCGTGACCTAAACAAGTGCTAAAGCGCTGATTTGGCGCTATTTGAAAGACAAAGATGCGTTCGAATCCGAGAATAACCTTATGCATTCAACACAAAACGTGTTAATGAAAGAGAGATGCAATGGAAGCTTCACAAAAGGCTGAAAGCTGTTTGCTAAGGGAATCCGAGAGCTGATGCGTTCTGTATCTCGTTAAACCGGTACACAGCTTTCGGAATTTTGTGAGCTACTTAATTTGCCTGAAATCTTGTTAGACAAATCTGTGAAATGAGAGAGAATCTACGCCTTTCAACGGTTTCCCTGTGCTAATGCGTGTGACAACAGATCTGAAAAGAACTGCCAATCTCGCACTTAGAAATAGAGCAAAAAACGTTGAATAAAGATGAATTTTCGTTTCAAATCCTTTGTATCCGTATAAATTGTTGTTTCAGCATTTCATTCTTACATCGATACTATGATAAAAGATTTCAGTGATGATATTTATGTTTGTCAGACACGAATTTCAAACTCGACGCTCATTAAACATAATAATAATAGTAGTAGTAATAATAATAATAATAATAATAATAATAATAATAATACGAGGCACGACAGCCCATGAAGGATTATGACCGACCAGCCGGGTGCTGTCCTCACGTCCACATGCCGAAACAGAGCTGGACGATCATCTAACCAGAATGGTGGTATCGTGTGGTTAGCACGATGATCCCCCCAGCCGTTATAGCTGGCTTTCTTAACAGGATTTCGCTACCTATCGTATCTCCCCAAGTGCATCACGATTCTGGGTGGGCATCGGTCCCATACACTGGCCGAAATTTCATGAGGACTCGAACCAGCGCGCATTCCATAACACGAGTCCTAGGCAGGATGCCTTAGACCACGACACCACGGTGCAGGACTCATTAACATAAGCAATAAATAATATACAGTGTGTCTAACTTAATCCGTTAATTTTTGCTTAGGCAGCCCAAATAACAGTCCAGACATATGGGAGGTATTTAATGGTTTCGTAGTCTGAATCAGATATGGGTATAACGTATGACATCATCACGTGAATGTTATGAATATTGCGTTCGTATGATAATTTTATGTTAAACACGTGTTGTGATTCTGTTATGTTAATTATTTATTTTCTTTGTGCTTTCCAACCTTTATTCCAGTTTTGAATAATGTTTTGTCCAGTCACTTGCTCTTCTTATACGAGAAGTTCCTATGACATAGTTTTCTTAATATGCAAGTTACATCCAATCCTTCAAATTAATTTGTTTTGTTTCATTCGAAGTAAGCAACGTATCTTTAAAGAACAAACAGCGCATAATTGTAACTCAATTTATTAATTTATTTCATTATATTCTGAGTATGTCACGCCTAGTAACATTACCAATACTTAATTGTTTGGTCAGATGAAGCCACATTTAAACTTAATGGCACAATTGTGTGTACTGGGCTAACGAAAACCTCACATCTTTCAAGAAAAGACGTCAATCTTCCAGGAATAACAGTATGGCGTGGTCTGTCTTCCAGAGGAATAATTGGGCCGTACTTCTTCGAAGGGACTGTCACGGGTGAGAAATACCTCCAAATGTTGGAAACCACGAGTCCGCGTCTTAATGACCTCTTGGAGAATGAAAATGAGTTTTACTTTCAACAAGTCGGGGCTCCAGCTCCTTTCATGTCGATGTGGGGAATTTTCTCGATCGCACACTCAATCAGAGATGGATAGGACGAAGAGGAAGTGCTGCGGAGTTCCCGCCTCGATCTCCGGATTTAACCCCTCCAGATTTCTACCTATGGGGAGATCTAAAGGACACAGTATAGCCACAAAACCACAAACACTGGAGGAACTGAGAGTTCAGATTGAATATGCCGGTAATATTTCATTAGCAGCAATCCAGTTCATACGTCGCTCTGTTGTACGTCGTTGTTGGGAGTGTACTGTGGCGGAAGAGGGCCATTTTGAACATGTACGGGCTTAAGGTATAAAAAACAGCAAAAATCATATTTCTGTCTCATCTCGTTGCTGAGAAATAGTGTTTCAAAATGTGTATACATCAATTTGGGACACACTGTATGTATATATGAAGTTCGCAGGAAACATGTTTGATGGAGATGAAGCAAGGTCCGCATTTTCTACAGAAATTCTGGGATTCTATACAGATGCAGGCAGGCTGTGCGTGATGTGAAAAATGACAAATCGATACGTGATGTGTTCTAATACACTCCGAGCAGCTTTCCACTCCATTTGATTTCAGCTTTATACATGGCGTAATAACACCTGCTCTACAGCACCCATCACCCGAGGTTACGTCTTTGATGAACTGGAGCTTTTCTTCTCCCCCCACACAGAGACAGTCACACTCTACAATTTAAAAATTGTGCAATTCTCTTCGCAACGGCTAATAAGCATTTTTAACGCTGCGTGCAGGCAATGATTCTGGGTTCGATTGTCTCGTAGGACTTGTATGTTTTCTTTTTAATGGAGACCAACAGATTTGGAACTCACATAATAATAATAATAATAATAATAATAATAATAATAATAATAATAATAATAATTATTATTATTATTATTATTATTATTATTATTATTATTATCATTATTATTATTATTATTATTATTATTATTATTATTATTATTTATTCCGGCGAAGCTAAGGCCATCAGACCTTCTCTTCAACTTAGCCAGAAACATAAGAAGCCGTTACAATTTGCAGTAATACATGTTAATGATTACAGACTAATATTTAAAGAACACTAATAAAAATTTATATAGTCATTCACGCACAAGTTGAGTAAAATAATGCAAACATACTAAATAATAATTACAAAAACTATAGGACTAGAAGTTACACTCAATGAATATGCAAGTGGTAAGTGAACCAATATTAAAAATTACAAGAATTACTTACTTACTGGGTTTTAAGGAACCCGCAGGTTCATTGCCACCCTCACATAAGCCCGCCATTGGTCCCTATCCTGAGCAAGATTTATCCAGTCTCTACCATCATATTCCATCTCCCTCAAATCCATTTTAATATTAACTTACCAACTACGTCTCGGCCTCCCGAAAGGTCTTTTTCCCTCCGGCCTCCCAACTAACACTCTATATGCATTTCTGGATTCGTCCATACGTGCTACATGCCCTGCCCATCTCAAACGTCTGGATTTAATGTTCCTAATTATGTCAGGTGAAGAATACAATGCGTGTTTATTTGAAGGTTTCGTAACAAGCTGTTTTTTACGGTGATGGGTTGTTAGCACTTCGCCCAACCCCCAAGCTGGAGGACCACCCCTTATTGGCTGTCCACGACTGCTTATTCAATATATTCGCAGCTACGCTTCATATCTGGAGGCCGTCTTCTCTATCCGCAACCTGAGGACGCGCCATGCCGTGGTAATAGGGACCAACAATACATGGTTACAAATTCAAATGTAAATTATAACTATACAACACTGAGGAAAATTATATATATATATATATATATATATATATATATATATATATACACACATACACACAAAGGGGAATTAAACATGAATGAGGAAGATAGAAGACATTTTCACAAAAATGAGTAAAATATGTATTAACAATTTGTAAGATTACAATGTATATTTAACATTTCAATGATAAAATTGCATACAACAATCATGATAGGATAAAGGAACGAGAAAATTAAATCTGAAGCTAGGAGTTATATGGCTTAGTACTGAGCACGTGTTTGAATAATTTACTTTTAAATTGAATTATCGTTCGACAGTTCCTGAGGGAGCTGGGTAGGGAGTTCCAGAAAAGAATTGCTGATACTGTGAAAGAGGAAGAATAGTGAATGTTTTATGGCAAGACAGAGATAATAAGGGATCATTTTTAGAACGAGTACCCAGGCTGTGATAAGAGGACAAGAAATTAAAACGCACCGAGAGATAGTTAGGCGAAGAAGTATTGATGATGCGATATAGGAAAATTAATGAATGGATACATCTTCGGGCCTGTAATCTTACCCATTGGAGCTTTCCAAGGGAAGGTGTAATGTGGTCGTATTTGCGGATGTTGCAAATGAAACGTTTGCAGGCATTATGAGCGCGCTGCATTCTTTGGGCTAAGTTAGAATTTAAATCTGTTAGTAGAATGTCGCAGTAGTCAGAATGTGTCAGCACTAATATTTGTATGAGAATTCTTTTTAATTGAAAGGGTAGAACATTTTTCAGGCGATTTAATGAATGTAGAATGGAGAAGACGGTCTCTTTATGGCTTCACTCCCATTTCCGCTACTTTCATTGCGTCATTCTACACGGTCTGTCTCGAATAATTATCTAATTATTGGATATGGTGTACTCATCCTGCCTTTGGTAATATATTTTTTTATTTTATTAGGTTATTTTACGACGCTTTATCAACATCTTAGGTTATTTAGCGTCTGAATGAGATGAAGGTGATAATGCCGATGAAATGAGTCCGTGGTCCAGCACCGAAAGTTACCCAACATTTGCTCATATTGGGTTGAGGAAAAACCCCGGAAAAAAACTCAACCAGGTAACTTGCCCCGACCGCGAATCGAACCCGGGCCACCTGGTTTCGCGGCCAGACGCACTGACCGTTACTCCACAGGTGTGGATTTGGTAATATATGAAGAGTCCACTGCAAGAATGATGGATATCATTTGGAATACATTTTGCAGGAGAAGCAATTGAAAGTTTGAAATGCTTAGCGCTCAAAGCTTAACTGTGATTTTCCGATCATTACTGGACAATGACTCTGTATATACATTCTATATGTCTTAAGCTATGCATTGACAGTCTTGGTTCATTTTCGACAAGAAAGTGACATCATCATTCTTGCAGTGGACTCTTCATATGTAAACCTCAAAGCCATTCCCACCTGACGTAAAAGTAGTGTTTCGTCTCTTTTGTAGAAATTGTTAAATTATAATTTCTCGCAGCGTTATTTAGTTTTCAAATTTCTCTTCGTAAATTGTACTGTGGTCCTGCTACTGGGAACATCCATCATCATCATCATCATCATCATCATCATCATCATCATCATCATCATCATCATCCCATTATGATACTTGCGCTGAAAGCATCTATAAATAAAGCAATGACACGCGTAGACATGCTGTTGCAATGCGAGTACAATAACCGTGGCAGCAGCGCTGGCTTCTGTCGTGGGCCGGTGTGTCTCTACTGACGGCCGCATCCCACACTGTGACAAGGGGTGGGTACCTGCCCATGATTTATTCTACACCACCCCTTCACTCTGTTGATCCTGGTAAGTACACACAGCGGCTACGTAATGGATACACCAAAACCAGCACTGCGGATAGAATATGCAAATTGAAATCCTTGTAAATGCCTTCAAATGACCTTCGTAGCTTCCCTCTTGTATATTAGTCCAAGAGAGAAGCCTAACTACAGCCCTAATATACATAAACTTGTGCTTGCAAACCTTATACTACAATATCATAAACTTATTGTAGTATCAAAATTAAACCGAGTGAAAACAGGTCCCTGCATTACCATACGTTTCGATATAGCTAGGGGCTTTCTTGTGTGGTACTATTTGCTTAGTAAACTCTACTCTTGGCCCCCTGTGAGGACCACGTCGTGTTTCTGAGTTAATTTAATTTGGTTCTGTGGAAATTTTCTTGTGAGAAGGATGTTGTAAGGGTCTTCTCCCTACCTTATGTTATGCCTTCATGGTAAGTGATTATTTATCACAGCACGAGATCCTGTCCAACTAGGAAGTTTTTGATCAAAAGGTTAAACCGACCTGTCTTTTGTTACACCACACGCAGGAATTCTGCTTCGCGTTATAAAAAATTCAGCGTACAAGAATTTATAGACTCTTTTCAGATGATTTCTTTTCATAGCAAACTTGAAAACCCTAGCAAGAGGAGGCAGGGAAATACATTGTACTTAAAGAAAAATTATGTTAATCTAATAATAAAGATTGAGAAATATAAAGAATTTGTTTCCTTAATTATTTCATTTATTAAAGTCTTAACCAGTGGTAGGCCTATTTAAAAAGAACAAGTTACCGCACATTAATATACAAAGTACAGTATATCACAAAAAATTTAATACCATATTCGTCACAAACGAATAATTTCCTCTGAAATATATATATATATATATATATATATATATATATATATATATATATATGTATATATAATTATGTTTTTATCCCCTAGATTATTAATACTGTTCTATTAGATAATTGCTATGCGTACGATTCTGAATTTTAGTCTTATCATTCGAGAACTGTTAAGAAATTATTTAGGGGAAACTCGGCTAATTTCGTAGTCCGGGTAATTCCGCAGTAGTGCATATATGATTTTACTGTGGCTTTACAATAGCGTGAACGTAAGTTTTGAGAGGCTGTCAAAGGAGGCATGTCCTCTGCAGTGCTATAGAAAAAAATTAATGACATTGGTCGACACCCCTGTCGGCAATACAGTGAAACATCGAAAGTTGGCTGTTTTTCGTGTTTTTCTACACAGCTGTGAAGAAAGTGATCATTGTTACATATAAATTGTTCCTTTTTCGTTACTTTCATAGTGTATTTCATAATTATTTACTACTGCGGAATTAGCGAAGTCCTATTGCGGATTTATCCTTACTGTTGCGGAATTACCCGAGTTCTTTTTCAACTGTACAACTAAATATATTTGCATTTTAATAGGTCTCTTTATCTCATTTGGTAATGAAAGGTTTCGTCCATGCCTACATACCTTGATAATATTTTTCAATAAACATTTTGATAAAAAATCATATATTTACTTCTTAATATTGCGGAATTAGCCGAGTCTCCCCTATCTTTTTCCTGGTTTTCAATAAAATTGACTGTTTTTTTGCATATTAAATAATAATATTAACACGTATTGTTATTTCTTGGCTTTAGAAAGTCTGGCAACCCTGCTGCAGTGACTAATAGACGATTGCTGCTACTCAGACCTGAGTTCATGTGTATTCATAGGGGAGCCGGCGATTCACTACTGCCAAACTACGAGATTTTCGACCTAATTTTCTAGTTAACCATGCAATTAATTACAAAACACGTAATAAAATTTTATTTATTTTAATGTATTCTATTGCCTCTTTCAGCCTGCACAGTTGTATCACTTCCACGGTGTATATTGTTTTAGTTATTTATTTACTCGACTTGAATCAATTGAGAATATAGGAGGAAAAAAACAGACGGCTGGACGTACGCGTTCTTACATGGGGATCTGGTGCTGTGTGAGCTCCAAGCCGGTTGGTCACTTGTCTAACTCCGTTTATTGCCGTTACAATGCAGATACCTATAGAAATTTTGAACAGACCAGCCGAAAATGTACTTAATATAATTGGTACCATATAGGGAGGGGAGTGTCGCAGAAGAATTCCTAATCTGGCTAAGCAGCTGCAGGAGAGAGTCGCCTTAACCCTGCGTCCTCTGCAGAGGACAGCAACTTCAATGCCGCTTCATGGACAATGAATTGTTGAGAGCGAGTGGAAATGCAGGCATCATACTGTAAAAATGAGACTGTGGGCAATTCACAAAAACTTAAAGGGAGTCAAAAACAAACAATTAAACTTTTCCAAATAAGAAAAATAATTCGTGACTGAAAGGGTTAACATGAGGAACTAGTAACGTCGCTGTACTCGCTAGGCAAGGAACCGAGTCCTCGAACTAATCGAGTGAGAACCGAGAAAGCTCATCAAGAACTACCCAGGAGGCTTGTGAAAACCCAAGCACCGAATTTTAAAAATTTGATTTTGAAAATTCCGAATCTTACGACGGAGAAAGTGTGTGGGTTATTCACTCATTCATTCATTCATTCATTCATTCACTCATTCATTCATTCATCCGTCTGCCCGTCTGTCTGTCTAAATCGCTATTGCTTTGCGTCTGGGCTGCAAAATTTGCCATGTACACCAATGTATATGCAGAGGGATCGTGGATTCTTTTGGACAACATGCCTTAAGCTGTGCCACAAATAAAGGTCATATTCCTAGACATTCTGCTATTAATAACATCATCAGTAGATCTTTAACCTCTTGCGAAATCCCAACTCTTCTTGAACCATCTGTATTAGTCGGTCGGATGGCAAACGACCTGATGGCTTAACATTTAATTCCTTGGTTCAAAGGTAAATTACTCAATCATCTGGGATTTTACATGTGTAGATATATTAGCCCTTTCCCATTCAAAATATTTTCTAAATTGTGCTGGATCTGCTGCTGAATCCGCTTATCATGCTAAACGACGTAAATATGAACATTTAACGTCAAATTACATCTTAGTTGCTTTTGGAATTGAGACCTTTGTTCCGTGGTGTAGAGACGCTAAAGATCTACTGACCCAAATTGGTACACGCCTACGTCCTCTACCGGCGATTCTAGATGTATCACTTTCCTTCGTCAACGCATTTGAATTGCGGTTCAGCAAGGGAATGCTATCTCTATCCTGGAATAATTTCATAACTCTGTTTCGATGGATGAGATCTTTCTCATTTAATTCCTTCCTTCTTATTTTATTAATTTTATCATATTTTAGAAAGATTTTAATTTCTTTCTTTTGCATAACCCGTTCAAAATGGTGTAGCCTTACAGTTACATATTTAAGTAAAAATTTACAGTATTAGAGCCCAATGACCTATTTCGCTTTGGGTCTTTCTGGGTCTCTAGAGTGGAAAAATGTGTGTCACCTTTCTTACACTATTTTTTCATTACATGTCAAATAATAAACTTAGGCGTTGATATACTGTAATTTATCTCGGATTTAACTAATTATTGTGTTTGCTACAACAAACAGACACGCATTAAATAATGAAATTAACTTTGTGTTCTTGACATATGTATTTAGTGTAACTGCCGGGGCTTGCATTGGATGATTCACGCCAATTCGCGTGTTCAGCAATGCAAATAACATGAAATTAAATCTAACGCCTGAATTACTTGTGTAGACTACTCCGCATAGCAAATGCGCTGGAGAAGTTGCCGCACAGCCACGGCGCTATATCAGTTTGTAGTCAATCACGGAAAACAATACCCAGGTCTGTCTCTTTTCTTACATTGTACAGTGTACAGTATACTTACTATTTTATTACAATAAAATATGTTTGCTTTGACAGTAATTCTACTACATTTTATGCATTTTGAAATAATATTGATTTTGTGTACCAAATAAATCCATTCAGATTCTATTTATTATGTATTTTACTTCTGGTAGTGTGGAAGAGAAGGCCTCATGGCTTTAACTGTACCAGAATAAATAAATAAACAAATAAATAAATAATAAATAAATAAATAATGAGCGAAACAAAACCTTTACTTTTACAAATGTTGTAACAGCCTTATGCCGCTTTTCCAAATTAAGTAAATAAATTATATAAAAGATTTATTTATTTATTTAAGTTTTAAAGAGAAATAGATAGCGCAGTTGGAGCAGAATGCACAATGACTATTTCCAAAACATTGAAGAAATGGGCTTGTTGAAACATCAAATGCAATGAAAAGGCAATAATGGATGAGTGAATGAATAAGTAAATTAGAAATTAGTATTTACATATATTTATGTGTGTGAGAGAGAGAGAGATGGAGTGAGTGAGAGAGAAAGAGAATTTAAATGGTCGAATAAATTAATATCTGGAAGAATCATGGAATGAATGTCAAAAAGAATGTCTATGCATAACTGTGAATGAATGAATGAATGAATGAATGAATGAATGAATGAATGAATGAATGTGGATTAACTTAATTAATAAATGCCGGCATGAGAGTGAGTTAATGAATGTGTCAGTTAATGAGGTTGGAATGAATGAATGAAAACGTTATGGAATATTAATAGCTGTGAATGAATTTATTTATTAAGTGTGTGTGACCAGGACGACTTAAGCAGCGCTGGAGTTATCAAGAACATTTGTATTAAGGAAGATAAAAACAGACTCAATGGAGCATTGTCTGTAAAGTCCATTTCATGATGATGATGATGATGATGATGATGATGATGATGATGAAGTGTGTCTGAGTGTATTAAAGGGTTTATGGGTATTATGAATGTGGATGTATTAATGAGTGTGTGGATGAATTTTTCAATATACGAACGGATAAATGAATGTGTGAGTGGATTAATGAATATGTGAATTGATTGCTAAACGTGTAATGGATTAACGAGCGTATGAATTGATTAATCTATGTAGATGATTTGATTAATGTGTGTGGGTGGATTGATGATTGTAACTGGATTAACGAGTGTGTGAATGAATTAATGGATGTGTGAGTCAGACTATTCGTGTGAATTTATTAGTGTGTGAACGCATTTATAGGTGTCAAATATATTTATGAGTGGGAGAATACATTTATGGTTTAGTGGCGAATTTATTTATGCGAAAATTACGTTTTATGTATGTGTAAATAGATTAAGGAATGTGTGGATATTCTAACTGACCAGGCAATAATTAAATAATCGATGAGTGAATGAGTAATCAATTAGAAATTAGTATTATGTGTGTGTTTGCGTGTGTGTGATTGAATTTAAATGGTCAATTAAATATCTGGAATTATCATGGAATGAATTTCAAAAAGAATGTTTATGAATGAATAACTATAATTTAATTAATGAATGTGGTTTGACTTAATTAGTAAATACCGGCATGTGAGTGAGCTAATGAAGGTATCAGTTAATGAAGGTGGGATTAATTAATGAAAACGTTAAGGAATATTAATGGATGTGAATTAATTTATTTATTGTGTGGAATTATGACTGTGGGTGTATTAATTAGTTATTGTGAATTAATTTTTCACTATACGAATGGTTAAATGAGTGTGTTAGTGGATTAATGAATGTGTGAATTGATTGATTAAAGGCATCAATAGATTAATGAACGTGTGAATTGATTAATGTGTGTGGATGGATTGATTGATGCGTGTGGGTGGATTGATTAATGTGTGTGGGTGGATTGATGCTTGTGAGTGGATTAATAAGTGTATGAGTGCTTTAAAGAATGTGTGAATGAATTAATGAGTGTGTGAGTGAATTAATGAGTGTGTGAATCGATTAATGAGTATTAGTGAATTATTGATGTATAAGTGAATTATGAGTCTATGCGTGAATTATTGAGTTTGTGAGTGAATTAATGACTATGCGAGTGAATTTCTTATTGTGTAAACGAATTTATGGGTGTAAAAATATATTTATGAGAGGGTGAATGCATTTATTGGTTGGTAACGAATTTATTGGTGTGAAAATTACATCCTGAGTATATATAATGAGGTTAAGGAATGTGTGCATAATCTAATTTAAATTAATTAATATTACTGTATCATGAGTAGGTGAATCCCTAAACTGAATAAAGAATGAATTGATTAAAAATATATGAACTTAAATTAATGATGAAATGTGTCTCAATTTACGTGTGACGGGTTAAAATTAGTTGGATAGTTGAATGATTATGTATAATTTAATAAATCCGTGAAATTTTTAAACAATTGAACCGATGGTTGAATGAATTGGTAAATTTATTGTTGACTGTGAATGAATGAATGAATGAATGAATGAATGAATGAATGAATGAATGAATGAATGACTTAGTCAATGAATAGAGTCATGTATCGTTAAACGCAATCTAAAGTGCCGTGCGCTCCTCCTAATTCATATATCTTAATTTCATCGTGACAGAAATGAGACACGTTTTGTTTCAGTACCCTACTCAGTCATCCCGGAGATCGAACTCCGACGTATCAAACACTAAATCAGAACGTTTTCTTGCAGTAGTTTCATAATTTTAAATTTGTTTTATATATATATATATATCGCCTCTTTTCGTTCAATTACTCTTTTTTTTAAAGCAAATAAAGGGAGACTTTGTCTACTATGATATTCAACGATCGTGACCTGATTGTTCATTTTCGTGTAGGCCTACTGTAGAGCAATTTTTACAAAGAATTAACCAGCTATACATAGCCAGGACTGTGTTAAAATCCTTTCCCACGCACTAGAGATGACCAAGTAACTCTCGAACGAACAGAGTTGCAGTTAAAAAGGGTTTGGATCAGGTAATTAGATTCTTGCGGAAGTAAATTACCCGGTGGAGTTTTAATAAGCCCCAAGTTATTAACTTTTCATAGTCCTCTGTAATTGCTTACTTGAATTTTAAGAGTGTGGGATAGTTAACCGTGTAGCCTTAATAAATACAAAGCACCTCTCAACTTTATTCCCATTAAAACGAATTTTAAATTCTACTTTTGGAGTTGTGAGGTATATAAGCACAACAATACATCAAACATGTTCACAGTAAATGCTAGAATAATGAAATTTATGATGGTTTCATTGGAAATAGAATTTATTTAAAGTTATGTTTGAGGTACCAGGTTCCAATATCCATCTTATCCACTTTTGGATGAAATTATGTTAGCAGTAGCCTAATTTCTAAATTTAATCCCTTTTCTCTATTTTGTTTGGACACATAATGATGATGTCCCAAACCATGTTTTATACCCTTTATTTTAAACATTAAAATCTATGCCTGATCCAAAAAAATTTACTCCTTTTTCTCTATTTTTTATGGACACATGATGTCCCAAACTATGTTTTATATCCTTTATTTTAAACGTTAAAAATCTACGACTGGCTCAAAAACTTAGTCCCTTTTCTCTATTTTTTTATGGACACATGATGTCCCAAACTATGTTTTATACCTTCATTTTAAACGTTAAACATCTACGACTGGTCCAAAAACTTAGTCCCTTTTCTCTATTTTTTATGGACACATGATGTCCCAAACTATGTTCTATATATTTTATTTTATACGTTAAAAATCTACGACTGGTCTCAAAAACTTACTTCCTTTCCTCCATTTTTTATGGACAGATGATGTCCCAAACTATGTTGTATACCTTTTGTCTTAAACATTAAAAATCTACGACTGGTCCAAAAAACTTACTCCCTTTTCTCCATTTTTTATGGACACATGGTGTCCCAAACTATGTCTTATACCTTTTATTTTGAACGTTAAAAATCTACGACTGGTCCAAAAAACTTCTAATCCATTAGTGCAGTTGTTCCCAAAGATGGAAGCTGCTTAGGGGAGTCACGTGATGATATACAAAATAAGACAAAAAAGTCTTATTGACATACTTTTATTTTGTATTTAGAAACATGAATATAAGCAACGTTGAACGTAACATTAAGTTAATGTTTCAGTAAAAAATATTTGTGATAAATATTCCTCTTTTCCAAAAAGTAGTTTCTCAAGTCTGGACTCCGTATTCCATACACAAACAATGATACTTTGAAGTTCAAGGAAATTTCTCACGTTTATTTTGATTGTGATCATAGGCAAAAGAACTTATTTTGCATAAATACGTGGTTGCGAATATTATCAAATATTTAAGAACTAAGCACTTTTGCAAGCTCGAGGTATTCTTGCATTGTTTTCATCCAAAACTGGTCTACGCCCTGAGAAAAAAAAGTATAATTTAAACATTCTATCAATAGATAGGCCTATATATTACGTCAATGAGATTTTCCTTAATATTTTTTGGAATTTCAGTCGAGCGCAACTGTCTAAAAACGGATTCACAATCCATCTGAGACTTCGTAATTGTTTTGAATTTATTCCGCAAAATAGGCTACTAAAAATCTGCTTTTTTAATTGTGGATACTTAATTGCTTGTTCGTAAAAACAAACTCAATATTTGTCTATCATACGTAGTCAAATTTTCATGAGTGCTTTAATACACTGGGAAGAATCACATTTCTTTTTGTCAAGTGATGGTGACCAGAAATCACGTTTTTTTTTTTTTTTTTATAAATCCGTTGATTTTAACTCTAGTTGTTACGTTAACATATTGGTCTTGCAAATTGCTATTCAAAGTGTTTAAGCGTTCAAAAATATCAGCGTGAAAGATCAGTGTAAGAAGCCAAAAGAATTGGGAAATAGGTTTGCATATTCTGATTTCTCGTCTTGCATATATCGATACTTTAAACGTTCTTTTTTTAACTATAAAACTCTTTTCAACATGTTGCCGCACTAAAGCCATCTTATTTCCGTATGACAAAGAACATTTTCATATAACAAGCCCATGTCTTCACAAATTTTACTGAAAATACGACTTTTCAACTCTCTTGCTTCATGGATTTGTATTGAATTGTTACTGCAACGTTACGGTGATAATAGCTTGAAGTAATAGAAATGATTTTATTTAATATTTAGTGTCATTATTACTCAATTTATTTCTATTTTGATCGTTCTTTAGGTAGTATCCAATGGTTTTGAGTAAAAATTACGTTATTTTCGATTTTACAAGGAATTGTAGTTTTTCAAATGGTTAAGTACGAGTGCGGTAGTAGGAAGGGATGGGATAAGGAAGTCTTGCCCAAAAGTGGGTCGCGCCTTCAAAAAATTTGGGAACCATTGCACTAGTGTAGGCCTGCAGAACCCGTAAATAGAGGAAATATAGTTGGCAAGAGCGTACTTTCGTATCCATAATTTAAACGTAGCGATGATTAGGTTCTGTTCTGGTTTGCGTGCTTGTGTGGAAATAAAGAAAAAAAATTTAGAATATTTGTGACGAGTGCAGATAGCAAAGATAATACGAATGGAATGTAATAGAATTTACGGGAGCGGGGCACTATGGTCTAGCACTGCGACTTGTTATGATCTATTACGCTAAGTCTCAACCTTGGCGCATTCTCAAATCCACACCGACTGACTACAATAAGGTTGGCTGTGTACCCAGATTTCGAACAAGCCACCCCATTCATCCCTAGACCAGCCCCCTCCGTGCGTCGCCAGCAGGCGAACGGGCAATGCTATGGAATGATAGCGAAATGGAGAAAAGATGACGGATTGATGTAGATGCCTAATATGGAGAAAACGCGAGAACCCCGAAAAAAGAGCCAACTGCGACCTTATCCGCCATAAGTGTCACTGTAGGTTTTTCAATGAAAACTCCCAGACCTGACCGCGACTCGAACCTAGGCCGTCTGCGAGACAGGCTGGAGGTCTGACCATTCAACCACCGCAGGAGTGGAGATATTACGACATCGAACTTAATAAAATAGATGGGTAGATTTAGTAATTGATATGTAATCAAGGGCAGAAAAGTAAATTTAATAATTCATATACGTGTATAATTATGTACAGTTATTTCAGCTTCCGAACTGCGCAGGCATAACGTATGACGCATGTTATACATAGTTAACAAACAGTCGTATCGATCACTGAAGCGGTGCGAAGATTAAGCTGTATTTTAACATGTCTGTATTTGAGAGAAAACTGCATAAGAGAGGAAAAGAAGAGAGAGGCTTGGGCGATTGAAAGTAAGTATATGTGGAAGAAACATAATGCATCATATTTTTTAATGGATTATTACAAGATATTAATTTCTCTGTAACTTTATTTCACAGGAAATATGTATGTAGTGTGATATACATAGTTGACAAGAGCGTACTTTTGTAATGATAATTTGCACGTTGTCATGATTATAATGTGTTCCGACATGTGTATTTTATTAAAAATATAAGGAATAATTTTATGAGGATTTGTGACGATTGCAGATAGCAGAGATAATACATCAAACTTTATAAAAGAAATTGATAGATTTTATTAATTGATCTATAATCGATAACAGAGAAACAAATTTAATCATCTATATATTTACATGTACAAATACTGCAACATCCGTACTGCGCAGGCAACAACTATGGTACACGTTATACGTATATTGTTGATAATAGTGTATAGTTCTATCGATCATTGAAGCAGTGTGAATATTAGGCTGTATTTTAACATGCGTATATTTGAGAGACAGCTACGTAAGAGGGGGAAAAGAAGAGAGAGGTGTAGGCGTTGGAAGTAACTACAGTATGTTATAAGAAAGAAACATAATGCATCACATTTTTAAGGGAATTATTACAAAATATTAATTTCTCTATAACTGTGCTGCGGAGGAAGCGTGATTGAAATTGATACACATAGTTGACATGAGCGTACTTTAGAGTCGATAATTGAAACAGTGCGATGATTAGGCTCTGTTCTGGCATGCGTATTTGATTGCAAATGTTAGAAATAATTTTCTGAGTATTTGTGGCGAATGAAAATAACAGAGATAATACATCAAACCTGATAAAAGAGAGAGATTTTAGTAATTGTTGATCTACAATCGATAGCAGAAAAATAAACCATTCATATATGTATAGATACTGCAACATCTGCACTGCGCAGGCAACAAGTGTGATGCACATTATATATAGCCGAGAGAGTACCGTCGTATCGATCATTGAAGCGATGCGAGATTAAGCTCTATTTTAACATGCGTGTATTTGAGAGAGAGCTACGGAAGGGAGAGAAGAGGAGAGACGGTTTGGGGGTTGATGACTTCATAAAGTGAGAGGAGTAACAGGTGTCATGGTGCCAGCTAGCAGTCACTGCCTTCTGCCTCCCTCGTCGTTCCAGTCATTAAGAAATCATATTCCCGTCGGGTAGCAAACATTACTCCAATGAAGTTTAATATGCCGTGGCGTGGCGGATGGGACTTTATATGTATTACGCTATTTTTTTGCGCCTCACTTATATAGAATGTTCTCAGTACTGTTATGGTTATTACTATCATTCGTTACTCACTCTATGCTTTACGAAATGAAGTCCAGTGCAGAAGTTGGTACGTTGCAGTGAATTATAACACATTAAGTGTAAGTGAACGTATTTTGTAAGTATTCAGGAAGATGCATGTGTAACATTACATGTTAATTGGTCCGGTAGCCGAGTGCTAGAGAGTCGGGTTATTCTAAGTAACTCTAGTTCGATTTCCGGCGCTAACTGAAGCCATAATAATAACACTTTTTTTTTACAAACCCTATAAGTTATTGAATACGTTTTCAGTAGGTTAAAACTTGCCTAACTGTTAACAATAAATGAATATATGTATACTTATTGTCATCAAAATGATGTACAATATGTGTATCATTTGTTAATGATGATCCTGTTACATTTCTGTTTTCCAGGAAACCACGCTTAACTACATTTTACTCTTCATAACTTTTACTATAATTATAATTCTATACTACATGTAATCATTATAGTCATTTATCAATGTTTTTCATAAAAGATCGTCATAAACGTATCTAGTTTTGATGTAATAGTACAATATTTTATTTCATTTCATGATAAACGTTTTCGGATTTTAAAAAACCATCATCGGATCATCATTAACTCTGAAGTTGAACAGTTACATTTTAAACATTGAAAGACAATGGGTTACATAACACCAAATCATATTAAAAGTATAAAATCATTCAAAGGGATGATATCATGAAACATTAAATGTATATACAAATTTGAGATTGTTAAACTGTTAAAATTAAGCAGTAGGTATAATATGGAAATTATTATGTGGAGTATACAGTATGAAAAGGTAACTTATAATTGTATATAATAAATGTCATATTGTCTGCGTTTACAAGCCACAAGTTAATTTGCAGTTATAAATCTGTGAAAATGTGAAGATAATATGTATGCAGCATCATGCTTATAGCTATACGTAACACCTGGAGGCACATGTGTTCTTGTAATCTGAAAATTACGTAACATCTTTGTTGTTTAAAGATTGCTATTGAGAACAATTTTGAAATCAATGTACGACTATGCAAGAAGGGGGACTGTTTAATTTAATATATTTACTTACGGTGCAGCGGAAGAGTATGTCCATGTTGTAGAAAGTAAGAATTCCCATACAGAAACTTGTTCCTAGGGAAACCATTCTTCATAACATAAAACTATACTCAAATAGACCCATTACAGTGCAGTTATTGTTACTCAATTACCATTACAGTATAGTTTTGCGAAGGCTTTGGAATAATATTGCTCCAAATTTTCAGTGCAAAGTATATTGTATTGCAGCTTTAAAAAACTACAAACTTTGTTGTAAACTACACGTTTTTGAAGTGCATCACAAAATCTGAGAAATTGAAAAACTCGCTCAAACTTTTCTACGGTTTTTTAAGTAGCACTTCCCAACCTTGTATCGTAATATATACTGTTACATCATTGACCAAGATATTGTTCTGTAAGTAGATCTCTTGTTTATTCTTTCTATTAAATTAGATACATTTAGGAAAAAAATTGTAACATTTTCTTCCACGTATAGGCCTATGAATGAAATTTGTTTAAACAAAAGCCGCCCTTAATAAGGGTTCGATAGATCGGCCTACTAATCAATTCATAAAGAATAATAAGTAAACAAAACAATTTTGTGACATTTGGAAAGAAAAAGAAAAACCATTAAGATAAGAAAACGTAGGAAATCATTTACAATAACAATTTTGTTAGGTACAAATGATTACTAATTATAGCTAAGGATGATTTTAACACTTGAGATCCTATGGCATCAATCGTTGCATCAGAAATTTTATATTGTTTAAGTTGATTTAAAGTTTCACGTGGGATCGTGCCACGGGCACTGAACATGAGCCCAAAAACTGTCCAATGTGTGATGTGGTATTGTGCTCCAAGATGCTGACAACAAGACTCATATATGACTTGTTTTTCACGACACACCTCTTGTGGCTGTTGCTCATGCATCTCAAAACGGGTTGTGGGATCAAGAATGACACCCTTATCCTTCTGCCGATCAATTATGATGATATCAGCCCGTCTAGTAGAGCCATCAGAAGAGACGCAACCAACCTCCTCATAAACCTCGTAGGAAGCATTCTGACGGATTGAAGCTGCGATGAGAGAACGAACCGTATTATGTCTGTTGATTCGGAGCAATTCTCCATGATGGCAGAAACCCAAGACGTGAGGAAGCGTTTCTTGCTCGTCGCATCTTCTCCAACGGGTTGAGTCAAGAGTTCTATCTGTCCGTCCGTCCCACAGTGGGGTATTTGGCAGATTTAGGCGGCCAGAATTATTTTTATACTTTAATTGGGTCTAAACGTGCTGTCTTACTAGTTTATTGTATTTTAAGCAGTATGAAATGCTTTTTACGAAGAATAATATTCTTCCTACCATTTCAAACAATTTAATTACGCTACCCAACAAAAAATAATTTTGTTACATAACGTAAGATTTTATCTGAAACCGCAGAGGCCTAAGTGAAATACTAAATGTGTTTATATCTTTTTAACCTGACGTGGTAGGAGATTTCTATGGCGATTTTCAAGATAAGCGCAACTCTTTCGTTAAGAATCGCCTTTTTTTTTTTATCACGGAGGTATGACAAAATTCTTTTTTGTTGGATAGTGTAATTAAATGGCTAGAAATGGTAATATTTTTGTTCATAAAAAGTATTTCATATTGCTTCAAATACAACAAATTAGTAAGACAACATGTTTAGACCCAATTAAAGTACAAAAATAATTTTGGCCGCCTAAATCTCTCAAATACCCCACTGTACGTCCGTCAGTCTGTCTGTCTGTCTGCCTTATCTCCTACCTATATCTATCTATCTGTCTGTCTGTCTGTCTGTCTGTCTGTCTGTCTGTCTGTCTGTCTGTCTGTCTGTCTGTCTGCCTGCCTGCCTGCCTGCCTGCCTGCCTGCCTGCCTGGCTGCCTGCCTGCCTGCCTGCCTGCCTATCTATCTATCTATCTATCTATCTATCTATCTATCTATCTATCTATCTATCTATCTATCTATCTATCTATCTATCTATCTATCTATCTATCTATCTATCTATCTATCTATCTATCTATCTATCTATCTATCTATCTATCTATCTATCTATCTATCTATCTATCTATCTATCTATCTATCTATCTATCTATCTATCTATCTATCTATCTATCTATCTATCTATCTATCTATCTATCTATCTATCTATCTATCTATCTATCTATCTATCTATCTATCTATCTATCTATCTATCTATCTATCTATCTCTGCCTGTCTGTCTGTCTATCTGTCTGTCTATGCAATTTCTATTTATCTCTGCCTGTCTGTCTGTCTATCTGTCTGTCTATGCAATTTCTATTTATCTCATTGCCTTTCTATAATCCTTGCGTGTTTACCCTTGTCAATATTTGGCCTTTCAAGATAATTTCAACGTTAGACACGTATTTATACACTCGTGATGTTGAGCTAGGCTAGGTATTTACACTAACAGCCGATAATCATGTCCGAGACTGAATTCGAACGCACAAACCTGGTTTCTACGTAAGATCACAGTTGCGCTTTATGCGTACAGACGCTATCCTTTATCAAAGCAGTATACTTGATACTTCCGATCCTGTTTCATGCGGAAGTTTTGGAATCCGTATTTCCTTCACCCGTGTAGCAGATGAGTTATCACTCCTATCACCCTCTCTCACCGTCTTTTGGTTGAGTTGTCACGTGCAAGTTGCACATGTGAGATCGCGTCACGTGCAGGGATCTGCATAATTTAGATCCTATTTCGTCTTTCATCCTTTAACTCTTCGTTCTGCTGTGGGGAACCTCGGAGTAAACAAGCATGAGCCTACATAAACCAGTGCTTCAAACCCGAGCACCGCACCCTCCGCGCTCTGTGTGAGGAAACGCGGCGCTTCACAACAAATCGACGAGCTTCTACACACAGCGAAACGCAAATTATTCAAGAAATTTTACTAGTGGTCATCAACTCGATGCCCTGTGACATCATCTCAGCTTGCTCTGAAGTCCGCTGCGCTCAGTTTCACTGCCGCGGGCACAGGGGAGGCTTGCGATGGTGACTTCTTTCTCGTGATAATAATAGTACATTATGCAACGAGCCTGTAATGATAATAATTAAGACGCAAGTATGGATATTTATGAAACGAGCGCAAGCGAGTTTCATAATATTCATACGAGCGTCTTAATTACCATTATAGGCAAGTTTCATACGACTTTTTATGCTCGACCATATTTCTAACTTGAAATTATTCAGATTTATACATTTTATTTGTATCTGACAAGATCGGAAGTGACCTTGTTCTAGGTTGTGAATTGTGAGATGTGCGCAGACGCGAAAGTATTGATTTTTTCCGAGGAACAATAATGTCATTGACCTTGATGTAATCCCGTTAAACTTGATATAACCTTGATTATTGAATTCGACATTGAAAAACGAGATGACAAATTAAATTTATTTGAATATTATTTACAATTAACGCTAATTATTATCGTAACAGAACATAACCTTCTGCGACAGTATTGGATTTCCAGCCTCCGTGACTTTTCGCTAATTCTCTTTCGATTGTATATCCGAGAATAATCGATACTTGCGGTTTTATAACGGTGACTTTTCATTGGCTGAACACCTGTATTTTAATGAGTAGGTGTACTTTAATGACATGCATTAAAGGACTGCTACCAGGTGTATAATTACTAGCCTACATTTCGGCATGGTCGAGCATAAATAATGTTTCTCATATTGATCGAGTTAAACTTAAAGTAATGCGAATGCCTAATACTAATACATGTATGAAACCAATTTGTTGATAAGTTAGGTATGAAATGAAAGGTGAATGAAACTAATAGACTACTATAATACTGCATTTTAGATTTCTACAGGATTGTTTCCGATCTCTGATAAGGAATTTGAATGACGTCATATGCGTCAGGAATCACACCGACAGCTGCATTGCGACAAGAGGTGACAGACCAGTAGTGAGTGATTTCATAATCAGAGTGCACGGTGTATCACAGTAGCAATGCCCAAGAAAATCAAGCCTTTCTGGGTGGGGTCAATAACAACTATTTCCGACGCCAAGTATAGTTATCTAAAAATAATAGGAGCCTGCAAAACACGTGGTTTCGTTATTTCCAAGAAAGGCATCTTATGTGTACCTAATAAGACTGGAAAATCTCGGATGGGATTAATTCCAGAGTGGAAAAAGCAAACAAATCCACCTCTCGTCACAAGTCACCGCACCCCACGAGATGATACAAATTAACTCCATTCGAGCTTTACCAATCTTATTAAGTACACAGAAGATGCCTTTCTTGGAAATAACGAAACCTCGTTTATTGTAGGCTTCTTCTATTTTCACTTAACTGTGTTTGGCGTTGGAAAGGGTCGTAATGTACCCCTCCCAAAAAGGCTAGATTTTCTTGGTAATTTCTGCTGTAAGTCGCCGTGCACTCTGATTATGAGATCACTCACTACTGGTCTGTCACCTCGCGCCACAGTTCAGCTGTTGTGTGTCTCCTGACGCACGTGGTGTCATTCAAATTCGATATCAGTGAACGGAATCAACCCTGTACTTTTTCTTTTTATTTTGTTAATGCATTAATGAACCACTAGTATAAATATTTCCTGATCTTCAGTAATGCTAATTTTACGGGAATTTTTTAGCCTCTTTATTGCGTACTAATTGCTCAATATTATGCACTATGATCTGGGCAGTGCATGAACTGAGGAATTTTTGTAGATTGTAGTCAGATGAATTAGCTACATCTGTGGTGATATTTGCTTATTTCCATTATAGAAAACAATGGTCGTATATGTATGTGGATCCGAACATGCACAGTTTGTAGAAAGCGTGCTGATGAAGTCTGAGAAATCTGACTAACGGAAAATGTGGATAAAAACCACAGAGCCTTTTTCCTGCTTTTATATATCACCTTCAGTTCATTATCACACTATCAGTCTGTCATTTCTAGCTGAAGCTGAGCAGGAGCACCATCTAGATCCACAGTAGATGGGTCTATGATAGAGATAGGGAAAAATAATATGAAGTACTTTCAGAACAGTTCCGAGAAAATAACAATTCCAAAAAAGTATTGTAGATTGGAACACACTGTTCCAAATTAACAGTAGGAGTTTCTGATAGACTATTCCTCATAGAAACTCTAGTACTGTGTAACGTACCGTCCAACCGTCTTGTCTAGAACTCTCCAGATACTCTCTCAGAGACCGTAACAGTTCCAGCCTAAGTGTTCTCCTTGAATGTACGCTAGGCCAAAATGAAACTGGCCTACCTCTTAAGGAGTGAAAATTTTCTAAGTCCCTTCGGCGACCGTTTTGAGCATTGGCGAAAATTTCCAGGCAATATATCTCGCGACTCCGATGTGCTAGTGCGCGGATTTCACGAAAGATCTCGTAGGGTTTACGGGGATTAAGTGACGTCTAGCTTAAATTGACACTGACGCCACTTTGGGTAAGCTATTAAATGTTTGGTTCTTGCTGTAAATTCTGAAATGTTTGTGGAGCAAAAGTAGCAATCGAGCACATGATCTTTAAGTCATCGCCAAATTATGGGGACTGTAAAAGGCATAGCTCTCTTCTTTCCTTTTTGCCACTCGAATAAAATAACAATACAAGAACAAAAACGACATATCTTGTGGGCCTAAAATCTATTCTGATCACCTAGCGGACATCCAAAGATTCCTCAATCCTGGTGCAGAGAATACCAACTTTGTCAGCTACAAATTTCACTTGAACTCGACAGGGTTACATCTCCAGTCACGAAATGGAAGGACGACACATAATTCTTTAACGGTATTTTGCTTAACCTGGAACTCGAGACAGCCTCTATGCTTAAAACCATTTTAGTTTTTAGAAGCAAGAAGTGGAATGTATTTGAGGTTAATTTTATGGTACAATAATCATCCATAGGCTTAAAAATCTTTGACATTAATGACAGTTATTAAACATCTTAATTGCTCCTGTAAATGAGTATAACTGCACTTTAAAATACTCATTTGTAACTGTACAACTCGGTAAAAAAAAAAAAAAATAAGTCTCCGGGAGGCATGGCGTAATGTCTAGAGAGAGAGAGAGAGAGAGAGAGAGAGAGAGAGAGAGAGAGAGAGAGAGAGAGAATTGTCGCGTAGTCAGTTTGAACATGTTCCTAATACCTGTAATCATGTCGCCAAGTCTGAACGTTTCAGTCACGCGACGCTTTCTCCTCGGTGACATTCTGCAGTTCGTGAGTTGTAGCGTTGGTCACATAAGTGCCTGTACTGGTTGGACTAGAAACTGACTGTAAATTGAAGTTAAATCGTTGACACTTCAAATAAAATCGATTTGTATATTCCATTAAGAGTTAGACTTCAAGTATATGCCCAGGAATTCAACATTACATAGAGAAAAAATCATGGTATAACAGAAAAAGTTATTCATACGTTTAAAAAAAAAGGCTTTTAGTAGAGTGCCAACATTTCTTGAGGAATATAAGGGAGACCGAGGAATCGACAAAATTTCACATACAAAATTGACAAATGATTCAATTCAGTTACTAAACAACTACTTCATTCTAAACTTTGGTAATTTATACTTACTTATGGCTTTTAAGGAACCCGCAGGTTCATTGCCGCCCTCACATAAGCCCGCCATCGGTCCCTATCCTGTGCAAGATTAATCCAGCCTCTGTTATCATATCCCACCTCCCTCAAATTTATTTTAATATTATCCTCCCATCTACGTCTCGGGCTTTCCAAAGGTCTTTTTCCCTGTATGCATTTCTGGATTCGTCCATACGTGCTACATGCCCTGTCCATGTTAAACATCTGGATTTAATGTCCCTAATTATGTCAGGTGAAGAATACAACGCGTGCAGTTCTGAGTTGTGTAACTTTCTCCATATTCCTGTAACTTCATCCCTCTAATCCCCAAATATTTTCCTAAGAATCTTATTCTCAAACACTCTTAATCTCTGTTTCTCTCTCAAAGTGAGAGTCCAAGTTTCACAGCCATACAGAGCAAACGGTAATACAATTGTTTTATAAATTCTAACTTTCAGCTTTTTTGACAGTAGACTAGAAGACAAAAGATTCTCAACATAATAATAATAATAATAATAATAATAATAATAATAATAATAATAATAATAATAATAGTCATTTCTCATATTTACTCTGCGTTTAATTTTTTCCCGAGTGTCATTTATACTTGAAGGGTTCAGAGCCATAGTGGTCCAAGCGCCATTTATTAAAAACGGAGAAAGCATGGGTTAAAGTTAAGTGAATATCATAGTTTAATGAAGATTGACATATTTAGTTTTAATGTGTGTACTTTATATTACTTGCTATATGTTTCCATTGAATTATGGTAATAACTTCATTCTAACCCTTGTTTTCTACGGTTTTAATAAATGGCGCTTGGCCCAATATGGTTCTGAACCCTTCATTTGTTACTGTTGCTCCAAGATATTTGAATTTTTTCACCTCTTCGAAGGATAAATCTTCAATTTTTATATTTCTACTTCGTACAATATTCTGATTACGAAACGTAATAATATACTTTGACTTTTCCGGATTTACTTCCAAATCTATCTCTTTATTTGCTTCAAGTAAAATTTCCATGTTTTCCCTAATAGTTTTGTGAATCCTCTCCTAACATATTCACGTTTATACTTAAATTAAAAGTGTTTTGAGACATATTTTGCCTCGCTTAAGTTTTTTTATAACTTTTTGACAAAATTGTCAAAATTCCGTCCATGAGTAGTTGAAGGTGACTTCATTTTGCAGTTCTGGTTTGATTAGATCTGTCGTGCTTCTGTCTCACTGTTCATGACAGAAAACACTCCCCGTGTATGAGCATTATTATCTGGTATGCTCGGAACAAAACCCATCAGTTTTTGTATGTAATTTATAACATTAAGATTAATTTTAAAATTGTGAGCACTGAAGCCCAATTTTGGAAATCATTACCTTCTACAAAGGCCGCACATTTTAATGCATCTCTGGAGCCATGAACAATTAAATACATTACATAAATAATCTTTATTCACAGCAAAATTGTACCTTTGAAATGAAGACTTTATAATTTCTGAAATGAAGGTTTTTATTATTTCATTATGTAAAATAAGTGAGAAACATATTCGAAGAGAATAAAAATGCTTGAGGGGGCTATTAAAATTAGGATTAAGTACGGAATATTTCGGGAAATACGTGAGTGCCTGTAACTCTACATAGTTTGTACTGTGTATTACTTTGACACAAAATATGAACCTTAACCCTATTTTTAATAACTTACAGTATTTTGTGATCACTACAATAATGTTTAATTTTGAACAACTTTTTAAAATTTGTTATCAGTAAATAGTATGTACTATCACAAAAGAGAACAATTGAATTATTATTGTATATTTTCAAACAATTGTTTCAATATAACATTGTGGAAAATGTTACGCACCACTTTCTTCACACCGCCCTTACATACTGAACAGACTATAGTTTTACTACAAAAATGATTAATTTTGAACAGTTTTTAACATTTGTAATCAGCAAATAGCGTGTACTATAATAAGAGAGAAAAATTGAAATGTCATTATATATTTCGAACATTTAGGCCTACTTCAACAAGGCGAATATAATTTTTGTTCACCTTGACATACATACAGGGCTTTCATTTGAAAACTTCCCAGTCTAAATAACTAATTACTTAAAATGAATTCAATTTAAATAAAAAAAGCATGTCAATTCAGATATTGAAGGGAAAGTCTGAAACCAGGCTTAATTTTATTTTAGATTTCACCCTCACCCCCAGCAGTGAAATTTAAAATGGCACCCATATATTTTTATACTTAAATATGAAAGAGCATTCAATTGTTTATACATCTCATTCGTTTTCGCATCTTTAGTTTTCTACTGTCGCCTGGCAACCTGTATTATTGTTATTATCAGTTGATCGTAGGATGAAAACACAGCTTATTTTGTGTAATTTCCTAAATTTAATCAATAATGATGATTTATGTTCTCTCTTGAAGAGTATATACCATTTTAAAATAATTTAATACATAAACACAACTATTACATGAAATGCTCTATAATTTTTTGTAACTTTATTCTCTTCAGCTCTAATCAACAATAACAAAAATCCTGGTTATCAGGCGACGATAGAAAACAAAAGATATGAATACAAATGAATGAGATGCATAAACAATTTAATGCTGTATATAAGTATAAAAATATAGGGGTGCCATTTGAAATTTCAAAGTGGGGGTGGCTGAGTGGTGGAGGTGAAATCTAAAATGCAATTAAGCCTAGTTTCAGACTTCCCCCTCAATATTTAAATTGGGTCGTTTTTTGTTTAAATTGAATTCAGTTTAAATAATTAGTTATTTGGACTGGGAAGTTTTGAAATGAAAGCCCTGTATATTCGTATTTTAGTAAGACTATCGGTGAAAACGGTTAAACAGTAACAAAATAAGATAGAAGGATTCATAACTCTGACATTAAATATTTTCATATTATTTTATATATCAATTACATATTTAAAATATAAATTTTGGAATAAGTGGCATAAAGTACCCCCCCCCCCGGTTGGTATTGCTAGGATTAATATTAAGAAAATGTAAGTGAATTTTTTATCCTACGGATACTTAAATTATAATCAAAATCAAATAAAAATGAATAAATTTACTGTACAAATAGAACATTTGCTGTAACAAATAATAAGTTCCTTGCTGCTTCCCGCGATAACAGTATTGTACAGCAGGGTTAAACACGATTTTACTCAGCTGTAATTATAAACAATCAAACGATAGATGATTTGTTTAAATAATATTCTGCAATGAAAAGAAAAACTTTATTTTGAAAAATGAAATGTTCTTCCGTAATCTCTTAACTTTCTTCAGTTAAGGTACACAATTTCCGTGTAGGCCTACTCTTTGTTGATCCCCGCGTACAGACTCCTTGTCTTCCTCTAATACTTCCATAATTGCTCCAAGTTTCTCTACAAGCACGTGATTGTTTGCTTCATTCTCTTGCCTCCCAGGATTTAATACCCTGTTTTCAGCAGTTAATGATGCCTGTTGTAGCATTGAAGCCTCCATAGAATACTCTCATAATGCAGTTTCTTCGAGACGCATTGGGAGTTAGTTGCTATGAATGGGGACTTATCAGAAGATCATAAAGCAGCCAACAGGCCATTGCAGTTCCTTCCCAGCTGACCATCCTGCCAAGTTCTCTCTCTCTCTTGTTGGTCCCCACATGGAATTAAATCCTTCTCCCCCTCTTCCCGACCCTCTCGCAACTCCCGATCCATTCTGTTCTAAAGACCAGAAAATGAAGGACCCTTATACAAGTCCGCAGTATTAGATTCAAGCCTCTTCAATTCATACCAAGAACCAACTCACTGGGGTCTAATCTCTCGTGACTTCTGGCTTTCCAATTCTCTGAACTACTCCTCCTGCAGACGGATGGTTGGTTGCATGGTTCGTGGTCTTGAAAAGCATGTCAAAATACCCACCCTCCCCCGACCAACCTGCCTGTCTATATATGACGTCAAAGAACGTCTCGACAGCTTTAGATCGGATCCGTGTATAGAGTCCATATCACAAAATGCTGAGCTTTCTGTTTGCCTAGCATTCAACCGAAAATGGTACTTTTGAATGCTTTTATATATGCCACAACTGTGATGGGAATATAGAGCGAGCAGAGAGTTCGGCCATTTTTCACGTATCTGTTCATATCTCTAATTACACCATATGGGAATACAAATAAAGTACGCTCCTACGAGTATGTTCAATGGTTTTCAAGCGAGATCCTTTACTTTGTTTTATTTTTTATTATGGCGGAGTTAAGGTCATGAAGTCCTCTTTCACTCAGCCAGATACAAAAGAATAAATTAAAGTACAAAGTAATATTTTATTACAAAATCTAATATTAAAACTAAAAACTATCACAAACTCAATATTAAAATAAATAAGGCTAATCAAACAACCAAGTACATTATAAATAATCAAGAGGTAAAAAAAGAAGACAAGTAGATAAAAATTAAATATTCCAGAATAAAATAAAATTAAAATTAAATGCTAAAATTACTGATTAACTCTCGGAAAACATTAGGACTAACAAGAAATCAGTAAAGGAAATTGTGTAAATGTAGAAATTAATAATACAAAATATATTGAGTATTAATTATATTTTAAGACTCAATAAATGCTGTAAATGAGTCAGACGAAATTTAACGTTAGCATATAATATACAGAGTGTTAAAAAAGTGTGGAATATTGCCTATAACTTATTGAGGATCTCGCCGTCCTCTATTGAATATTGTATAATCAATGACTTTATGTAGTCATCAGTAAATACATGTTCATGAAATTGTAATCAAATAATTATTTAGAGATCTAATGATTGAAATGTAATAAATTTATATATTATGCTTATACAGGGTGTAACAGGACCTCACTGGCAAACTGATAGAGATGATAGGTCATGCATAGAGGATCATTTTTTGTTAAGGAACATATATTCCCAAACACTTGAGCTAAGACAAAGACATGTTAGTATGATATTCTCATGTGGATGTTCCTCCCTTAGATTGAATAAAATTAAATTTGAAAAATTGGCACTTAGCACATTTGGAATGTTAGGTTTTCAAATATTAATCTAATTACTGCCATTATTAATCCTTATTAATCATTTCATCATAAAGAACCATTAATCGTCATCAGTTATCATTATTAACTACCAACAATCATTTCAGTATTAATTAACATTAGCATACAACACTCGTCATTATTAACTATCATCAATCATTTCAATATCAACCACAATTAGCAGACAACACTCGTCATAAACTATAATCAATCATTTCAAAATCATCTACTATTAACAGACAACACTCGTCATTAACTATAATAATCAGTCATTTCTAAATCAACTACAATTAGCAGACAACACTCGTCATTAACTATAATCAATCATTTCAAAATCATCTACTATTAGCAGGGAACACTCGTCATTATTAACTATCATAAATCATTTCAAAAATCATCTATCATTAGCAGACAACACTCGTCTTTATTAACTATCATCAATCATTTCAGTATCAACTACCATTAGCAAACAACATTCGTCATTATTAACTATCATTAGTCATTTCAATATCAACTACTATTAGCAGACTACACTCGTCATTATTAACTATCATCAATCATTACAATTCAACTATTATTAGCAGACAACACTCGTCTTTATTAACTATCATCAATCACTTCAATGTCAACTACCATTAGCAGGCAACACTCGTCATTATTAACTATCATCAATCATTTCAATATCAACTACTGTACTATTAGCAGATAACACTCGTCATTTTAACTATCATCAATCACTTCAATATCAACTACCATTAGCAAACAACACTCGTCATTATTAATTATCATCAGTCACTTCAATGTTAACTACTATTAGCAGACTACACTCGTCATTAACTATCATCAATCATTACAATTCAACTAATATTATTAGCAGACAACACTCATCATTATTAACTATCATCAATCATTTCAATATCAACTTCTATTAGCAGACAACACTCGTCATTATTAAACATCATCAGTCATTTCAATATCAACTACTATTAGCAGACAGCACTCGTCATTATTAACTATCATCAATAATTTCAATATCAACTACCATTAGTTAACAACACTATTATCTAGTACTATTAGCAGGCAACACTCGTCATTATTAGGTATCATCAATCATTTCATTATCCACAACCATTAGTATTAACCACTCATCATTATTAACTATCATCAATCATTTCATGATGAGCGATTAGTAGTAGCCACTCGCCATTGTTAACATTAATCACTCATGATTATTACTCATCAGTCATTTCATGATCATTAATCAACACTCGTCATTGCAAACCGTTACCAGTCAATTATCGACAACATTAATCATCAATCATTAACTATCACCAACCATATTATCAGCAACCATTTATCGTCATCACTCATCATAATCATCAATCATTATCGGTTGTTACTAATAATTACCAATCTTCATTATTAATAATCATCTTTGATCATAAACTATCAGGAATCATCTTCGTTTTTTTTTTCATAAATTCTCAGTCATCATCAGCGGTTATGAACCACTATTATTGTTAATCTTCAGTCATCACCAGTGACCCTCAGCCATAAGCTGTTAGGAATCATCATCAATCAGTGAATGGCTTTGAGGTTGTAGCCTTGTGGTTGTGGACAACCTGTGGATTGGGAGTCCTGGACGGAACGAAGAGGAAACGAAAGCGACAATTGCATAGCTGGAAGAAGGAAGACTAGGGTGGGGTGGTATGGCGTGGGTGTGTGTTTAATCACGTTAAGACGTCTAATCCCGCCACGCCGCCGGCGAGAGGGTGGCGGCTGTTACAGGGATTAAGGCTGTTAAATTGCCCACTAATTTGTTTACCTGGGCGCACTGTTCGTTGCCATTGTTGGATAGTGTGGAGGGAGGGGGAGGCAGTCGTTAGCCGGGAACAGAAGCTGCTAGGATTATAAGGGGGCTCCGACCAGCACCTGGGCGCAAGAATGATGATGACGTCAGGTGTAAGGAGGCCTTGCTTCTTTTATAACGCTCATTAATGCGATTTATAAGTGGAATTCTCTACTTCAAGACCTGATTATCATTTGTCCCCTTCCTTCAGGCGTTTCATGAAATACTAACAGAATGTCTTTATGCTCAATTTAGTTTTACGAGAATTTTTCTAATCTCCTTGTGTAAAAACACCCCATCTTAATCCCTTTCTCATTTCCACCCCGTATTAAAGGTATAATAAACGGAAGTTTTTCTGCGTTTATAAGGATCTTAATGCATTCACAAGCTGGGTTGAAAGTAGAAATTATAGCTCACTTCTTTTCTGAGGACACCAAAAATGTTTATCTTCGAATAGCTTTTAAGGATTTAAGATACTAAACTGCAGTGTTTATAAGACTGTAATTGCACAGGTGTCGAAATGATGGAAAGGGAAAATAAGATAGCGTTCGAATTACTTATGCAGGAATATGACCACATTGAAACAGTGGCAGAAGCGATGTGGCCATGACTGCAACTGTAATGTTATCTTCTATCTCTTGATAGCGGAGATTCTTATACATAATAGCAAGCTGTGAACGTGCACAGAGTTACTTAACTAGGGGCTGCAAGATAATAAACAATTTAAAAAAATAGTTTAAAAGATAATCTCCTTAGCAATTCATTCTAATTATACTGACTTTAACGGTCAATGAGGTAACTTCTTTCTTTAAACATGCATCCTGATAGCGCAATTTCACAATTGCCTCATAATAATGTCTTCCTGTTATCTAACTTTATTTGAAATATATTAACATTCTATTTACATCAGTTAAATTTTGCTACACAGTTTGTATCTCATTATTGAATTAATAGTTAATAGTATTTATTTTATTGTTTAATTCATAAGTAACTAGTAACTCTTGTATACTCGTAGGCTAACTTTTATCTACTCAATTTGTTTTTTTCTTTGTACATAGCTTGTAATTTCATTGATATGTATGTATACTGTTTGCTGATTTAGTGGAAGAGAAGGCCTTACGGCCTTAACTTTGCCAGTAAAATAAATAATAATATTTCTCATTATTAAAGATTTACTGAGCACACCGTGTACAGATTAGTTGTTAGGACAGTCTTTAATATTTGTTATTAGGGATATGCCATAGAGCAGTGGTTGGCAAAGATTACGTCATATAAAATGTAGCCCGCAATATACAGTAGGACAGTGTCTCTCAGTTGGACAGAAATATTGGGTTTGTACTCTCCCATAAGGATAAGGATGATGATGATGATGATAATCATGAAGATGATGATGATGATGATGATAATAATAATAATAATAATTTATTTTTAGTACATCAATCAAAGTCTTTTGTTAATTCTTATATAATTTCAATGCATATTGAGGGTACAAATATATTTTGGAGTTACGCTATAATCTGCATTTCGAACTGGCGGATCAAGGTCACGTATAAACGTAAGAAAGCACAAATCACATACTAGTCACTGAACTGAAAACTGTAAACTGAAGTAATGGTAATCCTGGCTGTACCAGCTGACTTTAGTTGAGGAGAATGGTCGAGGATTTGGGTAAGCACACGTGACAAATGTAATCCATTGCTTGACCTTGAGCCGCCGCGCCAGTTCGGAATGCACAGATAATAGCAAAAAAGACTGAATACCATTGGTTTAGTCAAAGGTTTCAGGCTATGTAAAATTATTATTATTATTATTATTATTATTATTATTATTATTATTATTATTATTAATCTCATTATCTTAGATATTGATTAACGAAATTGTGTTACATGGCTTGTATAGCGGAGTATGTAGGTTGTAAATGACATCGTATACAGAAAGTGTCGGATTGGTTGTGTTATTGATTTTAATGATCTGTTTCTTATTTATTGCAGGTAAGAGTGAACGTCGAACTTTTCTACTAATCTGTGCAGTAAGAGTGCTACGAAAAGTAAGTTAAATAAAAAAATAAGCAGATTTAAAGTTAAGATGCGTCGCAACATAAATAATATTCTTATATTTTGAATTTGCTCTAACTTTTCTAAGAGTAAGTTTTATATACAGTCAACGCCGTAGTTCAGATGACAACAATTTGGATTCCATATCTAAGGCTGCACTCTGGCGTGGATTCAAATATCGATTGTCGGGTAATTTCATTGCGAATCCTTCGGCTCATCTTGCCAAATACCAATCTCACTGTTAGGTGTTCTACTGACAAACACAAAAGTCCTCAGGCTATAATATGTTGGGAATGAAAATTAAATTTACTCTTATATTGAAACAAAACCGACATTCCACTAAAAATGATTCGATTTATGTCACGATATTTTGTTTTTAATTATTGCATTCCTATTCCTTTGGCAACTTTTATTTAGAAATTGAAGAAACTCGAGCTATTTTTGTTCGCTACAACAGTAGGAATACTGATAAAATGGACCAGAAACATAAAGTAGGCCTAATTGAATTCTTAAAGCACATATCGTCAGCTTTCAACCAAAACATGTTAAGTCATAAATATTACTTCTCAGAAAAAAGTATTTTGAAAGCTCTTGAAAAACTGAACCCACAAAATAATAATTTTAGTAAGTTGTTTCTCTTTATGTCTATTTCATTTTCCAATTCAAAGTTTATATAGGTCTATGTACGTTATGTAGGCCTAAAGTATAAATGCCTCCTCAGAAATAATATGTATATATATTTTTTTACTTAAAGTGTTTCGTTTGTAAACGGATGAGATGTTACTGCTTTTCTGTACAGAGGTGAGCGGTGAAGGAGATACAAAGGTTAAAATAATACAGACTGATACTTTTCTGAAACGGACCGTATTCATAGACATTCTTAGCGCGGGCTTCCGGTGGATGATCAGCGAACTAACGTTTTTCGTATTCATAAACCAGTGTTAGCGATATGTGATATGATATGATATAATATGATATGATATGATATATGATATGATATGTTATGATATGATATGATATGATATGATATGATATGATATGATATGATATGATATGATATGATATGATATGATATATGATATGATATGATATGATATTATATGATATGATATGATATATGATATGATATGATATGATATGATATGATATGATATGATATGATATGATATGATATGATATGATATGATATGATATGATATGATATGAAATGACATGACATGACATGATATGATATGCATCCTGTAGAAGTAACCAGTCGATAGCCGGGACTAGTTTAGCACGCTCGTAGCGCGGGCTATGAATAGAATGAATACATACCTTACGGGAAACTGACGAATAGATCACATCCGAAATGAAGACAGAAGAAATGAGCATAAGTTAAAACCTAGTAATGAACAAGATAAGTGAAGTTAATATTTTGAGGGAAAGGAAGTAAAGGCGAACAGTACACAGCAAAAAAAAAACTACCATGGAGGAGGTAGAATAAAGAGTCGGAACGAGCTGTGAGGCCATCGGTGTGGTCTAGGTTTTGTGTCGGGACTCGTGACACAAGATTACTCTTGGGCATTAGTTCGATTCTCACTCGGGTTTCTTACAGGTTGGGTTTCTTCGAGGCTTCCCCCCAAGCGTAAGGCGAATGTGAGATGTGCCTAATCCCATGAGAATCCTCGACTTCTCCTCTCCAAAATACCCTTACCATCTCACTGTCGAAGCTAGATTATCCGTTAAGTTGATACAGTGGCGTTAAAATCCGAATAAAATATAAATATCTCTTAAACTACACTATGAAGAATATGGTTTTATATTATAACAAATTATAATCTATTATCTGTATATTATTTAAAGTTGTATTTTATATCATAAGCCTTTTATATCGTTGTTTATTGTTGTTGTGTAGTGAACTGTCTGAAGACAGTAAGTTGTGAACTTCATAAGTGACACAAATAAAGCATAACTCATAAGTCATGAGACAACTAAGCCAGGAGATAATGGGTATATTATATTGTATAGTATTATATTATATTTTATTATATTGCATAGTATACTATACTGTATCATATTTCATATCATATCATATCGTATCATATCATATCATATCATCATATATCATATCATATCACATCACATCATATCATGTATCATATGATATCATATATCATATCATATATCACTTCACATTATAATATATCGTATCACATCACATCATATCATATAACATACAATATCATTTAAATTTAAATTATGGTTTATTTAACGACGCTTACAACTGCAGAGGTTATATCAGCGTCGTCGGTGTGCCGGAATTTTGTCCCGCAGGAATTCTTTTACATGCCAGTAAATCTACTGACATGAGCCTGTCGCATTTAAACACACTTAAATGTCATCGACCTGGGCCGGGATCGAACCCGCAACCTCAAGCACAGAAGGCCGGTGGTATACCGACTACGCTACCGAGGCCGACATATAAGTTATCATATATATCATATCATGTCATTTCATATATCATATCATATATCATATCATATATCATATCATATCATATCATATCATATCATATATCATATCATATCCCATCATATCATATCATATCATATCATATCATATCATATCATATCATATCATATCATATCATATCATATCATATCATATCATATCATATCATATCATATCATATCATATCATATTATACAGAGTGGAAATGAAATAGCTTAGAGATTTTTAGAGCGAATAGTTCATGTTGTATGTAACAAAAACTACAATATCATATTGGTGGAAAATTAATATTTTTTTTAGAAAAAAATGTTTTTCTCAAATGTTTAGCAATCTGTTATTCGGTAGCTATTGCGAGTAGGATCATGATTTTTGTCCATATCGTTAGGAAAACTAATAAAGAATAATTTATCCCTCTGGCGTATTTCAATAGAGTGGTCGGTTTTCGTGTAAATTTAATTTTGAAAACCTCTAAGTTCAAGCTATCTCACGATGCGAGTGTCCACACCTGTGGAGTAACGGTTAGCGTGTCTGGTCGGGGCAAGTTACCTGGTTGAGGTTTTTTCTGGGATTTTCCCTCAGCCCAATATGAGCAAATGCTGGGTAACTATCGGTGCTGGACCCCGGACTCATTTCACAGGCATTGTCACCTTCATCTCATTCAGACCAAAGATGTTGTTGAAGCGTCGTAAAATAACCTACTAAAAGAGAAAATATGCGAGTTGGTTGCAATACAGTGCCATAGAACAGCTCATCTAGCGAGACACACCGATTTCGTTGATATCTTACATCTGTATCGCGAGAAGAGTGTGTTAGCGGCGATATTGCAAGACTGCTGAAACTTCAAACTTAATTTTCTAACTAACCGTGCATTTAATCACAAAACGTAATATAGGTTTTGTATTCATTTCAGTGTACCCTATCGTCCCTTTTAATCTCCAACACATATATATATATATATATATATATATATATATATATATATATATATATATATATATATATATATGTACAACATTGTGTCAATACTTGAATCTACATTTTTAAAACTTGTTGTTTTTTGAGAATTTTTATTGTAGGCCTAGTTTTCTCTAGCTGAAAGGTTAGTTCCGTATTCTGGGGCTCATTGACAAGTTCTACATCTGACCGAAAACATTCTGGGTAGCCGGTGACAATACTAGATACTTTAGAATATAGACTAGTATGCCTATTCCCTAAGTATTCCTCTTACTTGACACTATTGAGGAACTTTTTCCAAGTCCACGACTGGGCTTATTCAAATTATTGTTTTATCAAAGGTGAGGCTTATTATACACACACTTATGAAATATTTCTGAATGGGTAGTACAGTAGAAAGGACAACATAATTCTGTAACACGTGGAATAGAGATGGATATACCATGGGAACCCATAAATTGATATAGTGGAAATCTAATCCATGGCTGAAATGGAAGGAAAGAAAGAAAAGTAAAGAAATAAAGTAAGAAAAAGAGAATGCATTAAAAACTAAAAATTATCTACAAAGTATGGAATTGATTTTTTAGAAAAATACATCGCTTTCGATAATCCAACTCTAATAAACAGGCTTCGGTCCTGGGCACAGAAACGCATGAAGTTCAGAATGCACGGACGATAGTGTTCTGTTGGTCGAGTGGAGTGGGAGATGGAGCGCGCCGTTACTTCGTGTCTCAACATGTAAACAGTCCGTCACAGTACGGCACAAAATATAGTGAGTTGTAACCTTCAATCAGGTGTGCCTACGCCGAAGCCTGTTACACATACCGCAGCCAAGCAGCAATAGGCCTACACACAACGGTAATGCACATTATGGACCCACCTGTGCTGTTCCAGTCGGGTGACTGCACACGGGTCATGACGTCATTTATACTCCGTGTACTCTAAACCTCATACTGGTTGCTCTGTGTCCCTAGGCCGAAGCCTGCTAATAAGTTAATATTATATTTTTCATTGGAGTCATCATGACACCGTGACTTCAGATCACCTTGACAAACTAACATTCAAACTATGATGGAATTTGAACCTACTATCGTGGCTTGCATATATCGTCCAACCTACGCATTATCCTTTGCATACATCAAGACCAAAATTGTTAATCACCTTGTATATATCGTTAGTTCTTCATACAAAAAAAGAGCGGGCAAGGGAACAAGCGGCTTGGGCGTACGTTATTGATTGTGTATTCATAGTTAAAATTTCGGACGCGGTATGTCTGTGTTCTGTTTATAATGTTTTCACGTTGCCTCAAGCATAACGATCTGCAAACAAAACAAATGAGGTCTATTGCTTGCATTTCCGTTGCTAGGATACCTCAAGTTCAGCCGATGGTTCACCGAACACGGCGATCAACGAGTTTTTGTTACAGAAAAATCGTTGTGCAATGAATTATTGTGGTTCGTAGCTCACGCTCAATGTTGAGAACCAAAAGGGCGTGTATTTGACCTTAGGAAGGACAAAGGATTTTCAGTTTGAGAACATTATTCCACTCAAAAACCGTTAAAAGTGGTTTCATGTATTCACAATTCAATATAATTTTTATTGTAATGCCCATATATTTTTACAGATTTGATATAATGTGCACATATAAAGTACAGAGTGGTTCTCTTGAACGTCCCACATTTTGGTTGTCTGTAAAAGGCTTAGGAAAATTTGTATAATTTTTTTTTAAGTTCCACTCAAATATTTTCGTCACCGATATGAGTGGTGCTGGTGATCGTTGACTGTCGATACGAAAATTACGCAACATAAGACTTACCGCCGTAAGTTACAAATATTGTTCAAGAAATCAAGCCAAACGTCAATACCACCACCGCTACCTGTACATGCATTTCTTTACGTCTCTTATTTCTTCCTATTTATTTTTCTTTCTACCTTTTTTCTTTCTTTCTTTCTTTGTTTCTTTCCCCATTGTCTTGCCTTCTTTTATTTTATTTTTATTCTTATTTTGCTTTCCATTCTTCACGTCCTTTTTCTCTTACACTTCTTTATTTCTTTATTTTTCTCTTTTATTTATTTTCGTTCCTGATTTTATCTCTATTATTCTTTTCTTTTTACTAATTTCATCTTCAATTTCACTCCTAACAATGTCTTTTTCATTGCATCTTCTTTCATCCTGTCATAAATTGCCAGTATTATAAATCCACAATGGGAAGATTTATCATTACAAAAATATATCACATCGACACGGTGGCGACGATGATTATTCTGTGAGCCCACTCGACTGTAATTATGATATCTTCCAGCCCTTTGGCATTCACACTCGATCAATTGCATGACGTTAGTGAGAGGTTCAATTGTCCCTGCAACGCACTGAAGCGAGTTCCAGATAAAAGTAGTCCGAGTCTAGACTCCTTGTTTCATTCAACTTCTTGACGAGGTAAAATAATTTGTTACATTTAATTCTTCTGTTTTACAGGCTAGATGAAGTGTAGAGTAGGTAGTTCTACGGATAGGGGAGAGTCGGGCAGTATCGGACATCGAGTAATTTCGGACAGTGAGTTTCTTTCATCTACCACACAATGATAGTACCTGATTGACATGGTTACGTTTCTGTGATGTCGCATAGAGAAATGTAACCATGTCATTCAGGTACTACCATATGGTGGTAGATGAAAGAAACGCACTGTCCGATATTACCCGATGTCCGATACTACCCGACTCTCCCCTAATATTGTGACATAATCTGTATGACACGCTCATAATTATCTTCTCCTCTCATAATATTTATTATTATTATTATTATTATTATTATTATTATTATTATTATTATTATTATTACTACATCATATAAATTATTACAAAGCCAATATTTCTTCTCTATAATTTTTTTCAGAACTCTTAATTTCAATATCTTTTATTTTTGTATTTAATTGTTTTTAACATTTTATTTCTTTTTACTTTTTTGACACACATTTCACTATACCGTCATTTCCCATAACTATGGTCCTGAATACAACTATGGTCCACGATACAACCATTCAAAGAACATTGTAGAAGTAACATAGACCGTTCGTACATAGCTGCAGTGACTTGACTTCAAACTACAGAACAGCAAAAATATAGATAAACGCGGTACTACCTTATGAAGTACAAAATTTAAATGGACTATAGTTGTGTTATAGGACCATAGTTATGGGAATTGACGGTATTTTGTTATTTTTTAAAATTAATATTTCTACTTAATACCTATCTATTTTTCATTTACTTCTTTTGCTTGCGTTTTCCCATCTTTTAATAATTATTACCTATTTGTCCTGCCGACTTCTGTTTTTTATTACACAGATATTTATAAATATATTTTGTCTCCCTCTTAATATTTGTACTTGCGAATTTTATTAGTATCTCATTTGCTCCGTTTACGTATCCATTTAACATTTAACTAGTTCTTATATTTATTTGTCCTTTTATTTATTTCCTTACTTAACTCTTTCTTTCAGTTAATTCAATGTTCATTGTTATAATAATAATAATAATAATAATAATAATAATAATAATAATAATGATAATAATAATAATAATAATAATAATAATATTATTATTATTATTATATTATCATTTATTTATTTATTTATTTATTTATTTATTTATTTATTTATTTATTTATTTATTTATTTATTTATTTATTTATGTGCTGCACAACAGCAATAGGCCAAAAATATTCCAGCACAGTCTTACAATTAATAAAATAATAAAATGAACAATAATAGGCCTATTATTTATTTGTCCTGCTGACTTCTGTCTTTTATTACACTGAGATATTTATAAATGTGTTTTGTCTCCCTCCTAATTTTTTTTACTTGCGAATTTTATTAGCACCTCATTTGCTCCGTTTATGTATCCATTTAACTAGTTCATATATTTATTTCTCTATTTATTTCCTTTCTTACCTCGTTCTTTCATTTAGTCTAATTCAATGTTCATTGATATAATAATAATAATAATAATAATAATAATAATAATAATAATATTATTATTATTATTATTATTATAGTATTTACTTATTTATTTATTTATTTATTTATTTATTTATTTATTTATTTATTTATTTATTTATTTATTTATTTATTTACTTATTTGCTGGACAACAGCCATTGGCCAATAGAAGTCCAACACAGTATTACAATTAATAAAATAATAAAATGAACAATAATAATGTTATTGTTTATTTAATAATAACAATATTTTTTTTTCAATTATATTTTTTTGTCTTTACTTTTCTTAATTACGTCAAGCCAAATTCTTTTCATTCACTTGTTAGTTGTTCTATAATTAACCTTAAAAACTCAATTCTTATTTAATTAATTTTGTTCGTTAGCTCGATTTTCATTTAATTCCCTCAATTAAATTTACAATACGTCCATCACTTAAGGGGAGGCAGAGGTGAATATTTCAAAATCCACAAAATTTATCCGATTTGTTTGAAATTGATCATGGATACTAAGTATGTTATTAGTAATGGACATACCAAGTTTCAACTTTCTAAGTACAATAGTTCTGTAAATATTAATAATTTTATAAAACTTTATATCGTTTGATATAAAATGCTCCATGCACCATATTGTAAGAAATTTTCAATATTTCTTTTTATTTATATGTTCAGAGAAGGTATATAAATAATGATAAGTATTAATTTATTATGGGAATAATATAGTAATACAGTTATCTTGGTTTTAATTTCATACTTTTAAGGGCACAAAATCAAAAACTAACATCGGAATATCAAAATAAATATAATAAAAATGGAAAAAAAGCAAATTTTCATTTTTTCTTCAGTTTTGTTCGAAAATTTCACCTCTGCCTCCCCTTAAGAGTCAATTATGAATTTTTTATTACAAGTCCTCAAACCTTTTATTTTCTGTATGCAGTAAGTATAATTAAATAAATAAATGAACGAAATACATATTTATTAACAAATCATTACTTAAATATGACATACCAATATTTCTTAACATAATATGGCTTATGCTGAGTCTTCTGGGTTATTCTGTACTTTTCAGTCAAACTTCTGTAAGAAGTAATTATTTGGACATAAAAGAATTAGGAAATAGAATATGTAAAGAGAATTAAATGAAAATCGAGCTAATGAACAAAATTAATGAAATAAGAATTGAGTCTTTTCGAAAACCTATGAACCTCACTTTTAATTACTCCATCTAACATGTCTTCTCTCTCCACTGACATTCTGTAACATCTCTTAATGTGTTCTGATAATTATGAATCTGGAGATAATGTGGGTGCAAATTGTCCTAATATTTCGTGATGATGGGCTTTTGTGTAATTACCTTGTTCTAATGTCACGCGCAGTGCTGTTGCTGTGGGAACAACAAAACACTAACGTATTCGTATAGAGGAATTGTGGAAGTTAGTACAGATGTGTACAGTAGTGGTACACACTCCAAAGATAATTATTCTAATAGTCATGTCTGATCTTTTGCTGACCATCGTACTATGTAGCTGATTCGAGGTCCGTGTATTGAAATTCAGGCGAGAACGATGCATCTTCAAGTGGGATAAAATATCTAGTATTTCTTGCTTCTGAAGGTAAGTAGTGGCTCTCGTCATAGATTTACTTCATTTTAAAGGACCTTGTCCTCTAATGATAGGGTTCCACGCAAGAATTATTGGCCATTTCTGTCTCATGTAAAAAGTTCGATGTGTTATCAGAGTCACATAGGAGTGGGCTAAATGCCCTTCAATTTGTTTGTTTCTCCAAACCATCTGTCCATTGGGAAAATATTTAATTAATCTTAATGTATTGGTTGCATTAGTACCATCTTAATTTGCAGCTAAATTGTTCTTGTAACTTACATAACTGCATACCAAATTATTCAGGGTGGAAACACTACGCTAATTTATTGAAGTGAATGCTCTAGAGCAGGGATGCATAACTGGGGAAGAGAGGGATGGGAACATGGGGAAAGAGTTTGTTCCCCGTCCACAATCCCCCGGCCTTAAATTACGTATCTGTGACGGAAACAACAACGAGATCAAGAACTGAAATATTGTTAAAATATATGTATTTAAATGTGAGCATTCACAATTAACTTTCACAAATCTCTCCGCAGTGCATATGAAGGAAAGGCATAATGTCACTAGTTGATAGTGATTCGTCCTTCGGATGGGGACGTTAAGTCTGGCGGCCCCCTTGGTGCTATTCGACAGGAATAGGCTACGTGCCGGCACCGGGTTTCCCCTTCTCCCTTCCTCACCTTCATCATCATCCTACCCATTCCCTATACTACACTTACACGAACACTTAACTTACACTCACCCTACTACATGACATTACTCTTCACAGATACACATCATGCATAACGTGGTCCGCCGCAGTGGTGTGCAATTTTAAAATGGGTCACGGTCCGAATCATGCAAAGTGAAGTGGGTAGGCATTAGACACATACACAAAATTAACTTTCACGTTCCCGTTCTCGAGCTCCGGCAAGCTTCTTGTTAATTGTGAATGGTCACATTTAAATACATTTATTTGAACAATATTTCCGTTCTCGTTGTCGTTTCCGTTCCCGCTCAGCGTAATATAGCATTTAAAACTGACAAATGTCAAAGTTGTATAAATGATTCGAACTCACAATTCTCGTCCTTAACCGACAGAATATGAAGGTTCTTTTCAGAGGTTGAAAATAAAGTTGTAAAGGTTTTTTTTCTTGCCTTCCAAAGTAGGACCGACTTGCTGTTGAAAAACGTTAGAGTGGTTTCCCTGGAAACGAAACAGCGCCGGTCCAGTTCAACTTTTTAGGTTGCCAAGACGAGAGAGGTTTCATTTCCTGTTTCAGAAGCGCCTGCACTTCTAAAAGACGAACCCCAGTTCACCTACGTGTCAGTTGCCTCTGTGACCTCGCGCTTGATGTACAACTACTACTAAGTGTTATTATTGTTATTATCATTATTATTATTATTATTATTATTATTATTATTATTATTATTATTATTATTATTATTATTATTATTAGACCAATTGTTATTTTTTCCTAATGATAAAGCTTTAGTACCACAAGATCAAAAATGATAACGAATTACAAAATTTACGACAAACCTTTCTTCTTCTTCTTCTTCTTCTTCTTCTTCTTCTTCTTTTTCTTCTTCTTCGTCTTCTTCTTCTCTTGTCAGTGGAAAAAATATTGCGATTCTGAAAAGAAAAGTGTATCGGGGTTTCAGCAAAAATAGTCGTTTCATGCATTTGTGATGTTGATTATAATTCACATTATAACACTTCTAGTACATAAAGTATGATGAAACTTTAAAAAACCTTATAATATTAAAAGTTAAAAAAAGCGATACACCTTCATTTTCCGTAGCTATTTCGAAGATTTATTCTCCATCGCCAGCGGTCTACTCACTATTATTATTATTATTATTATTATTATTATTATTATTATTATTATTATTATTATTAGCAGTAGCAGTAGTCCCTGACGACAGAGAAGATGCTCAGAAACGACCGTAAGCCAAATTCAAGTTGTATTATTCTTGTAATATATTAACACTGTGAAGTTTTTTTAAGTTTTATTACATTTTATATAAAAACAAATATAATTTTTTGGCTACGTCTTCTGTATATGAGTACATGATTTTCGTCGTAATACGAAGGTTATGTAAGACAAGAATAAATTTATCTGAACAAGTCAATATCGTCTCTAACAGCGGAGATGTTTAATTCACACAAATGGCTGTTTTATATGCCTGAACTATTATATTTAAATACGGAATTCTCTTGCTTTGAGATGTCTCCAGCATCGCACATAAACATTCCAGACAGAACCCTGCAACTGACGGTCGTTCTGGACCTCTCCGCCCCCTTATATCACCCGCTATGTCATGTTCAGTCTTCGCAGTCTTGGAGGGTGTTCCTCCCCCAACTTTATGACTCTGGATTTCAATTTTTAAGAGCAAGGTAATAAAATTTTCTGCAAACCACTTTTCTTCCTCATTCCTTTGCACTAATTCTACAAGCGTTTGAGATGATATTCTCTTTTAACAACGGTACATCTTGAACTCTTGCACATACATACATACATACATACATACATACATACATACATACATACATACATACATACATACATACACACACATACGGTCCACACCTGTGGCGTAACGGTTAGCGGTCTGGCCGCGGAACAGGTGGCACGGGTTCGATTCCCGGTCGGGGCAAGTTACATGGTTGAGGTTTTTTCCGGGGTTTTCACTCAAATGCTGGGTAACTTTCAGTGCTGGACTCATTTCACCGGCATTATCACCTTCATCCCATTCAGACGCTAAATAACCTAAGATGTTGATAAAGCGTCGTAAAATAACGTGCTACATACATACATACATACATACATACATACATACATACATACATAGCACAGCATAACATATACACACTTTATTGAATTACATAAATATGTAATTGATATATAGGGTGATTCATGAGGATTTACCTTCACTTACGGAGCTTATTTCCGAAGACATTCTGAGCAAAAAGTCATATAAACATTTGCCCTAATCGCAATATTTTCAAACTTACATTAATTTGAAGTTGTTAGTAAAATACCTTTTATCTTTAGGTTTACGGGTAAAAAAAAATATTACAAAATAGAGAATGAACTATTCAGAAGTGTCATATCTTTAATTGGCTAGTATACTGAAGCTAAAAAGTCTTGTTAATTGCTTTGTACAGATTTTTTTTTTTCAAATTTCAAATAAAAATGACATCATTCTTACGCAAATCATACGACTTTAGGAACTTAATTCTTTACAGTTTAATTGTGCATCCTAATGTACAGTCTTAAATAATTTACAAGAGTGGCGTGATTTGTAACAATTCTTGCGATAAGTGGGTAAGAAAATGTAATTTTTTTAAAATTAAGAATCGAAAAAAATTCTGTTCGAAGCAACTATGGAATTCGCAACATATTTTTAGCTTCAGAATACTAGCCAATTAAAGAAACGATACTCCTGAATAGTTCATTCTTTATCTGTAATATCCTTTTACCCTTAAAACTCAAGACTAATGGTATTTTACAAACAACTTCAAATTAATGTAATTCTGAAAATATTGAGATTAGGACGAATGTTTATATTATTTTTTTTTTTGCTCAGAATATCTTCGAAAATAAGCTCCGTAAGGAACGGAATATCCTCGTGGATCACCCTGTATGTAATTAAAAAATCCATGTTTTCAGAAAAGCAATGTCAAAAATTTAGACCAATGTAGAAATGTTATTACTTGGCCTACACATATACTCGCATCATTTATTTTGTATGATATTTTAGGCTGTAAAAGTTATTCAAATTCAGTAGCTGTTATAATTCAAACACAACCCATTTTTAAATATTTGTAAATAAATGACGGAAAACTTAAGTCATTATTGCATAAAAAATCTGAGACTTCTTAAATTAGAATAACTAGGCATTAAAACCTGTAAAAAAGTGTTATTTCACTGACATACACGAACTTCATTAAGTGAATAATAAGAAACAATAGTAGATTAAGGCTTCACCTTATCAAAATAATACAAAATAAGAACTTTAGCCTATAAAATCTTACATTTTTTTTTTTTGGAAATATGCTGTAGAAACAAAATACATATTTATTTTAAATTTCTAATAAGAAAAACAGAAGATGTAATAAGAAAATCAGTTCTGAAACTAGCTACAGGTGAAAACTCCTCTACTACAGTGTCAAATATTCTTATTCATGTTCACTGATTTCATTTTCAGGACGATTTTCATCCAACACTGATTCATAATTCAAAATATTTTGAAGAGAACATGAATTTTCTGGTTTCAAGAATTTCAATAATCAAATGTCCTTCTTTTATATAATTTCAATCCAGGACGACGGAGATTTTTTAGGTTAAACTCTTCTTTTCGTGGTATATTATGTCTTACTGAAAACTTGAATGGTTGGAAAACGGTTTTGTAAGTACATGACACTGCCAAAGACACTGATGTATTAAACATGAGTGTAACATATTTTTGTACTGCGAATTTTGAACTTCTTGACTTAGCACAGCACTTCAAATAATTAACTCTCCTGCTAGTTAGAGTCAATGAAATGAAGTGCAACTTTTATAGTCGACAGAGAAGAAGACGTGGAAGATTATGAAAATGCCATCGCCGGAATAACGACTTAAGTAGAGTTAAGCTGTTATTGCACCCAGCACCTCAATTTAAATTGGTTATAGTAAGTTAGATAATTCCTAATGCAGAAAGAGTAGATAAATAATATGTAGTATTTAAAATAACATAAATAATTTCTTCTTGTCTCAAGTGGTACCATTGATGGCTATAAATCCAAAACATCAGATTCGATTTCCGATAAAAGAGTGAGATTTTTCAGTGGGAATATATTTTCATTACCTGCGTGCTGTTGTTCTCTACAATAATCTCACTAAAGACTAGAGGTTTTAGTTTACCTAGAGAAAATCAAAACTCGAGTGGATTTAATTACGATTACAAGAAAGTATAAGGTAAAGGTTGGTAATATTGTGATATGAGTAATTAATATTGTGATAGTTCTTTTTTGAGAATTTATTACAATTTTACTGAGCGAAAGAAGGACCGGTTTTGTGCAGTAACTTCTCCACGAACATTCCCTTAATACGTTGACGCAAAAAACCGATCTTTCTCTCGCTCAGTAAAATTATAATAAATTCCCAAAAAGAACTATGACAATATTACTCGTATCACAGTATTACCAACCTTTGCTCTATAAAGATTAGAAGAAATAAAGTACCTACTCTAATACAATAAAATATTAATTGACTTACTAAAATAGTAAACTGTCTTGAAAATGTAATAATATGAAAAGACACTCTTTCAGCTTTCCCAGTAACGGAACTGCCTCATTGGACAAAGCATAACTAACACACAGAGTGAAAACAAAGCAGATCACAGAAGAGAAATGTAGGGAACGAACAAAAAAGGGAAAATTAAGGACTGGAAGGATAATAGCATACATATAATATACCTGAACATACCAAACAAACAGATTAGACGTTCAAACAAAAGTTCTTCCTTTTTAGGAAACGAAGTACAGGTGGTATTTTAAAATGGCAAGTGATCCTCTGATAGCAGACAGGAAAACATCAGAATGAAGTCGTTGCTCCGCTGTCTCAGCTGTCGTGAATAGCATGCATTGCATTACGGGAAATATTTCGGTTAATCCGAAAATCTTGTAATCCGAATAGGTCTTGGTCCCAATTAGTTCGGATTAACAAGACTCTACTGTATATTAAACAATCTCTGATACGTGACTCTCCACAATCTCATAGAGCAGAAGCTGTAACATAACCTAAATAATATAAAGAAGATAAGTGATAGGAAAGTTTTAATTAAGGATGATGAAATCAACACGAACCATTTTAAAAGCTACAATTATTGAAAGTACAATGTTAGCAAACAAAGAAACAAATATTGGGGAGGTTATAAAAACAAATTCTAGGGAGGTAATAAAAATTGTAGGTAAGCAGCCATAATTGAAACACTTCGTTCCGTACCGTTTTATTGGTTAAAAGTAGTATGAAGTAATAAAAGTGTAATAGTCAATTTAAAAAAAAAAAAACACACACAGTAGCATATTCCTTAGCTAATAATTTAATTTTGAAGTTCACAAAAATAGGTCTATTGTAGAGAGAGTTCTTTTTTTCCTGTTCTTCTGTCTTTATTTCTCAGTTAAATGTGTACTTATGCCATTTTTTCTTTTCCCATAGAATGAAATTTAACGACACGCAAGACAGTTAATCAAGCTTTTTGACTTCGTGGACCCACTTAACTCAGGATTTATGTCATTAAGATAATTTTTGTTTAATCGTCTTGCATTCTTTTTATTACACTTGTAATTATCTTTAACGAGGTTGAAAGAAGCAATTAAGTCCTCACAAAATACCACAAAACTAGCGACGTCGAAGGATCCCTAGTATTGGAACAGTATGTGTCAAAATGTTAAAATTCAATTTGACGTCAGCTGCTATGCGATAACTGTGTGATATTATTATTATTATTATTATTATTATTATTATTATTATTAATAATAATATTAATAACCCTGTGTGTTACAGTCCAAGAGGGTGAACACCTACCAGCCGACAGATGGCCTGACGTTCAGTAGCCTATAGATAAACGGTCAGTCAACACATACGGTGGTAACGTACGGTTAGCTCGATTGTACACCCAGCCATTATAGCTGGCTCGTGGAACCGTATTTTGCTACCTAGCATAGCTCCACAAATTCATTATGACGCCGGGTGAGCATCGGTCCCATACAGTGGCTGAAATTTCACGAGAAGATTGGTTTTCAATAAAGACTCGTACCTTACTTTAACGTTAGCTAACAGAAGGCATGACTTCTTAGATCACGAAACTGTGCCGCGGGACAGCCATGAGGTAACCGATAACAATTGAAAGCTGTCACGTGGAGACATATCATCATGCCTATCGTCGTCATTATTATCTTTAAGAAGTAGATTTATACTTGTAAATGTGAGATAGCTGTGTGGTTAGTAGTTAAGATTAATCCAGTCCCTTCAAATTCATTTTAAAATATTATCCTCTCATCTACGTCTCGGCGTCTTTAAAGATCCTTTACCTTCAAGTCTCCCACCTAACACACTATACACATTTCTGGATTCACGCATACGTGTTACATGCCCTGCACATCTGAAATATTTGGATTTAGTGTTCCTAATAATGTTAGGTGAAGATTACAATCCGTGCAGTTCTGCGTTGTGTAACTTTCTCCATTCTCATGGAACTTCATTCCCTTAAATAATAATAATAATAATAATAATAATAATAATAATAATAATAATAATAATAATAATAATAATATAGAGAAACTGATTGAATATTACGTGCTAGTGTAGTAATGAAGTGAGCTACTAACTCCAAAAACTGAAATCAGCCTTCAATCATCGTCATGAAGAGAAAGATGACATGAATAAATGTAAGGAAGTGGCGAACGAAATACCTCGTTCTCTTAAGCTTTCCAACGAAGGAGAGTTTTGTAAAAGGACAATGATCATGGTGGGACTGAAATAATTTGTCCAATGAAAGTTGTTAATTAATTTTGAGAAAGAGAATTCAGAAAATTTCTGATTGTGTTCATTGAGGAATATTTAAAAAAGCAAGAAAATGTGTGTGTATTTTTTATTCGATCTCGATGGCAATAGTGACATTACTGATACATCAAAGCCTGCTATTTTTATTCGCGGGGTTGATGAAATCAGTGCTAGTCCACGAACCACCACTGGTTGTAGTTTTCATGCCGTGTTCCTCTCCCCTGTCTCCTTACTTCTTAGATTCTCTCTCGCGTGTAATCACTTCCGTTCGAGTTTTGGTCACCGCTGCCTTAGATTGATTCGCTCTGTACCAATTCTCAGACACCAGATAAATTCGTAGGTGATACAGAGTCGTTAAATAACAAACTAAAATCTGTTAAAAGCTGTTAGCTATCTTCTGAGCTTCTGCTGAGGAAGAAGATTTAAAATCATATTGTAAATACCTACATGTATTTTACCTAAAAATTTGGTAACATTGACTTGTTATGTTAGGGATCAAAACAATATGGCTGGCCCCCCTGTAGCAAGGAGCACTTCAAGGAATGCAATGTGTTAATGTGGAGGTTCAGCGATGTCCTGTTAAGGCCAAGAGACTTGTTCGGACGACTTCATCCTGCAGTACACTCAGCGGATGGCGTCTGACTGCTTGCAAAGTGCACTCCCTTGTGGGCAGACTCTTGACTAATGTCCGTCATTTGAATCCTGAACACGAGGTAACCAGGATCTCATCTGTTTGATTAATAACCTCGATTACGTGTGTGCAGATTATTTTTAGTTTTATTTTACTGTGTTTTATTGCAGTGCTTAGGTATGGCGATGTCCTTCAGACTTGAAACTTGTTAAATGTCACCACCAACTTTAAAGAGTGTTCGCTTCTTAGTATCGAAGTGCGAAGTTTTATTCCAAAGAAGTTTCTGCTGTTTGTGTAGAATTTTCTACACATAATCAATTATCTTCATATTAATAGCATATTACGATACAAAGTTGGGAAACTTTTTTTACAACATCGAGGAAAAGTTCGAAAAATGAGCAGAGCGAGTTTTTCAATTTCCGAGACTTTGAAATACATTTCACAAAAGTGTATTATACAGCATTTTTTGCACTATCACATTTTAAAAATTTGAAATACAATATATTTTGCATTGAAAATTTAGAGAAATATTATTCCAAAGTATTTGCAAAACTGTACTGTAATGGCCACAAAGTAACAATAAGTAGGCCTACACTGTAATGGATCTATTTCAGTACAGTTCTATGTTATTAAGAATGGTTTCCCTAGCAACAATTTTCTGTGTGGAAATTCTAACTTTCAAGTCCTAATAACAATAGCTATAAATAGTGTGCAAAAATTAACTTTTTATCACATTTATTGTATTCAATTGAATTAGGAGTAACAACGTTATTCTTACAAGTAGGGACCGTACTTTTTCCCAGGAGGCTACATTGCTGGGGTTTTTAAATGCGTCCGTATAGCAAGCGAAGTACATGACTGACGGCTCACACTACTCTTGTTTTGTCAAGTGGGGCAGAATTAAACATGGATAACTTAAATAATTACGCTAATATTGACACTTTAAGCTATTTAAATTATGTACACTAGAATACACCATTTTTACTATTTGCACTGTAATAAAGAATGTAGCCTACATTTATCAAACATTATTCAAACTATTAAGCTCATGTACAGTGTTGTGTATTGTAATGTAAGGTATTTTATTTCATAGTACTATAGCCTACTTATTTTATAAATTATGTACAACAGTGTAAAAAATGTTTGAGCAATGTAAACCTTCATTATTTATGATGGTGTAATAGTGAAAATAGCATATTTTAGTGTGCATACAGTAGTGTAAATGGCTGTCAGACATTTATTACTTTCAAAAGTCGATCGTCAGAAAGACTGCTTTTCGGCTGTAGAATATGATCTTTTTTTCAAATGTTACTTTTGTAGAATATTTATTTTTAATATATCAGTTTACCTTCATTAAGTTATGTTAATCATTCCTTCGATCGAAATTGTCTTATTTAGCAGTAAATTGTAATTGTTTAACTCTTTGAAATTACATGTAACTAAACACATACACATTTTGCTTATTATTATTATTATTATTATTATTATTATTATTATTATTATTATTATTATTGTTATTATTATTATTACATTGTTTTCTGTATTGACGTTATTTATACTTTCTATGTATTTTTATACTGATTGAGTGGAGAAAGCCTTATGACCTTAACTCTGCTAGTATCAGTAAAAATACTGTAAATCAAATAAATAAATGAAAAAATAATTTAAATTGTAGGAAATATCATAGTAGCATCAGTCTTTATCACTAGAATGCATTTTAAAAAGTCTCCAAGGTGAAGTTTCGAATTATTAATAGAACGTAAACTGCAGAGCAAACAAGATGTGTGTTCCCTCGTAGTACCTGTGCCAAGAGCCAACATGACGTCACGCCATTATAGTTTATGAACAACTATATCTCCGTACAACCTGGGACAGAATACGGATCCTACTTATAAGTAATAATAGTCCACACCTGTGGAGTAACGGTCAGCGCGTCTGGCCGCGAAACCAGGTGGCCCGGGTTCGAATCCCGGTCGGGCAAGTTACCTGGTTGAGGTTTTTTCCGGGGTTTTCCCTCAGCCCAATACGAGCAAATGCTGGGTAACTTTCGGTGTTGGACCCCGGATTCATTTCACTGGCATTATCACCTTCATATCATTCAGACGCTAAATAACCTCAGATGTTGATACAGCGTCGTAAAATAACCCAATGTCAGTCTTATAAGTAATATAAATAGTAATAGCGTTACATTAAGTTACGTCTTCAAGTGCACATGTTCTTCAGTGTCTCAATTCAACGTAGGCGAAAAATGACCGACAAGTTTTTCCTGGAACTGTCTTTTGAACAGGCATTCTTTTCGTATTCGTTACGTCGAAGCAGCACAGATAAATAGGTAAGAGAGGAGAAGGGGGAAACAGAGTCTTCTTGGATACCTAATATTGTAAGTTCAACTCACTCGGAAGTTCGACAGTAAGGGGGATACTACTCGAAAGGAAGTCAGATACTCGAAAGGGAGAAGCGAGTTTGTCACTTCGAATGGTCCGAAGAATGTGGTGTTGTAGCTTGAGATTCGTACAGTGCAGTCACGTCAATTGATGCCCAGAGGCTCAAGCTCGCGCTTTAGAGCTCAGGAGAGCCTGGCGCTTTACAGCGGAAAGGAAAGAGACAGACGAAAGAGGTAGTATATGCCGCTTGTTCGAGCTATGTACTCGGATGGCTAGCACTGATTCAATAAAGTGAAGAGAACTTATTAAAACTATATCCATGTTAATTTTTAGATTTGTCTGAGAAGTATAGGTGCATTATAAGAATGTAAGTTTTAATTTTAATGCTCATTGTTCACAAGTTTGTTCTTTTTATTCAAAAGGAATATTTTCTCAACTTTTCGTATAGAAAAGTGAAATTTTCAGATATAGGCCTATTTATTTAGTGGCCTTACAGGTGCTGAAACAATGTTTTCGTAAATCTGATATACCGTAAATACGCATTGCTGAAGATAGCGTATTACAAATTTTGAAAATATTCGCATGTAAAATGTTTGTTAGGAAATGAATTAACAAAGTAACTACTATTACATCATAAGCGAAAGATATGTGCCCATGTGTTGAAAAAATGTCAGCTCTATAGCTTCAGTAAATTTCGAGAAAATAATTTAATATTCTGATGATAGGAAGTTGCACACCAATATCACCTTAAAAGCATAATGCGATAAGAGTTTTGTTATGGCATATTAGTTGCACTTAAAACACATACAGTTACCTAGGTAACTTTGCTTTAGTATAATATTGTTTTGATTAGGTCATTGATTTCTTCTATAAGGCTAAAGATACCATCAATATCAATTCCAACTTATCATGTCATACTCAATCTCTTTTCTTGGGGGGGGGGGATATCACTTTCTTTATGAATAATGTGTTTCATTCACTTAGTACAGTATAGTTATACTACTATGGAATTTATGTGAGTATTCCTTCGTAACTCTGTTATGTTATTAACGTTTAAAACAACTGTAATATTAAGAAAATGGCGTTAGTACTTTTGTTTTACAAGCAATATAAATAATATCAAACAGAAAGAAGCCATATAAAAATAACTACCTAAAATTTCACTTTCAGTTTGAAGTTTGTGCACCACTCTTTTCTTAATCCAACAGGTTACTTATTCCTCCTTCCATACCTAGCACTTGATGCCCGCACACGATGTCAAGGTCAGAAAAATGCGCTAGCTTTGACATCACTGATATAGTGGTGCAGTATAGATATTTGTACTTTAATTTGCTAGGAACACTCTCCTCTCGTTTACCTATCAATATCTAAAGTATTGTAATACTGTACAGGGTTTAATATATTTTCTTGATCACAAGCCAGTAGTAGATTTTATATTGTACGTGGCACAGTTAAATGTACCTTCAGGAAAGTTCTGCTCAGATCGGCCTTTTCACGTTTTTTTTATTTATATTGTTTCCTCAGTTATAGGCCTAATTTGTCTAATTATTACTGTTAAATTAGTCTACTGGGTGACTCACGAGTATTTACCGTCCCTTACGGAGCTTATTTTCGAAGACATTCCGAGCAAAAAAGTCATATAAACATGTGTCCTAATCTCAATATTTTCAGAGTTACACTAATTTGAAATTGTTAGTAAAATACCTTTTTTCTTTAGTTTTGAGGGTAAAAAAAATATTACAAATAGAAAATGAACTATTCAGAAGTGTCATTTTTTTTTTTAATTGACTAGTGGTCTGAAGCTAAGAATGTGTTGTTACTTGGTTTCTACAGATTTTGTTTTTCAGTTTTTAAATATAATTTACATCAGTTTTACGCAGTTATCACAAAATTTGTTACAAATGATACGACTTTAGGAACTTGATTCTTTACAGTTTAATTATGCATCCTAATGTACAGTCTTAAAGAATTTACAAGAGTGGCGTGATTTGTAACAGTCTTGTGATGAATGCGTAAGAAAATGTAATTTTGTAGTTAAAAATCGATACAAAAAATTCTGTACGAAGCAACTATAAATTCATAACCTATTTCTAGCTTCAGAATATTAGCTAATAAAAGAAATGATAATCCTGAATAGTTCATTCTTTATCTGTAATATTCTTTAACCCTTAAAACTAAAGAATAATGGTATTTTACAAACAACTTCAAATTAGTGTAATTCTGAAAATTATTGAGATAAGGACAAATGTTTATATGACTTTTTTTTCTCAGAATGTCTTCAGAAGTAAGCTCCGTAAGGGACGGTAAATCCTCATGAATCACCCTGTATATTATCTTTATACATTTTTGTATTCTCTATTCAGTCATATTTTATTATATACCAGGGGCGGCTTTTGGGGTAGTGCCAGTGTGCCACGGCACCACCAATGAAAGAAACAAAAATAATATCCTAGAAAGCAATTGTAATAGTTTATACATTTTATTCGTATTTCATTTGAACGAGCGCGCGCACATAACCGGACGCACTCTTGCAGCGTTTTTCCGAACGTTGGAGCCACTTCGCTGAGGCACTACCTGCGTCCATATAACACTGTACAAAAGGCTACTGCTTCTAGTTTATATGCGTTTCTTATGGCAGACTTTGAGCCGAATTCAATTTGACTCAGTAGTTAATATTCCGCCCGCTAGAGCACAGTAATGCAGAAATTTCGCTAGATGGCAGGGTTTTTGGAGACGTTATTTGTCTATGAGTTAGAGTTCCGCGCCAAATGTTAATGTAATGTTGCCAATTCAAAACTAATGCACATAACTTGGATTTGTATGTGTAAATTATTATCCATTTAGCTATATTGAACGCAGAGATAGTCATGGTTCTTTTTAGAAAGATAAATATTTTTTCATATTATGTAAAACTGTCTGTTAATTTTGTGTAATATTTGTTTTATTTTGCGGCAACTAAATATCGCTACACTGTTGCTATAGTATTGATGCCTCTGTTAACGATACATGAGATCTATGCAGGACATGAACATGTGTTATTCAGGCCGCTACCTTGGATTCATCGCCCTGTTAAATAAAGTGCAAACGTGTTTGTTTATTATCTATGCCATTGTTTATCTCGTGTGTTTTTGCCAGTAATTTTACTAGTTATAAAAGTTATTTATATTTGACTAACAATACTGTGAAAGTTTTGATTGCCTGTATCTGTAAATTTCGTTATTAGTTTCGGAAATGTTATTGTAACTGTTACTAGATACATTATTAACTGTACACCTGGTAAAATAGCTGGTTTAATTAATGTGTTTTATTTAATATAATGCAAACGTGAACTGCGATTATATTAATTTCACTAGGGTAATTTGCGTACAACGTTTTTCATTTTTGGCACCACCACCACCAGAATGTCTCACCGTCCGCCACTGTTATATACTAAACCATATCCAACCTTGGTTTATTTCTGCTCGCTTCCACTGCGCCATGTTGGTCAAATCCCTATTCACCTTCAACATCTGACTCGGTAGACGTACTCAATACGCTGCTGTGAGGGTAGACGTTTCAATGTCGAATATCCTAACAGTCTAAAAAATCATACTAGGCACCCTTACCTAGATAAACACTACTGCTTGCTCTACCTCTTAAATAAAAAGAAACCAACTGTAGTCAGATTCCCGAGGTTTACATGATAATGAATAAATAACGTCGCTGCAGACAACTTCATCATGGGACAAAATTTATTTGAGCAGATGTGTGGAGTTGCGAGTCCATAAAATTAAATTAGAGTTGTGCGTCGCGCCTGACTGTCTTGCCTGCCTGATTAATGTTACAGAGTTCTCATCTCAGTCGCCGAGATCGTCTCCATGTTTAGCGATAAGAGATTTCAGTTACCTTGCATGAGTGTGTGATGCAACAAAAAGGACGCAGTGCTAGAGACGTGCGAGGGAGGTTGGGAGGAGGGCGGGAGGAAAAAAGTGTCTTAAATGCGGCGCGATATGAAGAGGCTGTCACCGGAATACAAATGATCCATTTACACTTGAGAGCTTGGCGAGGCAACCTCGTCCATCAAAACGGTTTCAGATTAAAGGAGGGAGGTTGTACACCGCGAACTGCACAGGAATCCTGTGCAAGTTAGTACGCTTCTACCTGCCAACATTGCCATATATTTAAATTTATTTACCTTATAGCAGTGGTTTCCAAAGACTGTGAAGACATGACCCACTTTTGGGCGAGACTCTTTGTTTGCAACCCTCCCCCCCCCCCAAACCGTGGCAGTACACTGGCGCTCAAAAATATCTGACCTCCAATTTTTTGATCGTGTAAGCCAGTGGTGGGCAAAATGAACGCAACCCAGAAGACAGGATTTACATGGCAACTACAGTAGAACCTCTATTATCCGTGGTAATGAAGGGGGTGGAGTGAACGGTTAATCGAAAAAATCGGATAATCCGTACCATAAAAGATTTTCATAAATTAAGTGCATAGACTAATACAGTTTCGTAATTTCCTCCGTGATCTTCTGTTTTAATGTGCTAGATAGTAGATCAGACGTTCACTAATTTAAGTTTGGTTTTCAACGACAAAACTCCTTATGATGGCTGTCTGTGAAAAAGATAGAAATAGTTGGCCTACAGGTCTCATGTTGTAGATTTACATACTTTATACACTTTATATTTGTTTTTCATTACATCGTGCACAGTTGTAATTCCTATTTCGTATTCTGATGCGAGATGAACCACAGTTTCTGTTTTTCCAAACCATTCAATTACTTGTACTTTTTTCGTAGCACAACACGTTTCCGTTTGACACCTGTAGAAGACATTTTGCATAGAAGTTAGACAGTACGACCCCTTTATGAGTAGATCATACTGTATAAGGGTAAAGGATTGTAAAGAAAACACATTGTAGAAAAAATTCATACTAATATCACAGTTTACTATATACAGTCGCGAAGCTCAATATGTAGTAAAAATGCAAACATGGGTAGTTGCCCACCACTAGGATCGCTACTATCGCCTCATCATCGCAGATCTCTCTCCTAGCAGACGTGAAAATATGTTACACTATCGTTGTCGTGTTCTTTTGGAAAAATTAACACCTTCCTTCCATTATTGAAATATTAAATGCATAAAGTTAATTTATTATTTTCATGAAGTATATTAAATTCCACCATAAACTCGAAGATACCTGCAAGAAATAAGTAATACAATTTTTGTTTGTGCAAAACGAACTGAAATTTACTATAATAGCTTCACTCATTCAAGATTATAGCTATAATTAACTATGAAACCAATAAATATTAATTTGCATTTCCCTTTACAACAATAATAATGGAAATATGAATTAATGGAGTAACTTACGCGTACCGGTACTTGTAGTGTAGGCTTACGCAGTTAACAAAGTGGGATGAGGTTAAGCAATAATAATCACACCAAAATTGGAAATAAAACGTGATCAATAAATTTTATTGTAACAGACTTTTTCTACGTCTCTAGTAAAGCAACAAATAAAAATAACAACAAAATTAACAGCTATAATTAAAAACATATCCTTTGAAAAAAATAGGCCTAAGCAATAATAATCCCACCAGAATTGAAAATAAAACGTGATCAATAAATGTCATTAAAACAAACTTAATTCTTCTACGTCTTTAGTAAAATAACACATAAAAATAATAACAAAATTAATAGCTACAATTATAAATATATCCTCTGAAAAAAAAGTAGACCTAACCTTTATTTCTCTGGAAATTTAGCAGCCTAAGTGACAGAACTTCAACCGATATCTAATGTCCTTTCGGTTAGACTGAAACATTTCATTGTGAAATTTAGTGTATTCTAACAGTCACAAAGAACTTCAAAATTAAGAGTTTTGTTTCTGCACAGCATTCTTATGGAAACCCAGGAACCTTTCGGAATCTTTCGGAAATCGGACAAAGGATAACTCTGGCCTCTTTCTCTTACTGTTGCTTCAATTTATAGCACTACAAACGTCTCCTCCTTTTCCCATATTATTATTCCAATTATATTTTAGCCATTAACATTTTCATTACAACCAATAACGAACATTTCACAAGCATCAATGTGAAATACGCAATGAGCTAGCACTCGATAGAATACGACACAGTCCAAAGTCGACCATGGACAGTCTATTGTTTCTAGTTGCTAACCGCTTGGAGCGCTTTATCACGAGATTTGCAAAAAAACACCTCAAGCTTCGTGACTGTATATAGTAGACTGTGCTAATATAATGTACAGTATTTCATATTTTTCTACATAAAAAGAGAGAGAGAGAGAGTGAGTGAGAGAGAGACAGTCGGATAATCCACCAGTCGGTTAATAGGGTGATGGAAAATCGGGGTTCTACTGTACATACTGTGGGAGGGGTTGCACTCTACAGTGCAGTGACGGATTTACAGACAGTTGCGCCACTACACTCCTACCTACCATATGTAATTAGAATAGTCCATTTACGTGATATTTAATTAATCATTTTTCAAAGCAATTTCTTCGAAATTGGGATTTATATCTGTGCATGCTATTTTCAGTTGCGTAAGGAGATGAGCATCGCTTAAGCGGGATCTGTGCCTGGACTTTATAAATTTCATTTTAGAAATCAGCTGTTCGCACTGGTAGGTTGATGAATACATACCGTAATTTCCCGTAACTATGGTCCTGGAACACAACTATGGCCCACGATACAACCATTCAAAGATCATTGTAGAAGTAACATAGACCATTTGTAGATAGCTGCAGTGACTTAAATTCAAACTACAGTACAGCAAGAATATAGATACACGAGGTACTACGTTATGGAGTACAAAATTTGAATAGTTGTATCGTGGACAATATTTGTTCCAGGACCATAGTTATGGGAAATGACGGTACTCATTATTTTTGAAGCAAACTGTCTAAGCAGTGGATATGTAGTACTGGACATATTTTAAAAAATTTTAGCCCCCAGTAGACCTTCACTTTCTGCTTTCAAGAAGCCATCATTCTGCAAATCCAGTATCTCTAACTGCAATTCTGGGATAACATTTTCAATTTAAACAGGAAAAGGAGTGGCAAAAATATTGAAATCTTTCTCCATCCTCTGAAAATCACTGAATCTGTGTTCTTTGAACTAGTATAACAGGTGAACTACGTATTTTAAGAATGTACATATTTGAGTTCGCGTCCTGAATATTTGTAACTAATCCTACACATGAGAAATGAAAGAACCGCCTTTCTTGTAAGTGTGATATCCTCTCGATTCATATGATTCTGCGAAAGACATTGTATCACCAATGAAGCTCCGAAGTACAGCAATCCAGTATAATCCACCACGTACACGCGCAGTATTTTCATGGAGTGGGGGAAGGGGAAGGTAGAGGATAAGTTTGATGCTTCGCTGAGATCTGACGTCACTGCGGCAATGCCGCAGGAATGCCCACCATTGGTGTAAACTAACTTTCTAACTACTGTATAAGTAAGAACCAAAGATCTATTAAATTGACAGATTTAGAAATACTTTCGCTAGTTCACAATAGAGGACATTATTTTTGGTACAATTAAAAAATTTTTGAAGAAAATGATGGTGTAGATCAAGTATAAATTATTCTCACAATTGACAGTATCAACGGCTTCCCGCTATACCTAGTTCTTTTACAATCATTGGATGGAGACGAAATTTCGAATTAGGCCTATATAATGCGGGTATATTTATATAGGGCCTACAAATACGGAAATAAACTTTGGAGCTTTCTTATTCCTATTGTTTCGCTTATAACTAGAGCCCGGATGTTAGGCAGAATCCCTTATTTAAACTTAGTGTATGTATGAAAGACCTATTAGAGATAAACACGTTTCCACACATTTGGGGACGATACGCCCAATTTCCATTTTGCCTTTTTTGCCTGTTTTAGCTCCAGTTGCCTATTTTAAGGTTAAATGCCCCTTTTTAGCTTTTTTACTTCGTTATTGTACATTTTCTATATTTTTAATGCATTTGAAATAAAGCGCACATAAATTATATCAAAAAACAAAAAATAACAGTTGTACAAATTAAAAATATATATTCACCTCACACAAATTTTTGCTGAGAATCTTATTCTCCAGCAATACACAATATGTATCCAAGAAGTTGTAAACTTTTCTCCCCTACCGATTCCATCTTTTATGTCACTTAACAAAGATGTTTGAACAGTATAACCCTCAGTGCTCAGATCACTTCGGGGTTTACCAGCGAAAGAAAGGGAATGAGGAAAATATTAAAAGCAAGTCTCCAAGTCCTGTTGCTGTTGTCGCTTGCACGCACAAGTCACACGTACTTTGAAGTATCTAATCCCTTCTCACACCCTCTTTTTGAGACAATACACAGTCGGTTTTTCCCGATCTCTGAAAGAAAGTAGAGACAGTCCTTCTGAAATAAGTTGTTTTAAGTTTGCTACAATCACTTCAGCAGAAGTAGAAAGATCTTTTTCCACCACTATGACGGCTCACTATGACAGTTGACAACTTAAAAAAGCATCTTGTTGTGACATGTAGCCAAGGAAAGTGAGTACCGTATGCGATAATTTATTAAGTACTTGTCTATTTTTTGTCTGTTTCCATGAATAATAAATGCCTATTTAACTGCCTATTTTTTTACTATTTTACTGCCTGTATGGCTGCCTATTTTAACCAAAATAAATGCTTAAACATCGGGGCTCTACAGTTATAACATACTGCGCATGTGCAGTAAACAAGAACTCTTGTTTATATGCTACTTGTTGACAATCGTGTGAAATTGTTGTCTATATACCTGTGGACTCCCATCAAGACTCGCTCCAAATTTTAATTCCATATGAGTACTATTGGCAACACTGACTTACCTTCGCCATCTATTCATACAAATAATAACTAAAGAAGCCACACTTACACGAACAAATTATCGATCACTATCGATTAGCAGGGGTCAGGTATCTTTCAGCGCCGGTTTACCTACTTAATAGACACCGGCGTAGCTCAGTCGGCGGAGGCGCTTGCCTTTTGATCCGTATCTGCGCTCGGATGTGGGTTCGATTCCCGCTTAGGCTGATTACCTAATTGGACTTTTCCAAGGTTTTCCTCAACCGTTCGACGAATGTCAGGTAATCTATGGCGAATCCTCTGTCTCATCTCGCCAAATGCCATCCCGCTTTCACCAATTCCATGGACGCTAACTAAGCTAGTGGTTGATACAGCGTCGTTAAATAACCAACTAAAGAAACCTACTTAACCTTATTCGAATAATACAAATCCCTGAAAAATCGAAAACAGCGATATTCCTAATAAAAAACGAGTGGATACCATCCACATAACGACCAAAATACAAGTAAACTATATGATGCAACGTTGACGGGAAATGTTACGTAAACATTTCTAGCACTTCAAACTGTTTCCGCTGTGGCGCTATTGTAATATAAACCGAAAACGATGCTTGCGCTGTTACCCAAAGGAACTTCATTTCTAATCGACATCACACGGCAACAGGAAATTTGATTAATTCCAGTGTATACCATGCTAAAGTTAGCTACGTATGTTACGACAAATATCGAGTTTGATTTTACGGAAATGCAATTACGTTTGTACAACTTTAAAAGCAGCTCTTTGAGTATTTACCGGAAGTAACCAAAAAAATTACAATTACACATGAATAATGAATCCGTTTATAGACACTTGCATTCAAATTGAGAAAAGAAATGAAGAAAACATTTATTGAAATATGTACCTACTGATGTAATGTTGAAAGTAGACTATTTTCGCATAGCGTGGACCAGTTTTGGTCGAAAGGATGCAAAAGAAGCTCGTATATTTGTTACAACATTTGCAACCTCTTATTTATGTAAAATAAGTTTCTCATCTATCACTGTCATCAAAACAAAAGCAAGATATCCGCTTGAGCTTGAAATTGATATCACTGAGTGTGTGTATCGAATACAAAGTCCAGATATGAGGAGCTACTTTCTGAAAAACAAACAAAGTTATCGAATTTTTATTTTATAACTAAAGGTGCTGAATTTTTTATTTTTATATTTAACGTTATTTATATTTATGTTTCTAAATACAAAATAAATGTATCATGTTTACTGGTTCATTACACTCCATCGCATATAAGACTCCCTCTATTTTGAGACCAAGATGTAAATATATCTGCATATTAGACCCCAATACATACTCATATGTACTGCAATACAAGGTTTTAGGTTCTGAATTCCTGCCTAAGACTTTCTCACACTATAATACATTATCAATCGCAAGTGCTCATGAAAAAATTTCAAGGTAAAATCTCCTGCTGAAACCCCTCTGTCTCGTTGTCCCGTTCCTTCTCCAATTGTCTCCGCGCTTACAAAGAGAAACAACGTCTGTCTTTGTCTGTTTATTCTCAAACTACCTACCATCTTCTCTGTCCCGTTAGTCCTTCCATTGTCACAGCACAGACAGAGAGACAAATTCCCTTTCTTCTTCCACTGATGGTATCAATTTTCGCATATCGTACTTTCGAAGTCAGTCATTTACAGAAAGATATCAGTTTCAGGTGTGAATGTAAAAGTTATCAATATGTGGACGAGTTATTCTGTCTAATTGGAATTGAATGTGATTGATTTCGTGGAGTAAAATGGAGTGAAAGCTGCTGATCGCGTGAATTGTTAATAAAATGCTGTTGCTGTATTCGGCATTTTAAAACTAATTTATATATTTAGGCTTATTGAGTTCGCACTTTCAACTTTTAATGTATGTAGTGTATTCATTGTTTTTAATGTTGTTAGAACTGTAATTGTGCTCAAAGTTCTTTGTATTCCTGTGTGTATTAGAATTGTTCTTTGAGTCTATGTCGCCGCACATTATACCCGATATTAGAATAAATAAATAAATAAATTAGCTAAGTAAGTAAACAAACGAACAAATTAGCAAATAAATACATAAATGAATGAATGATGAATAAATGAATAAATAAATACTTAGACGTACTTTTACTTGACTTTAAAAACGTTATTTCTTACTGCTTATTACATATGACTCTCATACTTTTTTGCATTACGTAAGAGGCAAAAGTCTAATCACTTGTTTGATTTGGGTTCCACTTATTGGGGAACTGAAAAATATGAACAGTTTCTCTGTAGCAAAATGGTTGCATATCAGACTCCTTCCTAATTTAATTCAATATAATGGTTACTATCGTACAGGCATGTATTTCGTTTCATTCCTTGCAGTCGAGCAGCGTCACAAACTTCAGAATCAGGGTTCCATGAAATTCAGATGTGGAGTGGTTGAAGTAATGTAACGTGTGGGAGGTCAGATGACTGTTGCCAAGTGATTCAGTAGGAACAATTTCGCTGATAGCGCCCTCTTCCTGTGGGGGTTGCAACCACCCAGACGATATTACAATAGGGGTTCTCACGTCATGCAGGACTCTGATATTCTATTACTGGAAATCCCAGTTCTGCAGACAGGAAAGAGAACAGAGGTGGCGAAAGTGATGGAGAAACTCGTCCACAGAGCTCTTCAGCGAGAGGAAACCGTCTGATCGCAAAGCAGGGGGGGGGGGGGTTAAGAGCGGAGTGCGGGAGAGAAACAAGAGGTCAAAACAATGAGAACAAGGGAGTGAAAGATAGGGATGAAGAAGAGGAAAGAAGAAGGAAAGGAAAAGGCTGTGAGATAAAAGAAAGAACTATGTGAAAAAGAAATAAATATGCGAGTAATAAAAAAACAGAAAGAGAATAATATATGGATAAAGAACGGAACTTTGAGAACGTGAAAAAGACACCAATAACACTGGACAACAAATTTAAATTTTGTTTCTGTCCTTTAGATGAAACTGTGTAATTTTGACTAAATGAGAGGTGCTGAATTCATTTCTGAAAACCAAAATTTTCTAACACATACCATTTTTATGTTGCACTCACTTCACTTATTTACACAAATTTGTTATACTGGCACATAAAGCAACCTTTGTTTGGCCAAAATTCACAAATTAAAATATATTTTTTTGATCTTTTACGTTTGTAGACAGTTTCTGCAATCTTTCTAATGAATGACCAGCAATATTCAGACAGCATACTTGCATTCCACCTTCCACTAAAGTGCTTTTCGAAGGTAAATATTTCTTGATGAAATCTCTCCCCGTGTTCATCGCTTGCAGCAGCAAGGTTTTTTTGGAAAGAAGTCCAGGTGGGTGTTCAAGAAAGTGTACTTTCAATGACATGTTGCATCCCATAAGGTGAAAGTAGTGCAACATTACACTAACATTAAATAACTTTTTGTTTTGGAGAAACAGTATGTCCTGGACAAAAACTAACTGCAGATTCGTTTTTGCGACCACAAAATACATCGAATACACATATTTTTTTAAATAAAAAGGACAAATTTCATGTTGTACATTGTAATGAAAGAAAGACAAGTACATGGGGAATGAAATAATGAAGAAAACTACACACTAGTAATGTTATTAATTTTATAATAGAATACCTCTGATTGAGGTTCTGCTGATATGTATATCTATTATCAGGCAGTACATCTCACTTGACGACATGTGTCGGAGGAAAAACAAATTGTTTGTATCCATCTGAAGTCTGATTAGTGGAATATGTAGCTAATTGGCGATTTATGGATTGGAGGGGGAAAGGAACTGGCCACCCTACTCCATTATCTCCTGTTCTAGTTGCCTCATGAGTTGAATATTGGTGTTACTTATGAGGTTCAAACCTGTCTTCGAACAGTTGACTAAACAACAGTTGTTTAGAAAATATATGTCTTCTGATGTAGTAACTTAATTAAACAATATCCTGTTTAGTTAAATCAACATCATCATCACCATCATTATCAGGAGCAGCAGCAGCAGCGTCGTCATCATCATGTAGCTTTCAGGGAGTTAAATTCCGATCTCAAATCAGATGTCGAAAAGAAAAATCAATATAGAAATCAACATACAAGGTAGAAAATTGATCTAAAATGACGATAAATAAGATTTAAATTTCTAATTACAAATCACCAGTCCTCACACTGTCCAGTGTTTTGATTTAACCTTTATATAGACCAGGTGTTCCAGATTAACAGGATGAAAATGATACAAATGATAGAGAGGGCCAACACGAGTATTTTGAGATAGGAAACCAGTGGTCGGAATTTTCATCTAAGATATTAATTGAACAATAAAGTTTTGGAATAACGCCCGAAGAATATGCAAACCGTTAGCATTTCCGCCGTGAAAGATTTCGAATAAAAACGTTTCGTGGCAGTACATTAAAAAAAACACACACACAATTGCCCATTATGTTTCCACAGTAACCTAAGTACTGTATTCGCCAAACTTAGACGACCCCAGCTTAGAGGAAAGAAGTCAAAGAAGTCACATGAACATGCTCTCGATGTTTATATTATGCATTTTCCCGCGTCCGATAACTGACTGCTTTATAACAGCGTTGCCAAACGTAGACGGCCTCAGCCCGAGTAGAGAGGTCAGCTTATCTTGCCGCAAGAGATAACTACTAACTTCTGTGTTTAAAAGCATCGTACTTGCCTCAGCCCAGCGGCTGGGCTAATTCAGAGTCATTATGTGACAATGCTGCATAACTAACAGGCATGCACCGTATGATTTATTATGTTTTGGGTAAGGCACGATTCAGCGGAATCGTGTGAGTGAGGTCGTCTAAGTTTGGCGAGAACATTTTGTTGGAAAACATACCTTGTGTTTCCTTCCAGAAGATGTGGCTCCCTTCATAGCTGACATGACAGTCATCAGGATATCACGTCAACATTGGATTAGGGGAGGAGGTACATCCCTTGGTCACCTCTATCGCTAGATAACATTTTTTTTAACTTTCCTTTTGGGGGGGGGGGAAATCGCATCCCTAATTTACGAAATCCGGGTGAAAACTGACCAGGAATTGGTTTTCAGTCTCCTAACTGCCTGTTTTGTCGTAGAAAAATCACCGGAAAATATTTGAGAGAGTGCGGAAAAATTTTTGTTCCCTTGTACTGCATATGTAGAGGTTGGTAGACTCAACTTCGAAGAATTGGTATAATTTATTTTAAAATAATTTTAAAATAAAGCAGATTAAGAAACGTTTCACATATTTATTACAGTACTCATCAGAGAGCTTCAGAAGACACGGATCATTAAGGTGGCACCTCCGACCATCTGTTTCCGATCTCAAAATGCTGCAGTTGAATCCCTCTGTCGTCTGTACCATTTTGACCCTATTAATGTAGAACAATGACATAATTTTGATTACCTCTGAATTGTTATTGTGAATTTTTTTCAAGTGTCGAACTTTCAGTATTGTCGTTCTTACTTAGTTTAATGAATTCAGTCTTTAAATTATGCATTTTAGATTATTTTATCTTGTAGGTCCTAGCAGTGGTGTGCAACTGAATGAGTTATATTTAAATAGATATGACGGGATCATGTGTTTTGAAATCAATAGGAAATTATGTGTTTCAACTCGGGGTGGCTTTTTAAATTATTATTGTAGGTATTTTGTGGTAAGTATTAAGCTTAATGTTGTTCTTAATCAGAATAACGAATCCAACCTTTAAATTATATTTATTTTATTTTATTTATCTTAGATATTCGAGCATTAATACTACTTACGCAAGTCAGAGAGTTTGCTCAACTCTGCAACCTCCAACCTGATGATCAGGTTTATTTTTTAATAATGCAAGAGAGAAGGCTGGTATGGAATGTGGAAAGAATGTCAAAACACAGCATTCCAAAGAAAATTTTTATTAACAAGTAGAAAGGAAAGATCAAAAACCAATATATGTATGGGCAAGGCGAAGTATGGATGACCGTGACCTGACAGACCAAGATGCTGTTGATAGTTTTTTATCTGGGTTATTTAACGACGCTGTATCAACTAAGAGGTTATTTAGCGTCGATGGGATTGATGATAACGAGATGATATTTGGCGAGATGAGGCCGAGGATTCGCCATACATTACCTGACATTTGCTTTACTATTGGGGAAAATCTCGGGAAAAAAACCCAACCAGGTAATCAGCCCAAGCGGAAATCGAACCCGCGCCCGAGCGCAACTCCGGTAGGCAAGCGCTTTAACTGACTGAACTACACCGGTGGTCTGTTGATAGTGAATGGTAGAGAAGAGACGACTTATTGAAGACTGTACATAAAAAATACTGTAAGTGCCAATATCTTTGAAAAATTAGTTTTTCAAAAAATGAAAAAGAGTATCCCTCGATTAATCCACTAACACGGGAAGGGTTTCGGCTCGAACAGGAATTTTAGATTAAAATTTTGTACAGACGCTTACCTCACAATGGTGATGATGACCGTAAAAGCATTCATTTGTGTAACTCTCCGTTTGGTTGGTATTGGTCAATACACTTTTTTAAAAATGTACATTAGGATTCTCTACAAAATGCATGAAACAACATGGAGCAGAGCAATAATCACAACACACAGAAGCAACACCTGAACAATCTTCTGAACCACACTCCAGTGCTGAAAAATCAAATGCCACCTGAATTAAATTTTTGAAGTCCGAGACTTGTTCACGATTCACGTAACGAGCTGACTGCCAGGAATACTGAAGCATAGGGCGGTATACTGGAGCAGACAACTGATTGTGAACAGAGTGCATTTTCATTATAAACACTCGATTTCGCAAGTTAAGTTCTGGATTCTCAGCAAGAGTCTTTATGTAATGTGTTATCCTCCGAGCATATATTTTGTATTGTCTAAGGAAATAGATATTCAGAGGCTGGATATATTTAGTTTTTTTTTTATGTGGAATGATCATACATTCCATGTCCTAGCCTTGGAATGATTCATTTGTTAAGGTTGCGTCCTTGTGCGCATTTAGTGACTCACACAACAATATATACTTTTGATTAGCTGCAATATTTTCAGACAGAACGTTGGAGAAAAATGTTCTTAAATGGGCTTTAGACATTTTACCACTCGCACTAGTTTCTAGGCTAGGCTAGGGTTATGGGTAAGGTGTCCCATCCCCTTTACTTGTGCAGTACTCTCCCCACCCCTCAACTTGTGCAGTGCTCTAACAGACAAACCACACATTACACAAACGAATGCTTTTGAGAGCTTTACAGAGATGTAAAGATGGGCCTGTATACAAATTTTGGATACGAAATTCCTGTTCGAGCCGAAACCCTTCCCTTGTGAGGAGAAAGATAAGTCCCATTGTAATTTTATTTGGAGCCTGGCTCCTCTCATAGATGTGCAAAACGTATGAGTTGCATTATTAATTGCACAAGAAAGTCCGTTTTCTAGAGTTTGTCTCTTTGGCAATTACAGTCTTTTTCATGTCCAGTATTCCTTTTGTTATATTATTAAGTTTTGTACTTGTGAACTATATCAATAAATCAATCAATCATGTCCAGTATTCAATTACACTTTGTTGTAACATCACATATTTTTCTTTTTGTACTACTTTTAGTGGAAAAATGAAAATTGATTTCCTCCTTAAGGAGACGATCTACGCATTACAAGGTTGCAAAAAACAACGAAGTTATATAATTAAAAATATTCGTTAGTTTTGAAAATCTGTGAACGTGATCAACAAAGCAGTAGTAAACGTCCCCTATGTAGCTGATAATATAGATATAGCATATGAAAGAGTTATGTCTTCATTTTCTCCTTTACCCCAACCTTAACGAGAAAGTATTGCAATGATGTAGGAAATCGATTTTTACGGAAATAGAAACATTCAGCATCTCTAATATTGGAAAACTCATCCTGGACATGCAGTATGTGTGTGGACAGCCATTTATTCTAAATAATTGCATTGATTTTGCTTATAGAGGATATCAGTATCTACGAGACAATACATTTAAGAGAATTAGTATCTGAATTTATACAGTGTAAGTAAAATTAAATAATTTATTAATTCATAATTTCTATTCAAGGGCAGGTCTTTCACTGCAAATCTATCATTCTCCTATCTTCCCTATGTTCCGCCTTCCTCTTAATCTCCACATACGATTCATATATCTCAATGTAGTCTATCTTGTCTTATCACCTGAGATCTTCTTCTACCCCGAACTTTACTTCTGTTAACCATTCCTTTCAGTGCATCCTTCAGTAGACAATTTCTTCTCATCCAGTGACCCATCCAATTCCCTTTTTTTTTTTTTTTCCTCCTGATCAGTTTCAGAATCATTCTTCCTTCATCCACTCTTTCCAACACAGCTTCATTTCTTATTCTATCTGTCCATTTCACACGCTCCATCCTTATCCATATTCACATTTCAAATGCTTCTAATTGTTTCTTTCCACTTCGTCGAATTATCAATGTTTCTGTTCCATACAATGACACACTCCGCACAAAGGACTTCACTAATATCTTCCTTAGTTATTTTTCCAGTGGTCTGCTTAATATGCTCTTTTTTCTGTAAAATGTTTCCTGTGTCACTGCTATACTCCGTTTGACTTCCTGACAGCAGCTCACGTTACAGCTTATAGTAGAGTGCAAGTATTTGAAGCTGTCCACTTGTTCCTTTGCCTCATTTCGAATTCGCACTTTACTTTCTTTATTTTCTTTCTATAACCCTGGTCATCGTCTTTTTTTGCATTTAACTTCACCCTATACTGCTCACAGCTGTTATATAGCTCCAGTAGAATATCCTTTATTATCTCTGCTCTTCTGCTAACAACGCCATATCAGCAGCAAGTCTGGAGCCTTTATTCTCCTTCCTCCTACTGTCACCCTTCTCAAAACAGTTCTTATACAAAAAATAATTAATTTTATTTAAGATAATATATGGAATTAAGTATTATTTTTTGTATAAGATACCCAATACGGAACTAAGAAGAAGACCCAAGACGAAACGTGGGAAACCAGACAAAAGAGCTAAAATGGAAATTCGGAAGTCATGCTGCTTGACTGGAACAGGATAGATGGGCTTTAGTTACAACAGTGTGGGACGTCCGAACTGGAAAGAGGAGGAGAGGCCGTTCCAAATGTAGATGGGCGGATGACTGCCAGATACCAGCTGGAGCAGACTGGACAGTGATCATTACGGAAAGAGTGCAGTGAAAAACTCTAGGGAGGGAGATAGCAAGAGGTAGTCCAGTGTAGTGAAGTGCTTCAGATACAAAGTGGGAAGATGATGTGACGGAAATGTAGACTACGAGGCAAACACACACACCAAAAACTAAAATTACCAATACTAAAAACTAGAGACGCAAATAGTATAAGATTAGTATTATATAGTATTACAAATAGTATTAGATTACATGAAAATTAGCTCAGGAAGTGATTAGGTAACTAGGCCTTAAGACATATAGGAAAACCACTCACACTCACACGGACTGGCTTCCCATGTTAGTAAACAATTGAGCCACTCCTATGTAAGTAGGAGGCCCTTGCCCTGAAGGGATTTTATGGGCTTATTATTATTATTATTATTATTATTATTATTATTATTATTATTATTATTATTATTATTATTATTATTATTTAAAATACGTAAAGACTTGAGATCACATGCGGTGAGCGTTAAGTACATAACAATGTGAACGTGCATTCAAAAGTTGTGACAAATTCTTCAAATATAAGTTAACTTATATTTACTTAACCGAAAACTGAAGTTCACTCCTTTCCTATTCTTGCTTGTCCCATTAACCAACCTTCCCACTTCCTCTTCCTGAGGCATTCATCATGTTGAACATGATTACATTAGCAACTTAGCTTCAGCCAACTTGCAGGATCATTCATTACGTAATTGGGTGGCGCTGCGCCTCTATGAGCTCGTCCCAGATTCAAAAGCCGCTCACAGAGCGCAACAACGGGAGGGGGATTCCCCTCGGGCAGGTCACTCTGACAACTGGACCTCTGGGTTTTCATTCCATTATCCAGGGTGGATGACGTCGTTAACCAATATTAATGCGAAGCTGGTTAATAAGACTAGCGAGACGTCACATAACCATTCAGACTGCTTGCGATAACGATGTGATTGTCTGTGTTGCAGATAACGTGTGTTCGTTTAAATGGCAGCTCTCCCCCAGCAAATGCAATCTCAGCTTGTATGCACATGTATTATGTGCGCTTGATGTGTTTAAAGTTCACTTCTTAAGAAGACTGTACAGTGATGCTCAAAATTAAGGCGCCTTGCCTCTTGAATGATACGGCACAGATAGCGGTTCAGAAATATCATAGGATGAGTAAAGGTATTACTTACTTACTGGCTTTTAAGGAACCCGGAGGTTCATTGCCCCCCTCACATAAGCCCGCCATTGGTCCCTAGATTAATCCAGTCTCTATCATCATATCTCACCTCCCTCAAATCCATTTTAATATTATCTTCCCATCTACGTCTCGGCCACCCTAAAGGTCTTTTTCCCTCCGGCCTCCGAACTAACACTCTATATGCATTTCTGGATTCCCCCATACGTGTTACATGCCCTGCCCATCTCAAAACGTCTGGATTTAATGTTCCTAATTATGTTAGGTGAAGAATACAATGCGTGCAGTTCTGTGTTGTGTAACTTTCTCCATTTTCCTGTAACTTCATCCCTCTTAGCCCCAAATATTTTCCTAAGCATCTTATTCTCAAACACCCTTAACCTATGTTCCTCTCTCAAAGTGAGAGTCCAAGTTTCACACCCATAAAGAACAACGGGTAATATAACTGTTTTATAAATTCTAACTTTCAGATTTTTTGACAGTAGGCTGGATGATAAAAGTTTCTCAACCGAATAATAACAGGCATTTCCCATATTTATTCTGTGTTTAATTTCTTCCCGAAGTAAAGGTATTAACGCCATCAATTCAAAAAATGTGTTACAAACATGGTTGGAACGTTACGCGTAAAAAAGATTTTTTACATTACAGTAAAATACGCGTAAATAATGCGTAATTAACTTAATAAATGTAAAATACGTAAAAACCTCCAAGAACTTTTATTTTTTGTCTTTCTTTGTTCAGTTTGTGATGAAAATGTACCTTTTGAACTGCCAACAAACCTAGCATATAACTCGAGGCTACCAATTAATGTTAAAAAAAATGGCGACCTGAAGGAGATTTTGCAATTCATACCGGATGAAGTCAAAGATTTCTACACAGAAGTGTACACATGGCCTACGATCAATAAAGATAGTAATGTCAATAGAAGCGAAGATTGAAAAAAAAATTCTTTCAATGTTGTGACATAAAAAAGTCTATTCAGCCATGCTTCCTAACTCTTTGATGATCATTTACCACATAAAATTTGGAAAATTATCACATTTAATGAATTATTATGTTCAAACCATAATATTTATCTTAAACTGTTATACTATAAAAAAAAGACCTTTATCACTAGAATCGTTTATTTTTAAAATCTCAAAAGTGACAAAAATAAGACTTTCGGGAAATCAATAAACACTATTTAATTTAATTTTTTTTTTTTGTGAAAATGTATTTAACAAGTGATATTAGTTGCCAAATGTTAGGTTTATTCATTGTTACTTTTGTTTTATTATATATAATAAAATATAATATATAAAGTTTCCCAAAAAAATTAATTAGGATGTTATGCGGTTTTTTCAACAAACAAACTGAAAGTAATTAAAACGTTGCTATTTTTATAAGTATTGGAGTGAATGAAAGTAAGTATGAACAAACATTATAATCTATGTAAAAACTACAGCATAAAATCTCAAACATTTTTTTTCTTCTGCAACAGACATTTTTCTTATCAGGACTTAAAAGAAATGAAGTAATTGATGTTTAGATTGTCAAATCAATAAATGTTAGTTTATTACTCCGTGTATAAAAGTTTTCTACATTACGTATTTTACATGTAAATTACACGTAATTTACTCGGCTAACCCTGGCTACAATTGCCCAGAAATACCTACAACAACACTGATCTTTTAGATATTGATCATTTGCAGCCTTTCCTATGGGATGTCTACGTTTCAAAAGTTGTAATTGTGATAAGGTTTTACAACAATACAAGTAAATAAATGTAAGATTGTGCTATAGATTTAAACGACTATAAATGAATACGGACAACAAAAAATCTCAATATTTATACCACATAACTTTTAAAAATTCAGAAGATGACAAGATTTTATTAAGAATTGTAGCATTGGAAGGAAGCGAGTCTTGATTTGTAATTGGTGCTATCCTAGCATTGACCTGGAGACATTTGGGGAATCACGAAAAACCCAAGTCATGGTAGCCGGCCCTTGATATCCGAAAACCACGTAGCATTAAGTTTAATTTAAGCACACCGCCATCTTTCTATTTCTGAAATATCATCTACCTGTAAGTGTCGTGAAACCAGAGCAGGAGCAATCAAATCAGTTTGAACGAGTGTTGTACAGAGCCTTCAAATAGACGTTCACCCGTGAGCGTGCGGTCGCGCGTGACGGCTGGAAGCAAGCTGTTTGCCGGTAGAGTCGAATATTCGTACTTTTTCCTTTCCTGAAGCTAAAGTGCTCTCCTTCCAACTGTCGTTCCATCTTAGAATATAGACGTCGATTCAGTATTCGCAGGAGAATCTTCGCTGAGTGTGATATCAGGCTAATAATCATCAACTCGTTACGTTTCTTGGCATTATTTTTCTTCGGTATTAGAAGCAACACTGTCTCCTTAAATCTTCAGGTCATTCGCCTTCCTCATATAATTTTTCGTTGCATAATGATAGAATTTCCTTCTTCTCTTCACCCAAGCATTTCACTAATTCAATGGGAATTCCATCAACTCCTGTTGATTTCTCATTCTTCATTTCCCTAGGCGCTAGTTCAACTCATTCCCTTAAAAATAGAAAATCCTTTTCATCTTGTGATACAGCTACTTGGTCTTCTATAGCTAACTCATCTGTACGATTCTCTGTCTTCTACATAATTATTTCGTCCATGTGTCCAGTATTCCTCTTTTGTCTGTTATTTCATTTCCGATCTCGTCTTCTTTCAACCACATGGATTTGCGTTCGTATTTGTGAAGTCCAATGGTTTTACTTCGTGGTACATTAAATCCATAACTTCCTTTTCTCTTTAGATTATCTATATCTTTACATTTCTCTTTCATCCAATCTTCCCTCGCGTTATCAATTTCTCTTCGGTAATCATATAATAATATACCTCTTTTTGACTAATGATTAATAATTAAAATAATTAATATAGTGGGTGACTCGTTATACCAAACCGTTAAAGCATTTCGAAAACATTTGGAATATGTGCACCACTGGCTTACAAAAAGTTTTTTTAGTCCCCATTCGCTGTTGCTTGACTTTCGGCAGTAGATGGAGAAGTGGCAACATTGGTAAAACGCCAAGCTAGTCATATCCCTTTTACATTGTTAGTTCAGATTTTCGAAACAAGTGAAAAATGTTATTATGTTATGTTGCAGAAACCCGTGGTATGGTGAGAGTTCGTCATAACGTAGCGCGGACTGTACTATCTATGATAGATTAATATTCAGGGGCAACTCATTTTAAAATAAACATACTTTTGTTTACAAAAGGAAGCCCTCAGAATGACATAAAAGGGCATTCTGTAATAAGATTTTCAAAATTTAGAAATATTGACCTTATCTTGTGAGTACATTCTTTCCCTGAGTTATGTTATAATACAAGACATAAATCAGATCTCCATCTACCCTCTATTAGTATCAGCTGTTAGAAAAGTTTACTATTCGTATTTTACAGTCTTCAGTGCACTGTCTAATTACTGTATATTAAACTTTTTTGAAGAGCTAATACTAAATATCTAGAACAGAATAATTAAGAACCTTTCTTCATACTCGCATCTGCTACCCAACTGATGAATTGTTTATTCTTGCAAATTAAATTAATCTTCTTACTATTCATTAGGCCAGACTCGGCTAATTTCGTGATACTAAAGTTTTAGTGTAAAAGTAAGTTTAAAATTAAAAAAAAAAATAGTATTTTTAATGTAAGTACATTATCAGATTTCAGGAATGATATGTCAGAATTTTTACCTCAAATAAATTTATACAATAATTACAAACAAACAATACAAATAAACAAGAACATTTAGCAATCTAGAAGTACTAGTATAATTCCGTGATAGTACAAGAGTATTTTTGTGATAGTCTTTAAATTAAAAATATTTAGATATATTCAGTCAAATTTTAAATTCCTCAGCCAGATTCGTACCTACCACTCAAACAATTAAAATTCTTTCTATCTTTTGAAAGGTATTGATATATATCTATCATAAAACCATTGTTCACAAGTGACACAATGAATCTATCTTTCGCCATGCTTGGCGTACTCGAAATTTCCTGAACAAGATCCGCACAAAAATCATTAAGCTTATCATTCGGCTTTTCTTTAAGCACAGACCTTCTTTTTTGGCTCCTGAAGATGATTCTGTTTCGTTGCCTATCTCTTTTAACTCACTGGAAGGACTAAAAATATCATTCTCCTTGACTGTTACTTTGGTCCCTTTCCTAGTCCTCATCAAACTTGCCAAGAAAAAGACAAGATATCTCTGCGAAAGTTTTTCTCTGTTTTGGACGCAATCAATTGTCTCTGTCATATAATTTATATTGCATTTCTTTTAACTTTTGAGCCTGCGATTATCTGCTATCTGTAACAAGCATGACGTGCACAATATATCAGTGGTGCCATGAATATACACACAAATATTTTACGGGTCACGCATTTAATATTTCTTCCACTAGAGAATATTGTTATACAAAAGAAAAATTTGAAGAGAAAAAAAAAGCCTAGTGGAGTGAGAAAACAACCTCCCAAGATAAGGCTGTGTTACATAATCAGTGCATTGATAAAGTTATATTTTTCACCAAGAAGTATACTTACTGTTGAAAACAATTTGGACCACAAACCCAGCAAAAATCTCTTCTTTTGACAAAGAAAAGTGTATGATGTAATTATTCAGTCACAAATTCAAAACTGTATATCTCTCAACTCTTCAAATAGTTTCCAAAAAATCCGATCACGTCACTGCAAGACCACAGTGAACAAAATATATGTTATAATACTTCTTCTGTCATTTATATTATAGAATCAAAATTCGTAATAAATTTAAATAAAAATATCACGAAATAAGCTGAGTTTGCCCTTTATATTTTTGTATATATATTTTTTTCCACATCTGAAAGGTACATAATGCTGATATAATATCCATAGAACACAGTAAATAAATTTAAAAAGTAATAAAATGCAGGAAACTTCCTAATACGGTCTGTTTTTCCTCAAATCCTGCTGAGATATCGCCGGAAGGCAAATACAGGAATCTGGCGGAGGAAACCGATACTTCAGTTTTACTCGTATGTCTAGAAAGACACGCTACCAGAATAATTAACATAAAGGATGATATTTTCGTTAGAAATATCCCAAGTAACCCAGATATTCTACATACTTGAAGTCCTACCGACAGCGGTATATCCTAGCCATGCTATTTAAATTTTATAACACAAACACCAGCTGTTGTTCAAGGAATTTCCGGCAGGTGTTACCTTTTGCTTTGTTGCTCCAATGAGAGGGTAATTCATTTTGATAGTCAAAGTCACACTTGTTTCTACCGTGATATGAATATATTATTGTATTCAAGCTCACTATGTCTGGAGAGGTAAAACAACATTGCATTGGTGTGAAAAGTTGAAGTTGGAGATAATACGTAGTTTTTTTTCTTGTAATTGTCACTGGATAATTGATAATCTATTGTATTCATCTTCGTCGTCGTTGTCGTCGTCGTCGTAGTTGTCGATGCTTTTGCTATTTTTTATTTTTGTTATTTTTGGCTACATATCAAGGTCGATTTCTTATTGTTGAACTAATTCTTTATACTTCGTGTAATGAAGAAGTAAAATTACAACCCATACAGTAGCCTATACCACTTCAGAAATTGAAGACCTGAATTGACACAAATCCCAAGTCCTTTGAAGTAAGTTGTTCACGAAAGGAAGAAAACAACTGTCCGACCGAGTGGTTATGTCGCATTTCTATCTTCTCCAACCGTTTCTGCTGGCCCCTCTGTAAAGATTAGTGACTGAGCTGTTGGGCTTTTTCCTGAAAATATTTTGCTATATAGAATTAGAATTCAACGTAATATTATACGACTGTTTAAAATAATTGATAGAAAGGGTCCCGCTAAGTAACTGTCACGTGATTTCCCCGTTTCAACGACCCTGCGACTTAACCACTTGGTCGGAAAGTGCATAGGCTTGCGATGTAATAGTATTGAAATAAATATTTGTGTGAATCAAAACCACAGACTTAGAGTCGAACTTGGTATATATTTTTCTTTTTTACATTCTTGTAGCCTAATCAGGTTAAAAGTCAAATTCTGTAAATTTTGGACTTGGGATGTTTGTCAATTCAGGTCATCAATTGGAATACTACAAAAGTCTGATAGAATATAATTATTATCCTAATATTTTACAATTACAACATTGGTTACTTAATGAATTACATTTTTAAAATTCCAGAACTCAAAAACTGAGTTCTGCGTTGCCTGTAATAATTACTTACTTACTTACTTACTTACATACTTACTAGCTTTTAAGGAACCCGTAGGTTCATTGCCGCCCTCACATAAGCCCGCCATTGGTCCCTATCCTGAGCAAGATTAATCCAGTCTCTATCATCATATTCCACCTCCCTCAAATCCATTTTAATATTATCTTCCCACCTACGTCTCGGCCTCCCCAAAGGTATTTTTCCCTCCGGCCTCCCAACTAACACTCTATATGTATTTCTGGATTCGCTCATACGTGCTACATGTCCTGCCCATCTCAAACGTCTGGATTTTATGTTCCTAATTAGGTCAGGTGAAGAATACAATGCGTGCAGTTCTGCGTTGTGTAACTTTCTTCATTCTTCTGTAACTTCATCCTTCTTAATCCCAAATATTTTCCTAAGAACCTTATTCTCAAACACCCTTAATCTCTGTTCCTCTCTCAAAGTGAGAGTCCAAGTTTCACAACCATACAGAACAATCGGTAACTGTTTTATAAATTCTAACTTTCAGATTTTTTGACAGAAGACTAGATAACAAAGCTTCTCAACCGAATAATAACACGCATTTCCCATATTTATTCTGCGTTTAATTTCCTCCCGAGTGTAATTTATATTTGTTACTGTTGCTCCAAGATATTTGAATTTTTCCACCTCTTCGAAAGATAAATCTCCAATTTTTATATTTCCATTTCGTACAATATTCTGTCACGAGACATAATCATATACTTTGTCTTTTCGGGATTTACTTCCAACCCTATCGCTTTACTTGCTTCAACTAGAATTTCCGCGTTTTCCCTAATCGTTTGTGGATTTTCTCCTAGCATATTCACGTCATCCGCATAGACAAGAAGCTGATGTAACCCATTCAACTCCAAATCCTGTCTATTATCCTGAACTTTCCTAATGGCATATTCTAGAGCGAAGTTAAAAAGTAATGGTGACAATGCATCTCCCTGCTTTAGCCCGCAGTGAATTGGAAAAGCATGCGTTGCCTGTAATAGTAATAATAATTAATTTTCTATTATACAGCTACAGTATGTGGACATTATACGTAAGTACTTATACAACGAACGTATATAATACAATCAATATCATTTACAGGATCCTTGGTTTTATATGGTTTTGCATTAAACAATGAAATGAAACAATAAAACATAAATAAAATAAGACAAATTTGTTTTATTGTATTAATAAAATTCATGAAAAAAAAATCAAAATAATTTTCAATTGTATTCTCATAGTTATGAAACGGAAGGTATGAATTCTTTAAATTGTTGAACCAAAATGCAACACTTCTACAGTATTTAATCATATTAGTAAGTTAGGTGCAATAATGTATAACAAATTTATATTTAAATATCCTAATAGTTCTAGTATTAAATTTAAAAATTTATATATGGATTTTATAAATAATGAAAAATTGTAAATTTATATTCATATATTCTTATTACGTAGTAGGCATAAGACGGATTGTATTATATACTTCTTAATTTTCAGTTCAGGAATCCGCCCCTGAGCACGAATTCTACTCTTTCAGAGGTGCGCTAAAGTTTTTTCTGTTTATATTATATTTTATGTTACAGTTATTAGCAAAACAAATAAATAAATTAATAAAAGTATACAAGAGTTTTTCTCAACTAATGTATTCGAGGTAAATCGAGGTAAACAAATGGAGTAATAATATAAAAAAAAATAAATAAATAAAAGTTTGTTGCAAAACAATAGTTAACTCTTTGGATAAGATATATTTCTAATCAGGACTGGGATTTGTTACTAAAACATTTACATATAAAGTTGGAAATCAATTCATAAGACTAAAACAAATCTATGTGAACTCATACCAATAACAATAAGTGTAGTAAAATAAAATTTAAGAAGGTTTCAAAATTATGTTTCCACTTTTCCTTACGCTGTCGTGTTTGTATAGCTTTAATCTAACGATATACTGTAGTTCAATTTAGCATTTAGTGTTGATCGAATATGAACGAGAAGTAAATACAGTGACAAGATAGTGTTCAAAACCCCCATCATTAAGGCGATAAGAGTTTCAAAATATTGCGTCATTATATCAAGGGTTCTGCAGCGATCTATATTCCAATTAAGTGAAAATGTTTTGCTTGCTTGTCTTCTGTAATGAGACTTTTGTGTGCGCGACGGCAATAAAAATTGATACTCTAAGTTGCATGAAATAACCTCACTATAAACGTAATTACACGTTGCCTTAACAGAAGATGTAAGTAAAAACTTTTGCTTTATGTTGATACTCAAGTAAAAAATTCTACATTTAAGAGTATGTGATTATGAGCACAAATGAGCTGGACTTCTGATCTGAGGCTTGGGTTCGAAAGCAGCTTCAGTTGATTACGTAGTTGAAATATTACAGAAAATGTTTAAACTGTAAGGTAAATAGTAGATTGCCTCATTGTGACTCCTTGGTCTTCATCTACCGAATATAGCATCTCCCTATCACGAGTTCTTCCTCGCAGTTGGTGTATCGTTGTCAAATAGCCGATTAAAAACAAACATCAAATTACCGTGTAATATGTTGATGGTTCTGATCGGCATTTTTCGTGTGTTCTGTGTAACTGAAATACTTACCTTAGTGTAACAAATTAGTGTGTGGTGCATAGATAGAGTACGGATACTTTCTCGTACGTAATATCTATTTTGGGACAAAAGTTTAGTTGGAGTTTGATGTGACAAGAAATTAATCTGCCATTAGATTCTACTCTCTTGAGTCACTTTTCAACGAGGTTTGTTATCCACGACGGTATCAGTTTCTGGTTTTCGATACGAAGAATTCGATGTTACCATTTCAACGGCTTCCAAATTTTGTAGTTTTCTTTCACGCAGGAAGTGGGCCAGGGATCGAAACAGATGGTAAACTGAAAGCTCAGGATCATGGCTATACGTTGGGTGTGGTAACAGTTGTTTTCCTCCCAATAATTCCTAGATTTCTTTCCATGGTTGCTCAAGCGATATGGGGGTCTTTTATTGTGCTCTTGTGAAATAATTCTGTTTGAATTAACTAATGCTTGATACTGCTCTCTCAGAACTTTATGAACTCGTTCCAGCTGTTGAAAATAAATATTCACATCCACTGCACGCTCATATCGTCCATTTGGAATAAAAACACATCTTCAAAATTCCACCAGACACATAACATTACTTCGGAACCGAATCGAAGTTCTTTAATGAAGACTTTGGCAGGCTGACGGGGAGATAGCCACTGTTTTAAGGTGTCAGAGTTGCGGCAATTACCCATTTTTCATCGCATGTGAACTTTTTTTTGCTAAATCTATACTCTATGGGACTAGCGATAAGCTGATGTCAGGTAGACACTCTGCGTTGAGCCTGTTCAGGTGGTATTTGATGAGGTACAGATCTACAATTTCTGTATGATTTTCTAAGGGTCTTCATGTGGCGATGTGTTGTATCTTTTGAAGCACAAGTTCTTCTGGCAACCTCGAGCACTTTTTTCTGCATTTTCTTTCAAAACTTTCCGTGTATTCTCAGTATTCTATATGTAGCCTTCCTTATGTCTTCCATAATGCAATGTCTCCATTATCGAAACGCTGGAGTCATCGTTGTGCTACACGCTCATTAACGACACCTCCATTTTCGACTTCACATAATCTTCGAGTCGCAGCAGCTGCTTTATAATCTTGTTTCCAGTAGTGCTTTAGAAGGACTCTACTTTCCAACTTTATTATCTCTATTTTATATTCTTTGTATTAAAAATTGGCGACTGTCATATGCTCACAATATGCAGTAATAGCCATAGCGTCCTGTAAATTGTATTGCCCAACTAAAGAAAATTACTAAAATTTTATAAAATATCAAACTTAAAAGACCTACCGAGAAGAGGGTAACTTTAGATAGCAGGATGACTTTGGACAAAAAGATACGTTTTCTTTGCGGGCTCTTTATATATGGGCTATTAACTTTTGTTTTAACTTCTTTGTTACTGGAGAGAACACTGGGCTGTGAGCTTTTGTTTTGCATCGGTTTTCTGCACCTGATTTTTTATTTAAGGTTCTAGACTTGTTTACGAAGTTAAAGTTGAAAATTTTCTTAATTTGAAGGGCTTCAATAATTATAGGGCAGGTAATAAGGTAATTAAAATATCATTGTTATTTGTTGGTTAAATATTTAGCCATACAATTAATTGTATATAACTTATTCTTAGCTCATTTTGATATTCCTAACTTCAAAATTTCCTTGCCATATTTTCTGTTATAGTGCACTGAGGGTGACTTTGGACACTGTTCAAAGTCAGGTGGACAGTGCATTCTATCATGTGATGAAGAGGAAAACTTGCAGAGAAGTAATTGTGCAAAATTACCTTAACTGTAGAGAAATTAAAGCGAAGGTATTGAAGAACAATTTTTCAGAAAAAGAGTGGATGAGGGGATTTTTGGAACGACATAATATTATTTCACAGATGTGCCAAAATTTAGCGTTCAAAGAATTTGTTGTATGGGTCAAGATCAAACTTTTGACACAATTTTGACACTTTCAGCATTACTCATAAATTATTTACAAAGACTTAAAGTTACGAAATGTCCGAAGTTACCTGCTTCTACGGTACGTTACTTTGTATGAGACAATCTAATATTTTTACAGAAAATATTTCAACGTTATTAATGAAAAATGTGTGTCTCAAGTTAACTCATACGTACAAAATACCATCAAAAATAAAAGTTTTAATTATTTTACAAATAGTGTTAAAATTAAGAAAAAATACTAAATTTTATATCTTTCCGTCTCATACTTAGTAATGAGTAAACTTTTCTTAGGAATCAGTACAGTTAACATTGTCACCAGAATCACACAGCGTGCCGGAACCTTATCTCTATCTAACTTTATGAGATTTACATCCATACTCTCCACTATAATTTCATCATGATTTAGAATCTTGGCCTCCTTTAGTAGAAAGCTGTCACCTAAAGTTGTGACACGGACACTGGAACCTCAGAGATTAGACAAATGTGACTTGTGTCATTTTCAATGGAACTAGTTGTACCTTATACCACGTGGAGTAATTTTTCTGGAGGAAATGTCCTACCTTGTTAATTTTTCAGTGGTACGCACTCTCGCATTTGGACGCATGTATTCATGTGCGTAACATTTCCCTCTCCACCCTGCAGAAACGGACGTGGCACGTAAAAGGGGTAGCAGGGTGAAACCAGGAGTCGTATTTCAAACGCGAAAACTTCTCTCTCGCTCTCTCTCTACCACTACACGCTGAGAAGAAAAGAGCAACCCCCATCTCACTCCGGCTCAGCAGAAGTGGGGGTAAAAGCCCTGCTACGAGGGTGTGAGTTGAAGAACAAGACGGACGGACGGACAGATAGACAGAAAGAGAGAGAGGAAGTGGAGTAGCGCTAAGCGTGGGCCAATTTTCCACACGCTTGAACTTACTACCACCCCCAACCCCAACCCCGCAGAAAAAAGAAGGGTTTTTCACGTCACTCTTCTCCATACTGCCACATATACCCGATAGCTAAACCGAGTGTATGAGAATTGTACAGTTCATTTTACGCAGCAACGGAGGCTAGATTTAAAGGGGTTACGGTTGGAGGAATCAGATCTGGGTCCGAGAAACCTAGCAGGAGCCTCGTAACAAAGTCTGGAACTCTTGTTATGAATTTATTTCTATACAGCTCTCTCACAAGGAGAAGATACGTATAAGCCTTGTGGAATTACCTATCTAGACGGTCCTCTTTCGTATGGACGCCATTTATGTGAAACGAAACATAGCAAAACCAAATTGTGCAGCATATAAATGTTATGTAGTCAATTGACAGTTAAAGTGCCAGATATCTGACCTACAATTTTCTGATCGTGTAAGCGAACTCTCTAATCACGGGGTAAGTCAGAATCAAAGATACAAAAAGTGACAAACTTTTAAATAGTTCCGATACTTTTCAATAGGCGATACAATTATTGGGAGGCTAAAATGATGTTGGAGAAAATAGTGATGTATATTAAGTATAAATTATCTTAATAATTGACCTATCTGCGGTTTCCCGCTAAACTTAGTCCATTTTGCAATCTTTACAGAGGGATGAAATTTTGAATTCTGTAGGATGATTAGTCTGGGAAAACTTAAAATGAAAACGCTGCAACATGTAAACGATTACAATTTACTTTCCAGTAATTTGTAAATACAACTTGAGGCTAATCCTTTCCTGATATGACTTTAAATCTCAGAGTAATTATCTAAAAAGCTAAGAGAATTTTTATTTTAACATCATCAATATCCCTGGGTTGCTTTATACATACCTCTTTCTTCACAAAACGTCACCAAATAAATCAGATAGTGTCAGGTCTGGAGAATTTGGAGGCCACGTAATTGGCCCAACACAACCGCACTAAACGACATTTCATACAAGTTGAGAGGATGCGAAGGTATTTCTTTCCTCTTCTACTTGCCCTGAGTCCGCCAGTGACAGAGAGGTAGCTGTTACCTCGTACTGTTATTTTGGAACAGAGTGTTCCGACCTACAGTTATTTTTTTAACTGTTATTTTCTTGGAACTCTTACGAAATTACTGTTATGTCATTTTTCTCTAGTTCCATCATACACCCATCTACTGTGGATCTAGGTCAAGGCTGGGCACCAAGAGCGAATTCTACTTTCTCACGGGGAACCATATGACTTCTCTTCAACTCTTTTCTTCCTCGCCGAACACCGCGCAGCGTTGATGCCGTAACAGATGAATATTACGCGTCCCCGTTTAGAGTTTGGATTCGCTCCCGGTGACTAGCCCTGATCTAGATGGCGCTCCTGCTGAGTTTCAGCTAGAAATGAGAGACTGATAGTGTGATAATGAACTAAAGAACTAAAGGTGATATATAGGCCTAAAAGCAGGAAAAAGTCTGTGTGATTTTTATTCACATTTTCCATTAGTCAGATTTCTCAGGCTTCATCAGCATGCTTTCGACAGACTGTGCATTTTCGGATCCACATGCATATACGAACATTGCTTTCTTTAATGAAAATAAGTAAATCTCACCACAGAAGTAGCTAATTCATCGAACTACAATCTACAAAATTCCCTCAGTTCATGCACTGCGCAGATCATAGTGCATAATATTGAGCAATTAGTACGCAATAAAGAGGCAAAAAAATTCTTGTAAAATTAGCATTACAGAAGATCAGGAAATATTTTTACTAATGCATTAACAAACTGGAAAGAAAAAATATAAATCTAAAATGCAGTATAGTATTTAGTTTTATTCAGCTTTCATTTTATCCCTAACTTTTTTTAAAATTTTAGTTGGTTATTTCACGACGCTGTATCAACTACTGGGTTATTTAGCGTCGATGAGATTGATGATAGCGAGATGGTATTTTGGCAAGATGAGGCCGAGGATTCACCATAGATTACCTGGCATTCACCTTACGGTTGGGGAAACCTCGGAAAAAACCCAACCAGGTAATGAACCCTAGCGGGAATCGAACCCGCGCCCGAACGCAACTTCAGACCGGCAGGCAAGCGCCTTAACCGACTGAGCCACTTCGGTGGCCCCTAACTTATCAACCAACTGGTTTCATATATGTAAATACTAGTATTAGGCATTCATATTACTTTAAGTTTAATTTGACTAATATGAGAAAAATTATTTATTATCACGAAATAGCAGCCACCATCGCAAGACTCCGCTGTGCCCGCGGCAGCGAAACTTGAGCGCAGCGGGCTTCAGAGCTGGCTGTTTTAAGTGTTTGAAAAGAAAATGTTCTCCTTTACGATAAAATACGTTTTCTTCTTACCTAATGAAGTACTCGCTACCAAATTCTTCTATTGGACCAATAATTTCTAACCGCCTAGCTTTGTTTTGTTTTGGTATGTTCGCTGAAGAGCAGACCTGAAGTCTGTAAGCTGCATTATGCTACATACATACCTCCACTGTTGCGGGTTACTTGGAGGCTTTAGGTTACCAAACGCAGCACTCTACTAATGAGTATTCCAAATAATGCAGAAATCGTGTCGACAGTTATATGGTTATCATAACTTACCACTAGACTTGAACTTCACGAGTTTAGCCTCTGCCAATGGTGAGGGAAATTTTTTAATATGAAAAGAATTCTAAGCAGGATTTAATTCAGAAATTAAGTAAAACTGCAAGGTCCGAATAGTACATTTATGGCAAGTGAAAGAAATTTGTCCCTGAACGAGAGGCCCCATCATAATTTACGTCATTCGTCAAAATTCAACTCTGGAGATGGTAAAATGCATGGGTGTCCAAACGCCTGTTATAGAACCAGGAGATACTGCACGTCAATCATGCTCTGCTAAGGATAATAACTTTCCATATAAAATAGGAAAAACGACCTTAAAGAATATGCGCAGCGGGTTGCTTACGCCAGGGGTTACCTCGTACGAGTTACAATTGGACATGTACGGTATAATGTGTGATCCAAATATTGGAGTAGATTCGTCTCACCCCTCGCCTGTAATCCAACTATCCAAGATTTCAAAGCAGGGAAAAACGTAGGAAACCATGACAGAACAAATTTCTCAACTTGTTCGCAAAGGAAGAATAGTGAGATTTTGTTTCACTGCATTAAATATGGGATGTACACAAATTTTAGTGACTGTGAGCTACACATCATTGCCTGGATGTAAACCCGGGAATAATTGATGCTGTAGGATCCAGAATGATCAGAGAGGGACGTGAGACCTTAAATCTTTTTATTTTACACAGGTCTCTGACAGACCATAAAGCGACGAAGCCGGAGAATTGCATGACTACCAACTGCAGTTCCCTAGCATTAAATTATACCGGAATAATGCCCTATTATCACTTTTAATACCGGGAGGGGCGCTTGAGGCCATTTCTTCTTTTCGCCCTTTATATAACCGAGACAGAGTCCATTTTACTTTCACTTTATAGCCGATTAAGGACTACGGACTTTTATGTGGAGTTTAATGCTGTGTAATAATGGATTTAAACCGAAGATGAAGTTCATAAGCATCTCTAAATGTGACCTGATGTGTAAAGTTTATCAGATCGTAAGTTTTCAGGTTGTAATTAAATGAAAGCAAATTGGTTTGATATCGGCACCATGTTAAGAAGATATTTTTTGTATGACATAGTTCTCTAGCGAATAAAACTGTTACTGTCTATAGACTTGTAGACCATCCAGAAGTGTTTAATAGTTGTTACGTTTTACTATTCGTGACTTCCCTCTAGGCATATCCAGATTAGAGGCGGGGTGTGACAGCGTTTTTCCATCACAGCTCCGGAAAAACCGCTGTGATAGATAATAGCGATTTTTTCACAGTAGGATTTTTGTGTTCGGATGACTCACAGAATCATTCATTAAAGATGATGGCAATACATTTGACATTGCAAAGGTAACGTCGTTAATAGTCGTAATGTAGAAGTTCCTTGTTGTTGCAAGTCCCAGCTTGTCTGGGTTCTTCAAGCCTTTAATTCGCGGTCCGTTTACAAAATTAAGGAATATAACTGTTCTTTGCAAGGGGTATTATCGGAATCGATCGGAACTTTACATTACATTACATTACTGCATTTAATCAAAATGTTTCAATAGTTCCCATAACGCGTTCTTCTGCTGCTTGAATAATTGATAGATATATTGGTGCAGTGTCTTATATATCAGCAAAAATGATTAGCGCGGAGAGTATACTAAAAACAAAACACAACTCTGACCTGAGATGGCGATTTCTCGGAGCTGTGATTTTGGAACTATGGTCACAGTCGGAACCAGTGACAAAACTATCACAGCGACAAATTCACAGGTCTTCAAATCACACTCCACCATTAATCCAGATATCTAGCGATGAAATCATATGTAGCAGTGAAATCTGTTAATTTGTTTCAGCGCCTCAGATATCTTACAATGAAATCAGTTTGTTACTTTGTACCAACCAGATTACAATAATTAGTAAAATCTACTTCTTTCTTTGTATGATTGAAAATTATAATATTTTCTAGCTATGAATTCAATAAGTTTCATAGTGTCCATGATATCTAGTGTTGAAACAATTCGTTTCTTTATACAAACCAGATATCTATTGATACATAATCACTTCTTTTCTTCTCAGGGTTCAGATATCTAGTATTTAAATCATGTATAGGCTTTGTTGGTCATCAGCTCCTTTTTTTAAGCTATTTAGATGCCTAGTTATGAAATCAGCTTCTTTCATTGAGTGATCTAGATATCGAACTCCTTTCTTTAAGCGATCTGAATATGTAGTAATGCAATCATCTTCTCTCTTTGAAATAATCCAGTTATATAGGGGAATGTCAGCTTATTTGAGCGATTTAGATATTATCTTATTAATAAACTCATGAATTGTATTTTTGAACTGTACCTGGATATCTAGTGATGTAATCAGCCCCTTTCTTTGATGGATCTAGGTATAGGTGATTCAATCATCCCCTTTCTTTAACTGATCTAAAATATATATTGATGCATTCAGTCTTTTTTCTTTATTCGATCTAGATATTCAATGCTGTAATCAGCTACATTCTTTGAGTCACCTAGGTGTGTAGTGATGTAGGTAGCTTCTTTTCTTCAGCGATCTAAATTTCGCAACCTTACAATTGCTACGCGAATAATCAGCTAACATTTTTGGTCCTTGTCTACCTACTTTGAAGATATAATAATGTGAGTAATTTGAGAGGAGATTTCGACTTGAGCTCCTTGACAGTTCCCATTTGAGAAAATGGCTAGCTTGAAATATAATTGTATTATTAATGTAGGATTATATCTGATTTCACTTGTATTTACACAAAATTATAGATAACACTCAGTAATATTTATATCCAGAAAACTTTAAAATAAGATGTGGTCTAGGTCCGTCGAAGGAGTACTTTCCGTAGTGTGGATGAAGTAATAGTAATAATAATAATAATAATAATAATAATATAGGCCCTAATTTTTAACAGACATTTTCTATAAATGATGGTTTTCCTGCAGTCAAATTTAATTTTAATTCTCCATAAATGTGTCTGTCGTATTTTCCTTTGAAAGTTAATAATTGTGCATAATAATAATAATAATAATAATAATAATAATAATAATAATAACCTACGCTATCTTGCGGAAAAGTCTTTACTCTGAGTGAAATGAACGATAATGGTTTCTTATCTGTGAACTGAGATTCTGCGCATCCCTCGACATAAAAATTCTACTATGTGACTCTGAAGCTAAGGAAAATCTCTAAATTGAGCTTCGTATGCTACCCAAACAGGGCCTCACAAAATATTCGTTAAGTAATGGTTGGGAGCATTATCAGATGAATTGAGAAGCCTGATACAAGAAACTGTAACAAAGGAAGCAACAGGAAGTGGGCGCGCGGGGTGGATGGGCGACCTCTTGTTCCTTCATTACAGTTCGCGTTATTTATCGCGTCATCTCTGTATCCCATATACCGCCCGCTTGCCGCCCAGTACGCAGTCGAATTTATTACTCTCGCGAGATGGGCCGCCCGCACCACTTACGTCTGCGAAGATCCTACTTCCCGCTCTTTAATTATTTGGCAGGCCCGGCCGTACTTCAGTCAACCTCGTCAAATGGAACTCGGACTCATTCTGTGACAGTTTTAATGGTCAAAGCATCTCTCAGTCATTTCAGCGAGCCATCACTCAGTCCAGCGACCAACCAGGTAGTCTGTCATGCACTCCAACAGTCATTCAGCACGAGAATTCATTCACATACATACATACATACATACATACATACATACATACATACATACTGTACATACATATATACATACATACATACATACATTGTTTTTCTCCTTAGGAAGAGAACCAGTAGGCGAGCACCGTAGCCTTAGGCTTATTGTGCAACCTCCTTTTATTGGGATGATTCTTGAAGTCCTTAGGACCGCTCATCAAGCACTTAAATCACTGTGTGGTGTCATCTTATCGATCCAATCACAGCATCCAGATCTGGCGGAGTCCGTGAAAAGGAACGCTCTTCCGCCTTCCTGTGATATTCCTCTGCGGCCTCCTCAGATCGATGGCATCTGTTCGCAATTCACGTGGCTGAATGTGCTGTATCTTTAACCAGAGAAACATGCCGCAGTCGATTCCAAGACTCAGCAGGTGCCATCTATCCTAGGGAGCTACACTCCCCCGATCTAACCGCAGTCAGCTTATTGAAGCCTCTGCGGATTTTCTGGATATGTGCAGCTCCCGCAGACAGATGCCATCTGTAGGTGGATCCTGGAACCACGTCCTCCATATCCTTCTGGTCAACTTGAAACTATTGAAGATGATTAATGAAATGATGCTAATGAGGGCGAAATGAGTCCGAGGTCCATCTCCGAAAGTTACCCAGCAATTCTGCTTCAAGTGGTTGAGGGATTACCTCGGAAAAAACCTCAACCAGGTAACTTGCTCCAACCAGGATTTGAACCCGATCCCTCTCGTTTCACAGTCAGGAAGGCTAACCGTTACTCAAGAGTGGTAGACAACATACATATATCTATATAAATAAATACTAGACAATCAGTCATTCACTTTGGACGGACAGTCATTCATATACCCTGGACAGACATTCATTGACAGTAGTCAGTCATTGAGCTATTCATTCATTCTCACTCATTCACTTTGGACAGGCCTTGTTCAGCCATTCACTAGGGACAGGACAGCTGTGTTCACTCATTCACTCTGGACAGTCATGTTCAGACGTTCATTCTGGACAGTCGCCAGTTTATACTCTACAAGTCTACATAGTAATGCATTATATAATTTACACAATAAAATCATACTCTCTAATTATTCATTGACTCTGCATGAACAGTCAGTCATTTAAGTTTAATTGACAGCCAGTCATTCACTCTGAAGAGCCAGTTTACACTCTAGAAATATAGTATACACTTTAGACAGAAAAGACTGCGCTCTAGACGGCCATTCATTACAAATAACATTAATTTCATTCAGTCTGTCTGCCACTCTTTCTCTCTACTCAGACAGTTAGGACATAATGTCGATGTCCCGTGGTGCAAAGATTGTAGAACTCTATGTTCAAAGTATCTCTCAGAGGTTTGTCCTTTCAAATTATAATAGCCAGTCTCTCTGTTGTCTTTCACGTTTTGCTAGCATTCGCTTTTCTGTCACTTTTTATTATTCTTGATTGTAATAAAAGCATGCTTCGTTTTAAAATTAATTAAGTCAATTTTAGTATAATTACATTAAAGTTCTTTTACGATTGGAAAGTTTATACTGTAGGTATTCGCTATCAAGTAAAATCGTTCCCGATCTGATGACATAAAATTTTAACGTTGTCTGCAACTTGAGGTAAATTAATCCCATCTTAAAACACTCTCATAATGAATCTTTGTTCCAATCAACGTCGACAAGGCGTCAGCAAATTCATTGGAGTCAACGAACAAACTGTGTGGCCATTAAATTTTATTTCCAAGTTCGTATGACAGAATACACGTGTATAAACGCGTATAAAATGTGAAAGTTATTCTATTATTCTTTGCTTTCTTTATTCTTTGATTTTTTTTTTTTTTGCTCATTCATTTTTCTCAACCACCCAGTTTTATTCTCCTAGGTACTTCTGATTCAATTCCTCCCCCCTGCTACTTCTATTACAAGCAGCAGTACTATTGTTACTGCTTCCAACTGTTGCTACTACTGTTGATACTATTGCTACTATTAATGTTGCTACTACTATTTATGATGCTACTAACAATTCTGCTGATACTACTGCTGATACTGCTACTATTGCTTCCACTACTGATGGCATTGCTACTATTGCTAGTATTACTGTCAATATTATGACTGCTACTGCTGTCTCTACCACCACTACTACTGCTACTGTTGTTATTGCTATTACTAATGCTCCTGCTATTGCTAACCTTGCTGCTGCTATTAGTACTGCTACTGCTATTAGTACTGCTACTACTACATCTGATACAACTCCTACTTCTATTTCTACTATTTCTGTTGCTACTAATGCCAAAATTATTGCTCTTTCAACTACTACTATACTACTATTGCTACAACTGCTGCTGCAGCTACTACTTCCATGCTATTACTCCACTACTGTTGCCGCTGCTCCACTTATATTGTTAGACCTACTACTACTTTGTTGCTACAGTTGCTAGAACTATTGCTGGAACTACCACTATGCTACTACTGATGTTAATACTACTGCTATTATCACAGCTACAATAATAATAATAATAATAATAATAATAATAATAATAATAATAATAATAATAATATTTCACAAAGATATTACATACATGAAATAATTATAACTAATTTATACATTGTTCGTTATTTCAAAAATACAATTTTATAACGAATTTTCCATGATATAAATATTCAATTTATGTATTATCACAGCTACTAATGCTATTGCTAATACTGCTACAACTACTTCTATTACCACTAAGAATGTTGCTGCTATTGCTGCTGCTGCTACTACTATCTTACTGATAATGCTAGTACTACTGCTATTACTGCTGCTATAATCACTGCTACTGCTGAAACTATTTATATTATGCTACTGCAGCTGTCAATATTGCTACCACCGTCAGTGCCACTACTATTATAGTCGGAGGCACCGATTTTGGCAGATGACCTCGATGACATTTCCAGTAGGCGAGCCAATATTGTTTCTGTAAGCTGCGAGAATGAGATGCGATAACATTCTGAGTCGTTCATATTTTCATAACAGCAGCTCATATCAATTATCCTTATTATGAAACACACCATGGTACAGTCCTACTCAAAGAATACCGTTAATAAATGTAAATGACTTCCCTTCGCAATGATTTTACAATACGTCTCCTACATTTTCTAAATTAAATTAATTCTTAATTAAAAGGAAAATTCTACCCTTACCAGATCAATATACAAGATTTGTCCAGTAATAATCTAGGGATCGTCTACTGGTGGTGCGACAATTGAAGTTAATAAAATTACGATTCTTCTTAATAATCAAAATATAATTTGGTTAATTGGGTAAAATTGCATGCTGCGGAAGTTAGATTTATATAAGAGTATAATAAATAGGATTGTAATGGATATTACAAGGGCAATAATTTCTTCACACGCATATTCTGAATAGAACAGAGAAGAAAGCATTTTAAAATATTCTAAATCGTACAAAATATCGGAGAAACCAATTTTCCCTGCACAAATTGCACCAATTGTAAAATATAATTATCATTCACAATAAATACTGTATTTTATGGATTCTAAAAAGTTGTTTATTAATCTAGAGGTATTGGCTGATGACTATACTAAATTCCAGCACAACATTCATTCAGAATATGTAGAAATTACACTTTGGATTTTACTAAATGTATAGGCCTACTATCAAAAGGTGTTACATACCCCCTTAAATACTGTACATGTGTTACCTGTGCGATATCCGATGTTTAATTTTTTAAAATATAATTCATAGTACTGACACTGCCATATTGAATTCGCACAAATTGTATTATTCGTAATTTTCGTCTCGAAAACCCCTAAGATATCTAATTTAATTTTTCACCCATTTTTATCCCACTTTAGGGACAAAGTCGGACTAAATAATACCTTATTCGTATTCTGTGATCGCAAAGATCCCCATATATCGACTTTCATCGAGATCGGATGACATGAGATTTCTCACTCCCTTCTGCCTTTTCATTAGTACCTTAGGATATGGTATTTAAAAAATCTAAGAATGTTTAACCAATATTGTAGAGAGTAACCTTCACTTTAAATTTTACGTCTCTAGTTAAACATAGTTTAGTGAATTTTTAAAATCGTCGACTTCTTTCTCTCTCTTCTCTGCTCGGAAGTAAAATAAAAAAAAACACATTATTTCAAGGGACTAGCCTACATGAAATTGAATTTTTTTACTTTTCTTATACATTTTAGAAACAATTCTGAGAGATGAGATGAATAGTCTAACCCAATTTTATGTGTGAATCTTTATATTAAATTTAAAGGCTGCACGTCTGCTGGTTAAACAAAATAAATCGGTATAATTATTTTGATCATTACTGCCTCCCATTTTCCATCCCTTAATGTTCGTACTTCGTAAAACTCAGTCTTATGTATTGACTAAGGATTAACATATTTCCATATACATATATATTTCCATATATATAACAGATTATATTTCCATTTCGTACAATATTCTGGTCACGAGACATAATCATATACTTTGTCTTTTCGGGATTTACCATCAAACCTATCGCTTTATTTGCTTCAAGTAAAATTTCCGTGTTTTCTAATCGTTTGTGGAGTTTTTCCTAACATATCCACGTCATCCGCATAGACAAAAAGCTGATGTAACCCGTTCAATTCCAAACCCTCTCTGTTATCCTGAACTTTCCTAATGGCATATTCTAGAGCGAAGTTAAAAAGTAAAGGTGATAGTGCATCTCCTTGCTTTAGCCCGCAGTGAATTGGAAAAGCATCAGATAGAAACTGGCCTATACGGACTCTGCTGTGAGTTTCATTGAGACACATTTTAATTAATCGAACAAGTTTCTTGGGAATACCAAAGACACGTATAGACTACTGTAATATTTGTTTCGTTTTTGGAGGTGACTGTCCAGAGTGCACAAATACTCGGGCGTGCATGTTTACTCTTATGTCCTACCCATTCCACTGCGACAGAGATAACAGCCGATCTTGCAAGCGGTGAGAACTCGCTCTCCAGATTGCATTAAGAAAATCCATCTACCAAAATCCCTGGCGCGACCTATACCATTACGTCTATTATTACTATTGATGGAGCATTGGTATTTCGACATCATCAAAAATTAATTATTATATCTGTTAGGACTTAATTTCATATTGAAGAGGGCACTATTACCAAAAATAAAGGCCAAAGTGTTCTTTCATTTTTACAGACTATTTTCCTATCATATTATTGTGTCAACAAAATATAATATTTAATATACCATGTGGCGACATACTGTAACTTGTTGCTCACCCTGTATTACTGTTACAAATTCTACTGTTGCTACTACTAATACTAAATGTAATGTTAATTCTATTAATACTCTTCCTTGAGCAAGCAGTAGTATTGGTGCCACCAGTGTTCCTATAACTAAAGTTACCACTACTACCACCTGTGACTCGTATCTGCGGCCCTGAAAACAATTTGGAATTGTAACACTACGAACTCATCCTCTTCCGTTTTATTATGGGTAAAGGGATACTTCAGCTACTCTCAAATTAGCGACGAAAGCGGATTGTTCACGAATGATATTAGTAACTTCATACTAAAAAGAATAGCTGTGAAATGTTTTCGGCAGCTGCTACACAGTACTGAGTGACGGACTTCAAATCTTACTTGCTTTACCTCCACTGAGATGAGTGACTCCACTCCTGACTTTCTTCTATCTCCAGCAAATACCAGAGACTAACCGTATCAGCATCATTACTGAAAAGAATATTCTCTCCTGTGATTTAATGAAAAAAAAAAACTGTCCAATGTTCGAAGTTCTATAGTCAGGAAGTTATTTGTACAAGAAGTTAGAAATTGTGAAGTATTTTCTTATAAATTAAACGCTTATAAATACACTAGGTTTTGAAAGAGATGTAGTGATGTTGTTCTTTATTTTAATGTTAAAAAATCTGGTACAGATACAAAACTTTGCATAAAACAAAATAATTAAAAAGTTATTTGATCTTTCTGAAGGATTTCAAATATTGTAACCACATGGGACAATAGACACAGGAACTATCTCAGCTCTGTAAGAAAATTAGATAATTCGTAAATTAATTGATTAAAATAGTTTCTTTTTGCAGCAGTACATTTCTTTGTTCTTAGCAGGAGAGATTGGCTAGTGAAAGAGCATACAATTATAAGAATTAACTTTTATAAAAGCAAGCACGAAAAGTGCACAGTCTATTCTAACTAATGATATCCAATGTTCTATTTTTATTCACAAATAGAAGCTTTCAGGAGATTCAGATTAGGCGAATGATGTGACTAAGAAAATTGTCCACCACACCCGACACCGCAATGTGCAGAACTTGTTTTCTCGCCAAAATAAGCAACGAAAAAATTGTAATTTATAAATCGGAAGGTAACGTTAAAGTCTCAGAAATATTAAACCATACTTTTTTCCTGCTCTTTCCGTGCATTTTTATACCGTACAAATACTGTCTCAATAACTTTCCATTAATTGACATATAATAGTTATTTATGCAACAAGTGGATAATCTTGATGATTATGGCACGAGTTTTCACGAGTGTCATAAGTAGACTTCGTGGAATTGCCACGAGAATCGCAAGGTTTACTACGCACGCGGTATAGACTGTATGAGAAGGGGGCGTGCCTCTGATGTAAACACTGAGCAGTATACTGCGGTTACAATAAAACCTGTATCCTGCAGTCAATAAGTATAATGAATGATCATTGAAGTAGGAAATGTCTAAACATGTAAATACACAATTATTTTGTAGTGAGATATATTAACTCCTAAAATTTAATGTAATATACTACCACCATCCTTGAGTATGTGCATTGCAGTGAAGAGTTACGTACAGTTACCCTGAAAAAGAATGAGACGATTCTTGGTCGTCGGAAGTTAAAGTTCTACAGCGCGGTTCACTCGATATCGACGTAGGGATACATAACATGACAGATAGTACAAGAATTGTTACAAGGACCACAACAAGGACAAGGACCAGAATAAGGATCACGAACAAGAATGCCATTTAAGGCCAGGATTTCACAACATAGCTCGAGTCCCAAAATATCATTGCTTCACTGTACCGAATGGCAAATGCCTGCTAAGGGATCTACATTCTGGACAGCTGCTATCACTGTCTTGTCTCGGTAGCTCATATAGTAGCGTGTCGGTTCCATTGTATAACCGAAACGTCTCGTGTTCGATCCCAGGTAAAACTTTTTTTTTATTGAGGTGTAATTAATTTGTTCAGAGTTCCTCGACTGTCTAATTTGTCGAAAAATATGGAATAATTTATGCCCAATTTCTGGGTCTTACAAGTGGGCTGAACCTCGTCAAAAAAAATAAATCTTACTTGGAAGTTAAAAGTATTCTTCCTCAAACAAAAATCATAAGAAACAAAAAGAGACCTGTTAACTTAAAATCTTGTCCACATGCCATCAGCTTCTATTACAGCTCTAAGTCGATCCGGCATGGATGTCACGAGATTGTGGAATAAGTTCTGATCCCCGGCGAGATCTTCCCAGGTGTCAACAACTTGATCCCACAATTCGTCTCGATTTCGAGGGCGTCGGTGGGCATAGGTGGCTATCCTTCTCTTTTTCAATTCCGCCCATAAATTTTCGATGACATTCAAATCAGGTGACTTCGGAGGCCAATTAATGATTTCGATCTCGGGTCTCCTTTGAAACCATCTTTGAATGCTTGCAGCATAGTGCACGGGATGGTTATCCTGCTGGAACAGCAATGTTCCTTCGGGAAAACGTTCTCGGGCGGAGGGAAGGAATATATTTTCCAGAATGTGCTCGTAAGTTTCCGCATTAAACCGGCCATCGATGCATTTATAACGCCAGGTCCATCGTAAGACATCCACCCCCAACACGATATGCTAAAGCGCCCCGATCTTTCACGTCGGTGCACATAGCGCTGATCATGTCGGAGACCATCCTCACGATAGACACGGACAGGACCTTCGTAATCACTCGAGATGGTTGTTTCGTCGGAGAAAATTACATTTCTCCAATCGAAATCCACTCGATTGGTAGCGAAGGCAAGACGGTCGACAGCTTGTGCTTCCCCCAATATTTCCATTTGCGCAGCCCTCCGGCTCCTAATACCGAGGTTCTTCAACCTGCTGATCACAGTCTGTGAAGAGCCGGGAAAGTTAGATGCTGCTCTTATTTCGTTAGCAGTCAGAAAGGGGTCCTGTCGAACTGTCTCGAATAAAAGAGCATCCTCTTCCAATGAAGAAATCCGCGGACGCCCAGGAATAGGGCGATTTTCGACCTTCCCAAAATTTTGGTAACGATGAACCCATCTCGCGGCTGTACTTCCAGGAACACCGACCAAACGGCCAGCAGATCTAGCCCCATATCCAGCCTCAACTAGAGCTGTAACTCGCTGTCTCATGTCACGTCGGTTCGCCATTACGATGAGAAATGAGAGATGACGATAATACTTTAGTGTAGACAATGACTATTTAACATGATATAGAATTATTGAAATAAGAGGCATCTTGCATAGTAAGAGTTAATAAATCAACCCGAAATTAAATATCTAAATAACAGGATATAACAGGAAGTCCAATTGTTGCGAAACTAATCAAATTAAATCTAATTACATTAAATAAACAAACCCCAACTTATGACACCACATTGCTACAGCTAAATTGTATGTTATTAACAGAAGCATTGAATAGGTCCGTGGTTGTGCGTTGGACGACAAGACCAAACATCGAAAGTTCGAATCTTGCCGAGGAATGTAACTTCTTGCTTTTTATAATGTAAATCAGACTTATAACTACAATCATTCATATTTCTTACATTATTTATTAATATTTATAGCCAACATTGAATTTGTAAAGAAAAGACTTTAGAAATCTCATATGGAATTTGTGATCTGTAGTGACATAAACATAGATTATCTCTCGGAACTTTTCCGTAAAAGTAAATTAAATTCACTCCTTGAAACTGGAAACCTTATTCGTAGGGTCATTTTCCCATAGCATACAAGCTGAAGTAACACAGCCATTGATAAACGTTTTGTACACAGAATTAGACTGAATTCCTATTCGACAGAACCTATAATCAATGGCTTGTCTGACCATGATAAACAAATCCTATTTGTTTCCAATGTCACTGAACAATTTCAAAATATTAATTTAAAAACTAAGAAAGGATCGTAATTGCTGTATCTAGTGATTATTTACATTTATGTCTACAAAATGAATCTTGGAAAAACATATAAGATACTGGTACTACTGATATTAAGAGTAAATATATTGAATTTTTCACTTAATTTCATAATCACTTCAGTGGATGTTCTCCACTCAATGTTGTGAAAAAATTCAAAAGTTAAAACATGTAGATAACGCAGGGACTTCAAAATCTCATGTATTAAAAAGAAGAATCTATATGTAATGAGTTGCAATGTAATGATCTTCATGTTCTTAAATACTGCAAGAAGTACAGTGTAATTTATCAAAAATTACGAAAGAGGGAAATAGAATATATTTGAGTAGAAAAGTACAAAATTCAGATAATGCAATTAAACCTATTCGTAATATTATTAAATTTAAACTTGTAGATATCCTAAGAAAGAAAATATTTTTTCATTAAAACCAATGATTATAAAGTAGAGGATCCCAAATCTATTGCAAATTCTTTTAACGTATTATAGTATATAGTACAGAAATATTATTGACAACTTAAACATTCAAGATTTTGCAAAAGATACTGCAATTGGTTACTTAACAGATGTATTTAATAATTATTATTAATATATGTAATTAGTCAATAACTGCAACAGTGCTTATACATTCAATCATAACATGAATAAAATTGAATGCAAACACGTAGATAAAATAGTTAAAATTAACTGCAGGGGTGAGAATGAAATAATCCAAAGCCATACTTTTAACAAAAATTGTTTTTTGCGAGTGCATTTCTTACACATATGGGAAAGCTATTAATAAATTAGTGTAATAATTACTCAACAAATGACATAGCCTAAGGACTCTAAACCTTTGTAAAAGTTTGTCTATTATTATATATTTTTTAAATTTAATTTTAATTGTTAGTTTTTAATATATATGCATTTACATTATATATATGTGTGTATAAATGCATTCATTAGATTAACGTTTATAATATTATAACTTGTAATTTTGTATTGTTTGCGATCATTAACACTTAATCTCAGGACTTTGTAAAACTCTATTTCAACGTGACTTAGCTATTTCAACGTTATTTAGACAAAAAAAAAAATTGTTGTGTAGACTAAGAATCGAACTCGCACTCTTCTACACAACACGCAGAAGTCTTACCGTCTGAGCTATGGAAACGACATGAAAGCTTTCCTTTCTGTGCGGAGTTTCGATCTAGTCATGAAGGTCCATTGTCGATTTAACTACACGATTTATGTATATATTTATCTTTTAGTTACGTAATATTATCATATTTTTTGCAGTTTTTTAATTGAATTTCGGAACGATGCTAGTAACAAACCAAATAGCCTGAATTTAAGTAACTCAATATTCGTTATCTTGTGTATCGGTGCTCTGGTCTCCGATCATGCGCAGTGTCTTACATCTGAGACTTAGGAATATTCAATCGTCTCATCCTTTTCCAGGGAAACTGTACATTTTGAGCGACTGCAAAGTGAACCTCCTCCGATGGTCATTTAAACAGTTTTTATATTGGGAAAATGTACGTTCAACATCACGCGATGTAATAGGTGCATATCTGAAGAACGGAAAGTCACTACTTTTTAGTACACCAACTTCAGACGTCTTGTCGTGAGCTGATAGCACATCATTTATAATACGACGTTGTTAATAGGAGAATTTTTAGCAATAATGTTTCCCAACTTACATTTCAATTTTTCTGAAATTAGTGAATTGTTATTTTGGATAACGGTTTGTGATACCTTATACACTATATTAAGGTCTTCTGAGAGTTGTAGATTAGACGATTCTAACAGGGTGATGCTTTTGGACACGATTTTAAAATCAGAATCAATGAACAGAATATCTTCCAATAGCTGTTCAGAAAGCAATGATTTTACAGCTGCAACAGCGGAACTATCTGAGCTATCCAATGCATAAATTACCTCCATTATTTTGCAGTAATATTCTGCATGATAATTAACAGCATCCAACCACGTTTTCCAAAGGATCAAGACTGGCTGCGGGGGTAAGGGTATTCCAGGAGCAATTGTTTGGAACAGCAACACTCTCATTGTAGTATATTTGATTAAATTCTTGTCTGCACAAATGTTAAGCTTTGACTATTCCAACCACAGTAATGCAAAAACAAGTGCTTACATAGGTATACATTAGCTGTAGCTGCTCTATCTATTTGGACCGGTTACATCTCTAAACATGAACTGCTTATACTACGAGACCGGAAGGTCGCTCACCTCTTCTATACTACCGTACATCGGCAACCAGATTGCATTCTGCGTGTGGCAATTCAAGAAGTCTAGTCATAAGATTATCCACGAGTTGGATACAACAATTTATGGCATCTTAGCATTATAAATTGTAGGAAAGCATTTATAAAATAATTCGGCATCCATAGCTGACAAAGTCTTTATATGTTCATATCGATTAGTTGCGCCTGGCATTGGCATTGAATAAAGAGAAATGGATGACCTTGCAGGTATTACAAACTCTAAATATGCCTTAGGTATCAAATTTTATGTTACAAATGTTCCTTTATTGTTAATATAGTTTCTCTGAATCACAGAACTGTTTTATGTGATATTACAACCACCCAAGCGTTCCGGTATTACGTCATAGAGAATATGTCATTACTATTATTGGCACGCGTGCCATAATAAGCCTATTACGCACGATATTGAATGTAGTAGCCATCTGTTTATAATGCTAGGATGACATAAACAATATGTTTTAAGTGGCCCAATACATTTATGGTAGATTCTTAAAGTTATTATCATTTCTACTAAAATTGCTACAACAGTTGGATCACATTCCTCAGAAAGGAACCAACACACAAACAAATTTAATGTCTCAATAATTAAATAATTCCAAGGATTCATTTTGAACAAAGATACTTCGTATAATATGCTTTTGGTTAAAACAATAAGTAGAGTATGTAGTTATATTTACTTGTGAATTTATCACTCATGTTTAATTTTAACGTGAATATTTCTCAGTTTAGATATAATATGGGTTGGTTCCTTTCTGCAAAATGTTATCTTATTCGTAATTCGAATGCTTCTGGTTTATTTTCTAATAAAGACGTGAATGCGGAGTCAATAACTGAAAAAATACACGGATAAAATGTGAATGGATGGTCAGTACTAGGACAGCATCATTTAGTAGTAGTGGTTGTGGTAGCTCTATTGGTAGCTGTAGTGAAATAGTATTAGCATTGATAGTAGTAGTAAATTAGGGAATTTTGATAAATCTTTTACTCTCACACGTAAGCGTTTTGGGCTTTTTGTGCTACCCATTAATCCATAAAATGAGTTATAGCTCTGTATTCATAGTAAGCTATAGAATTTTCATTCCTATGTTAGGGTCATTTATATTACTCGGTGACAGAGTTGCAAATAATTGGAGTCTCATTCTCTCTAAGATCTTACATTCAAGTAGTATGTACTTTGCGGTTTCTGTGTGCTGTTTGCACAGTCTGCAAATGGGATCTCCTTAAAAGATCTTCACAATTTTCAGATGTTTCTTGAAATGTCCGTTTCCAGTAATTAACCAGACTGCTCTCTTAAGTTTTCTTCTGTTCCAATGCAAAAGAGACTTCAAGAAGCTTGGTTGGGGACGGGATAGTATAAAACTGGTTTAAGCATTCAGTAAAACAGACATAACCATTCAAGATAAACCTCAACCATGAAGATCATCTGATACAGCGAATGAAGTTCTATCCACCACGATTGAAGAAAAGCATTAATTAATTGTCGTAGAGTCTTTGTCCTTCCAAGGACAGCCAGTCTATGAGTAAGAATAATTTAGAAATAGTGATAATTAGTTCCGAAGCACAGATCCTGCTTGAAACAAATGTATAAAAATTCTTGAAAGAACCGATAAGCGTCTGCATCTGGAAGAGAATTGTGAACTGCAATGAAGAATGTGCCTTTCCGCATAATCATGATAAGAGAAAGTATCGACTGCTTCTTGTTGAACTTCAAAAACCATTTGGACAAATTTATATTTAGAACAGTGTTATGCTATATATTTCTTGGAATTACAAGGGTATTGTCGTCTTTGTATTCGTTTCAAATGGTAGTGCTGTTGATGCAGAATTATATTGCAAACAAATGCATGCAGTATATAGAAAATATACTTTCTTTCAGGAAGAAAATGCTCCAACATAAAGAATACAAACTCAAGGGCTTAAAAAGTAAGTTAACAATTTTATAAAGAAGGTATTTTAATACATTTGACGAGAACTACTCTTCTCGTCCAAAATGAAAACAGTGTCGCTGACATTCGAATGTGGGCAGAGTGATGCATAAACGTCATTAAAAGTAATTGTCTTAATTTGAAAAATAGTCTCATAATTTTATTATCAAACTAAATAGTTTTAAAAGAAATGGGACAGCCTAATTTTATTTTAGTTTTGTCCTTTAAATGTGCAGAAATGTGATCATAACAAATGCAACATTTAGTACTGGAAAATAATTTTGCAATGTTACATTTGTTCGGATCAAATTTCTACATATTTAAAGGGAAAAACTAAAATTCCTTCAATCATTATATTACACTGCTTTCTTAAGTTGGCAGAGCATATGGGGAATTAAATCAATAGCTTTCCCAAAATTCACTATGAAATTTTTCATGCAAAACCATTTTTATCTCGAAAAGGAAGCAAAGACGAGCAAAATTCTATTTATCATTTTTTTAATATCTCGAATAATAACACCCTGAAATTAATGGCATTATTACCGTTCAACCTGTTGCATATCTAGGACAAATAGTTTTCTTCAACGGTAGCACCAGAAAATAAATTCTGCACAGGATATCAGCAGGATGGGAAAAATTTTGGACTCTTCAGCTCTTTCTTAGGGATAAAGTTATAGCATTAAAATAAAAAAGAGAAGTAATGAACATTAGTATTCTCCCAGATCTTCTGCATGAAGGCAAAACTTATTCACTAACTCGAGGGAAAGAGAAATGCTGAGAATATGCCAAAGGAAGATGGAAAAAAAATAGTAGGCTTCAAACTATGAGAAAGAGTTGGCAGTAAAGATATGAAGAGAAGGTCAGGGATAAAACTAAGCCAGCTATCTGAAATGTCTCAAATGGACTTGGGAAGACATGTTATGAGGATGAATCCCAATCGATGGACCTACGGTCGCAGAAACGTGATTAGACAAAGAAGAAAATTAGAGAACAACTTAAAGATGAATTTTGACAGTCAGTGTTCTACAGTGGTGAATAACCTATAATATTGGATTCAACACAAAAATAGTGTCCAAGAACTTAGTTTCAAATTTCTCGAAGTGGCAACCTGGGATCGCATAACTCAGAGCTGTCAAGAAAACTTTGCTCTTCACTGTTTTTCATGGACTAATTTGTAATACGAGTAGTAATATCTACATGACGCAGGTACTTATACATACTTTCGTTTATTCGGGTATTGACAATAGATGTTCTGTAATTTTTTCCGCTGAGCTTAGGTTTACCATGAGAAGAAATTCTATATGAAGACATTGAATCTAAAATAAAAGGACATTGCTGAAAAGAAGGAGGACTTTTAAAAAATTGGCATCAACAAAATTAAAGATAAAAACAATGGCTCACCTTAGTCAGTTTTCTCACTAGTTGCTTGATCAGTATTACATCCGTACCCTACTTATCGGTGGAGCCCACTTTGTGCACAAGAGCCTGAAGGGACCAACTTATATCTTGTAACAAATAACTATGGAACTGTTCACAGGACATGTCCTTGAATTTATATTTCACCATGATGACACCTCTGATTGTATCCGTTAGCATGCGATTTCGATCTTTTGTCCATTGAGCAGATATAAGGGAAAATACTCTCAGCACTTCCATTGTGACTTGGGATAAATAAATAGAATTGGCATATTTTTAAGAGGTCTGAGAAAGTTTCAGTTCTCGCAGAACTATTGGAACTGACGAATTTGCACCATTGTTTATCTAAACTTAAATCTTTGTCCAAATTAACTTGATTGTCATATCTTTGTACATTGGTGAATAAAATTGATAAAATAGCTTAGAATCATGAATAGTGACGCTTTTAGAAAGTAAGAATTCAATGCATGTCAATAGGTCATCATATTTTATGCTTTCTTATGTGCTCCAACTTCAACCATTGAAAGCAGTTAAATTGTTTCATAGGTTTTCACCATTTGTTTAGATATTCTATGCATAATTTAGCACATTATTCAATATTCATATTAATTCTAGTTGAAATGCGAAATGCCGGACGGACAGGGGAAAATTATTAAAAAAAAAAAAAAGGAAATATCCTCCTTTTGCCGGACGGATGGTAACCCTACCTGAGCTACACATTAAGTATTTTATAGATAGGGCTACATCTTGTGTGAAGCTAACCGTAGCTCTGTCTGTTTTCCACCTCCTTTCTAAATCATTCCCTCACTTTCATAACTTATATAAGAGATTCGCTGGAATAATCTTACACTTCTGTCGGTAAGATTTATATCTTTCATTAGCATATTTCTTTGCATATCCCTTCTTTCTAGTGTATAAGAGATGTAATGGGGTCCCCATGTGGATTCCACTGTATTGTTTCCTCTCAAAGGAACCCCACGTAGCAGGAATACAACACACGATTCAGATTTTCTCTCTCTTGGTATCTTTTTTAAGTTTCAGGCGGTAAACATGATGGTCTGATATCAGAAAATATACACTGAAACAGCGTCTCTTACTCTATACAAGTTTTCTGACATTTCAAGAGATAACAGAAGCTTTATGAGAAAGCCCTTTATTTTTTGTATTCCTATCTTTATTTTAATAAAATTCATACTTGAGATATATACGATCTAAAAACTTTGTATCTTATGCATATCTCTTTCAGTTGTAAATCTTCAGAAATTTCTAACAGCATTTCAGTTAAAATAAATTTTGTGTATTTATAACTTAATGGTTTTCTTCTAAGGTAAATAAGTTCTTAACGCTCCGAATTAGATAAACATTGCTCTAAAAAGAAAATCAATGTTCACACGTGAAACGCCTATGTTTCAGCTATAAGAAAGAACATTTTCCGTTGAAAGGTTTATTCTGACGTCACTAGTGGTGTTGTGGAAAGAGAAGCGTAAGATAAACTTCGTGCCTCGTGGTTTTCGCTTCATTTTCTATTTAATGTGCCTCGAGTTTTCCACGCCAAGTTCAAATTGTTAATTCGTAAGAAAATCTTTAGTTTTCGTTTCGTTCTTGAGTGACTTCTTCTCCCGTGAAAATCAGTTATGTGCTTAAAAAGGCTGAAGTCATGGCCTTCTATTGGAAAACAATAAAGGTATAGGGAGAAAATCGAGGAAACGCCAGAAAAAAAAATTGTATCGTTATTATAACAATAGAGTTACATTTTTTATTTCCATTTAAATATGCGGCACGTAAACTAATATATATTCCCAAGATAGGTAGGATCTACTAATGTTACGCCAGGACGGTTAGTTTTATAGGAATAAATGCTACAAAGGGATTCATTTATTATTAGGCCTAAATACTGACTTATTTACAAATGATTTTTAATAATCCGAGGTTCATTACCGCCCTCACATAAGCCCGTCATCGGTCCCTATCCTGAGAAAGATTAATTCAATTCCTATCCTCATATCCCATCTCTCTCAAATTAATCTATTTTAATATTATCTTCCCATCCACGTCTCGGTCTCCTCAAAGATATTTTTCTCTCAGGTCTCCCAACTAACACTCTATACGCATTTCTAGATTCACCCATACGTGCTACATGCGCTGCCCATCTCAAACGTATAGATTTAATATTCCTACTTATGTTAGGTGAAGAATACAATACGTGCAGTTCTGCGTTGTGCAACTTTCTCCATTCTCCTGTAACTTCATCCCTCTTAGCCCCAAATATTTTCCTAAGCACCTTGTTCTCAAATATCTTTAACCTCTGTTCCTCTCTCAAAGTGAGAGTCCAAGTTTTACGACCATACTGAACTACCAGTGATATAACTGTTTTATAAATTCTAACTTTCAGTTTTTGTTAGGCAGAATGGATAACAAAAGCTTCTTGACCGAATAACAACAGGTATTTTCCATATTTATTCTGCGTTTAATTTCCTCTCCAGTGTCATTTACATTTATTACTGTTGCTCCAAGATATTTGAATTTTTCTATCTCTTCAAAGATAAATTTTCAATTTTTATACTTCCATTTCGTACTATGTTCTAGTCACGGGACCTTATCATATAGGCTACTTTGACTTTTCGGGATTTACGTGCAAACCTGTTTCATTACTTGCTTTAAGTGGTTAGTTACAGCTTACAGCAGTAAAATTGTGGAAATATTCAACATTTTCTTCTCCATTATTGTATCTTGTACAATAAAGAAAAGTGATATGTTTAAAATACTGTCCTACTGCTATATTAAAGAAATATGTATAGTATTTAAAAATTTTGAGGATGACCTATAAATAGGTCGAAACATGTAAATACGGTACGTTAGAATTTAACATAAGAAAGTATTATCATACATATTCCGAAGTAAAAAAAAAAAAAACTTATTTTTTTTATTTTTTATTTTTTTTCAAAATTCAGTTCACTGTGCAGTAATGAAGCTTTTCCCACATAACTCAAAAACTATCCAACATTCTGTGATGATATTTTTTGTGTGTATTTATACACGTCATATCTACAATATGATGCAAGATCACTCCTCTACCTTCGATAGATTGTCTGGTAAAAAATAAGTTAATTTTTTAAAATGTTAAAATATCAGTATTTTCTTCTAACATCGAATAAAAATATTAGTTATTAAGGAATATAGTTTAAAGAGCGCGATATTGTAAATATGAGTTGCACCAATAAAATAAAAGAGAGAAAACATGAAGAAGTTAACAAGTTTATGAATTATAAAGGAAAAGCTTCATCACTGCACAGTCAACTGCCATCATTTTTAATTTTGAAAAAAATATATATAAGTAATTTTTTTTACTGTAAAAATATTTTTTTCATATAGCAGTAGGACAGTGTTTTACACATATTAATTTTTTTATTGTACAAGATACAGTAATGGAGGAAGAAAATATTGAATGTTTCCAAAAAGTTTACTGCTGTAAGCTGTACCTAACCCCTTAAGTAAAATGCCTGTGTTTTTCCCTATTATTATTATTAATATTATCATCATCATCATCATCATCATCATCATTATTATTATCAATATTATTACCATCACTATTATTAACATAGAGAATTTAATTTAGAAACGCATATGGCATTCATTGACTTTAAAAAGGCTTTTGATAAAGTCAATCGAAATAAATTACTTCAGATTTTGGCAGATGATCAAGTACCTCAACAGATTATACAAAATATTTACAATATATATAAAACAACCATCATAGCAATTCGAAGCAACAATAAACTTTCACAGTGGCGACCCATTTATAGTGAGTACGACAAGGCTGTGGCCTTTCACCACTTCTGTTTATTATATATATGTATATATATATATATATATATATATATATATATATATATATATATATATAGAATCATTCAAGATTGGCGACAGACACGACATGGATTTATTCCAATTAATCGAAATTTGCAGCTTGATGCTTTACTTTTCGCTGATGATTTAGTTCTCATGGCATCAACTGAAGATGATTTACAATATTCAGTACACAATTCAAATAAGGTCAGTGAAAAATATAACATGGAAATTAATATTGAAAAATCGAAAATCATGTCATTTTGTGGGAAATTCCCTGTACCAAGCAAAATCTGTTTGAATAATAAAATAATAGAAAGAGTAAATACCTTCACTTATCTTGGCTATACACTATCACCTTATGATGAAGTAGACATTGCTGAAAAAATATGTAAATATAATAAAACAATGGGGATCATTAATAAAATCATGAAACCTTCACTAGTACAAAGACACACAAGAATAGGCTTGTAAAAAATCTTAACACAGCCAGTATTAAGCTATGGTAGCGAAGCGTGGACTGTGAAGAATAAAGATGTCAGTAGAATAACAGCAAGTGAGATGAAGTTTATAAGAGCAACAGCTGGATATACTCGCTGGGATCATAAAAAAAAAATGAGGACCTATTGAAAGAACTTCAAATAGAACTCATTATGCAGTTCATCAGCAAATATCAACTTCAGTGGAAGGGTCATCTCGAACGAATGAATCGATGCAGAATTCCAAAAGCACTGCTTCATTACCATCCATATGGCAAAAGATCTCTAGGCCGTCCAAAGAAGAGATGGACTGAAAATTCTAGTTTTAGACCGTAACAGGCCACTTGGCCTAATACTTGTTAGGAAGATGATGATGATGATGATGACTATTATTATCATCATTATTATTATTATCATTATTATTATTATTATTATTATTATTATTATTATTATTATTATTATTATGCCAGACGTCATGATCTCGATTACTTATTCTTATGCAAGGTCCTTAAAGGTGACATTAATTGTCAATCTTTCTTAAACACTGTCAGCCTTCGTATTCCTATGAAGGACATGAGACATCACAAACTCTTCTATATTAGAAATTCTAAATCTTCCTCGCCGGTCTCCAGATGTATTAAACATGCTTACTTACATGTAGGCGATTTCGATCCATTCAATGTATAGAAATATTAGAATATGGCAATGTCTTTGCTAATATTATTTGCTTAATCCTTATACACAAATTGGTAGTATGAATCATCTCCTTTCCCTAATATTTTATAGTTTTAATTCTTGTAAATTAATTATTGTAATCTACTGTATGTTCTTTATTTTGTTGTTACTGTAACTCAAGCTGGACGTTTTTGGCCAATGGCTGTTGTCCAGCACATAAATATCAATAAATAAATTATTATTATTATTATTATTATTATTATTATTATTATTATTATTATTATTATTATTATTATACTTTGTTGCACAAGAAAAAACTTTTTCTTCCCCTTTAAATAGGTTTCTACAGGCATACACTTAGTAAGTGAACTTAGTTCTTCCAAGCAACTAATACAGCAATAATAGGCATTTAAACTAAACGCATACTATATGTGTGGATTACCTATTTCGCAATGGTTTACGGTGCTGGAAGACGTCAGAATGATTTGAGGCAGCAAGTTTCTCTGTCTTCTTGATGCCGCTTCACCTGCTTCCCAGTTCTGTAATTCGAGCGCCTCATAAGTCTTTCACTAACCCGATATATGGAGCTTCTTAAAATTAAAAGTCCGGGTCCACATACTAATCCTTCTACTAAATTCCTTCCCGCTCGTTTCCTTTCACTAAAACAGGTTTATCATTAATTTTGGCCAGTTACATCCTGCGGTATAAATACAGGGTTCAGTCGTTATCTATCATTCCGCGTGTCTCAGAATCCAGCCTGAATTACAGCGGTTTTATATTAAATTATGTGCATTTAATATTAAATTTGAGAGCTGTTTTTAAATTGGGCGATGATGCATTTCTGGTTTTTAAGGTAGACATCGTAGTCTTATTTTCTGTTCGATGCCACCTTCCATTATCGCATCTCTACTGTCTTGCGATTTCCTGAATTCTTCGCATGGATGTAAATTTCGACACGGAAGCTTGCAGCTTCATCATGGGTATGTCAAACGTTAATGCATTGTCAAAAATTTAATTTCAGCTTTTAAGTGAACAATTTTATATTTCTGGTTTATTAGTTAAGTGTTTTATTTGGTATAGAAGCTTGGAACAATACAGTGTTGTTTCAGATCTCTGATAACGAATTTGAATGACATCATGTGCGTCAGGAATCACACCGACAGTTGAATTGTGGCGAAAGGTGACAGACCAGCAGTGAGTGAATTCGTAATCAGAGTGCACGGTGTATCACAGTAGCAATGCCTAAGAAAATCGAGCCTTTTTGGGAGGGGTACATAACAACTCTTTCCGATGTCAAGTACACTTACGTGAAAATCGTAGGAGCCTGCAAAATATGTGGTTTCGTTATTTCTAAGAAAGGCATCTTATGTGTACCTAATAAGACTGGTAAAGCTCGGATGGAATTAATTCCAGAGTGGAAAAAGCAAGCAAATCCACCCCTCGTCAAAGTCGCCGCACCCTACAATATGATACAAATTAATTCCATTCGAGCTTTACGAATCTTATTAAGTACACAGAAGATGCTTTTCTTGGAAATAACGAAACCTCGTTTATTGCAGGCTTCTTTTATTTTCACTTAACTGTACTTGGCATCGGAAAGGGTTGTTATGTACCCCTCCCAAAAAGGCTCGATTTTCTTGGGAATTTCTGCTGTGAGTCGCCGAGCACGCTATGTAATTACTCACTACTGGTCTGTCACCTCGCGCCACAGTTCACCTGTCGTGTGACTCCTGACGCACATGATGTCATTCAAATCCGTTGTCAGAGATCGGAAACAACCCTGTACAGAGGTTATCCAAGACTTCAATATAAATATTTTCTTTTTACATTTGAAGCAATGAAATTTGTAGGTCATTGCGGTTTCAAAATTTAAGTTATCACTTACTCCGTCATCTCATCTTTTTCCAGTTCTCTTAAACTTTTTTTTTTCTATATGCACCTTCATTACACAACTTTTAACATTATATCACTTAGGAATATAATTTATGGTGATCACTTTCACGTATTAATTGTGAACTATATTTATAAATACCTAATTGCCTAGTTTCATCTTAGTAGGAACCATCTTCAGAACTAGTGAGATTCTTTCATCTTTCTGTTTCTTCAGTTGTTTTGATGGGGGGTGCGTTTGTATTATGTGGTGTGGAGACAAATAGTGTGTTTTCTGAAAATGAGTTGTGTACTGAGGATTTTTTGTGGGTGAGTTTTTGTGTGTCTGTATATTTCGTATTGTTCTAGGGTTTAGTTTCTTGTTTTACGGTTGGATATATAGAATTTCCATGTCTGTGTCCATGTTGTTGTAGCTGTGGTTGGCTTTTGTGATGTGTTCTGCGTATGTGGATGTGTTGTGTGATTTAGTTATGGCTGTGATGTGTTCTTTGTAACGTGTTTCAAATGATCTCCCTGTCTGTCCGATGTAGAAGTTGTTGCAGCTATTGCATTTGGGTTTGTATAGGCTACACCTGTTAGGTTGCATTTATTTGTTTGTGTTGTTTGTGTGTTGAGATGCTTTTGTAGAATGTTTTGTGTTCTGTATGCGATGTTGTAGTTTAATTTCTTGATTGAAGATGCGATCTTGTGTGTGTGTTTTGGTTTTCGTATGTTAGTGTGATATATTTTTTTGTGTTCTTGTATTTGTGTAGTGTTTCTATATTTCGTGGTATGTTGAGTAGTCTGTGTACCATGCTCGTAATGCAGCATGTTTGTGTTGTGTTGGGTGATTTGATGTGTTGTGTATGTGTACGGTGGTTGTTGTGGGTTTTCTGTAGGTTCTTGAAGTGTGTTTGTTATCTACTTCTGTTATTGTGATGTCTAGGAAGTTTATGGATTTGTTGTTTTCGATTTATAAAATGTAGTGTAGATTTGGATGGATTTTGTTTATATGTTGATGTAGGTTTCGAATCTGTCTTTTGTTTCCTTTGTATAGTGTTAGTATGTCGTCTATTTTTTTTTTTTTTCACTTCACGGATTATATCAAACGCCCGATTCCAATTCATGCAAATAACTGGAAATAATGGAGGGAAAAGTAGAAAATAAAAGTGTAGATGAGAAGAAATGTGAGCAGAGACAAACGCAGTGAGAAAGAGAGAGAAAAGAGGAAATAGCAAAAAGAGGTAGGAGGAGGGAGAACAGGGAGCAGAAAAGAGTAGAGAGATGAATAAGAAGAGAGAACAGAGCAGAGAGAGGCAGGAGAAGAGAGCAAAGAGAGGGAAGGGAAGAGAAGAGAAAAGGAGAAGAATGAACAGGGAGGAGAAGGAAGAAGTGAGCAGAGAGAGAGAGAGGAAGAGGGCAGAGAGTATAAATAAGAAGAGGATAGAGACTAAGCAGAAGAGAACAGGAAGGAAAAGTGCAGGAAGAAGGAGGAGAAGAGAGCAGAGAGAGGGATGGAGTAGAAGAGAGGGAGAGGAGGGAGAAGAGAGGAATAATGAGAATAAAATGGTGGACAGAAGACGGAAAAAAATATATAGAACAGGGATACAGAACTGGCGAGAGAGGGGTGGAAAGCATGGGGAAAGCGTTGGTTCCTCATCCACAGTCCACCGGCGTTGAATGACGTATCTGTGGCCCGTACGCAATCACATAAGACAGACAATGAATACAAATCTCCTCCCCTACTAAGTCAATGACGCGGGGATGGAAGGAAGGGGTGAGTGACGTAACGCCACTATTGTCTCCCAGTTCCGCAAGCCTGATATAGAGCAAAGAAAGGAAGAATTTGGGGGAAGAAGAGTGGGAGAGGGAAGGTATTAGAGGGGAGATGAAAGCAGAAGAAGAGACAAGGGAATGGAGAGAATAGGAAAATAACCTTAATTGAGACATGAGAGGGCAGAACAGAAGTCGTCTTCTGGTACACTGTTTATATTGTGCGTACTGTAATACCACAGTCTAATATATACAGTCACGAAGCTCAATACGTAGGAAATATGCATCCATAGACAGTTGCTAACAACTAGGATCGCTACTATCGCCTCATCACAGAAAATGCGAAATAGTACTGGCACAATCTATTGTTCCTAGTACCCTCAACAAGACAAGCTTCGTGACTGTATAGGCCTATATTAGACTGTGGTAATACCTTTATCTGAAATGGCACACTTTGGCTACTCAGAACTCATTCCTGTCATTTAATTCCAATATAGAATCGCTGAATGTCCCTCCATTTTTGTTTGGAATGACACCGCTTTGAATTGGCTTTTTCCCTGCAATAAGTTCAATATGCAAACCACCATTTTATCACGCCATGCCGTACATATTTCACCTTGTTATCAGATCCATTGTGCGGCCCTAATATGGAAATTGAATCCCGATTCAGATGTGTCACTTCCTGAACCCATTTATCTTATCGGAGCCGTGGGACTGTTTGACAGGCCCGGGCGGACATTATCTATTCTAAATTGGAAATCTCAATTTAGATTTGCACGATGAATTTAAATTGATGTTCGTACTCGTGGGATAGGCTAAAAGCATATCAGAACTAACGTATTGTTGTGGAGGAAGATGCTATAAATCTGAATAACAGGAACTTGGGGTTGCGGAATATATGCCTACTGTCGGGTTTTCCTCTTCTTCCAATGTATCCTCTGATCGTCATATTTTCTCGTTTCGTTGCCTTGTGAAACCCAAGTCAGGGCCCGAATGCCATTACGCATTAGAGGATACATTCTTAAATTAAGTTACTGACCTCTAAGAGGCCTGTTGTACAAAAATATTGTAAAATAGTTTCGTAAGCAAATTTAATTTTAACTAATGCATATTTAATGGCAGGTGTAAGCAGTATAGGTTTAAGATAAAAATTGCAAAAAGGACGAAGACCATGTAATGGTTATAGGAAGAAAAATAAGGAAGGTAAAGTTGCGCATTCGAAGTGTGGCAGTAGAACACGTAGACAGCTTGAGATACTTCTTGTAAACTTGTGTGCTAGAAGTAGTAACATAAGTTGCTGCCAGGAAGTCAAAAGGAGGATAGCATTGACAAAAGAAACATTTAACAGAAAAAGGAGGATCTTCTGCAGATCTCTAGAAAAATAAGTAAGGAAGTGCTTTGTGTGGAATGTGGCAGTGTATGGTGCAGAAAGATGGACTTTACGACGACGTGAAGAGAAACAATTTAAAGCATTTGAAATGTGGGTATGGAGAATGGAGTCTGTGAAATGAACAGACAGACAATAAAAAATGAAGGTGAGCTAGAAAGAGCAGCTGAAGAAAGAATAATGCTGAAACTGAACAGGAGGAAAAAAAAAAAAAGAAATTGGGTGGGTCATTGTCTCAGAATAAACACCTTAGTGAAGGAAGCACTGGAAGGAATGGTGAACGGGAGAAAAGTTAGGCCCAGCAAAAGATATCAAATGACAGACAACATTAAGATTTATGGATCGTATGCGAAGATTAAGAGGAAATCGGAAAATAGGGAATATTGAAGAATGTGGGTTTTGCAGTCAAAGATCTGCCCTTGGGTACAAAACTACGAATGAATGAATGTATAACAATTTCATGTACAGTTTTACTACTAGTATCACCACCACCACCACTACTAGTTATTATTGGAGAAATGATTTTTAATTCAAACCTTATTTCATTCCATTCATAAGACTCACTTAAGTACCTATTACTTTAAATTTTATCTATCTTAATTTCAATCATACTAATTAAATGTTACACGTTATCATTAGCATTTCCTCAAATCATCTGTTAATTTTTCTTCGTAAATATCTTTTTCTGTATATTATAATTCATTTTGTCGCTTATGTCCAAATGTCAATTTGTTTCATATTTAATCTTGAAATGCAAAGATTTCTAACTTCCCATTTTATTTTTGGAAATGGTAGCTTATTTGCAGCTTTGACTTCCTAAAGGACGAAAATCAGACCTAGGCATATGTGTTGGAGAACATGTCGTCATCATCATCTTCTTCTTCTTCTTCTTCTTCTTCTTCTTCTTCTTTGTTCTTCTGCACTGTAGCCTCTGGCCCATTCCGATTTTGAAAGCATCTTGCCATTGGCATCTTGGTATATTGGTGTTTCGTCTTCCTTATACGAGAAAGAGTCTTTTAGCCATCAGTGTAGCTGAAGGAGGAAGAGATAAACTCGTGATCCACGGACGCGCTTGGGTTTTGGTTGAAATCTATTTTGGGCTCATTATCTCTTTTTTTACCGAGGTTTTCTTTTAAGGTATATGTTAGGTATCCCATTGAAAGTTCTTGGACTAATTTCTCCAAATATCATCTCACTGTTACCAATCAACCTCACGGTTGTCACAGCGTCATTAAATCACTTATTACAAAATAAAATAGGAATCCCTACACCGCAAAATATCGACGCCATTGACGGAATCATCTTTATTAGTTGTTTGTCCACTCACTGGGTAAAGGAGCACGCAGAATTCCCGAAAGATCTTTCAGTTGGCTGTTCCTGGGCTATGATAGTTCAATTCGAATTAGTTCGTTGTTAAGCTTCCTGTAGTTTTTCTACCTTATTCTGTGTTGATGTTTTTCCATTTTCACCTTTCTTCCATCTTCTCCAACATTTTCCCTGTAACCCAAGGTTTCTTAATTCTCACATTTTCTGTGTATCCTATTATTTCTTCTGCTGTTGACTGTATGCAGATTTTTTTATGTTCTCGGGTGTGGGTTCTAATGTAGCGGCTTTCTCTAGAAAATTTGTTTGAAATTTTCTTCTTTCCTTTTCATTCTTCACTTTTTCCGTGTTCAATTTCTTCGTCACTTGTCTTCCTCTTATCTTCTTCAGAGGAATATCTATTTCGGCTATCAGGAGACATGGTCTGAGTTAATATCTGTTCCTGGTAAAGTCTTCGCATTTTTAAAACAATTTCGGAATCTTTCCTGTACCAGTAGGTCTATGTAATCTACAGTCCGCATTTCACGAGAAGATCCGAGCAAGGAATGCGAGTTTTTGCCCCACTCTTATAACCTATTCCCAACACTGAACCCACCGGCCATTGACTGAACCTTGTTTGTTCCAGCCGGCCAATAACACCACTCCCATCCACCTGCTCCTTCAAGAACGCTGAGTTACTGGCTTACCCTCTTCTTACGCCGCAAGGAACATACTCCCCTCGCAAGGATCCTCTCGTGAAATTTGGACAGTATCTGGTATCTGCTTTCGTCCCTTGGGAATGTCCATGTGTATCTTCTTCGTTTATGTTGTTGGGATAATGTATTTTCAACAATCATTGCATTTGTTTTACAGAAATTTACGAAAGATTTCCCTCTGTCATTTCTTCTTCCCAATCCATATTTTCCAGCTGTTCTTCCCTGTTGACCTTCCCCTACAACTGCGTTCCAGTAGCCCATTAGGATTATGCATGCTCCTTTCTTCTCCTTCTGAACTATCTCTTCTGTCTAGTCATAGTTTTATAATAATAATAATAATAATAATAATAATAATAATAATAATAATAATAATAATAATAATAATAGTAATAATAATAATATTTCCTGGCGCATACAGTCCCTCACGAGCCCAAACCGACCAGCCGGCTACTGGCCTCATGTCCACATGCCGAAGCAGAGGTGGACGATCATCCAACCAGAATGGAGGTGTTGTATGGTTAGCACGATGATCCCCCCAGCCATTATAGCCGGCTTTCGCTATTTATCGTAGCTCCCCAAGTGCATCACGATGTTGTGTGGGCATCGGTCCCATACACTGCGAAAATTTCATGAGAAAACCAGGAAGGACAGAAAGGTATTATTTCGTAAAAATTTTCAAATCAGTCTTTTGTTTCATACCAATTTCCTTTCATCAGTACACGGTAAAGTACAACTGTTATAAGAAACACGCATTTTTTATGTAAACCCAGTTCTGTTTATAACATTTGCTTCTCCTTTGTAAGAACCTCAGTCATGCATTGTCTATAACAAAGTAATATAATTAATAACGTCTTGCTACGGGCGTTTTAATATTTTCATTTCTCCAAGCAATATCCTGTCATTCGAAGAACCATAAATCTGTCTGCGAGAGCTATAAAGGCTCTCACCTACAAATGGCGCGCCAATATCCGGTTATTAAAATGTTAAGCTTGAAATAATGGCTGCTAGGAATGAGAATTTTCAGAAGCAAACCGCAGATATCGAAGCTATGAAGCATAATTCTTTCGTAACTGAACGTACAGAAATTGGAATTTATTACTTCACGCTCCTTTTTACTATATGAAAATGAGAGGAAATCCATAATCAGTAATCACGACGCTAAGGAGCCTTGTTTGGCGCCATTCACTAGTCTTTGTAATCCTTTGGTTATTCTTTTGTTACTAGCTCAGTGGCCATCAAGGCTAGGCACATAAGCAAAATGTTCGTTCATTTTTGTCACTTTTCTTTCTGTTCTTTTCTTTGTTTTCTCTCCCTTTCCTTCTCATACTTTCCTTTTACTTTTTCTTTCGCAGCTTCTATTATTTTCCACGATTTTTCTCGTTACTTTTTTCTCTTTTTCCTTTTTTCACGTTCTTCTTTTATTTTTTTCCCCTCCATTTTCTCCTCATCACCTTTTCCTTTTTTTAATTTTTCTCCTTCAATTTCTTTTCCGTTTTTCCTTTCTTTTCTTCATTGTCTTCTTTTCCTTTTCCCTTCCTTTTCTCCTCATCTCATTTTTCTTCATTTTCCAATATTTTCCTCATTTTCTTTTCTGTTTTTCTTTCTTTTTATCATTTTCTTCTTTTCTTTTTCTCTTCCCTTTCTTCCGTTCATCTTCTTTTTCTTCTTTTACCAATTTTTTCCGTTTTTTTCGTTTTTCTTACATTCCTTCTCCCTTCCTTTTCTTTTCATCTTTCACTTTTTCTTCATTTCTTCCTCAGCTTCTTCTCTTTCTCCATTCTTTCCCTCTCATTTTCTTCTTAATTTTCTCTTTTGATTCCTTGATTAATTCATTTTCTCTCTCTTCTGTCATTGCTTATCCTGGCTTTTCTTTTGTAGTCAGTATACTACATTCTGTACTCGTATTAATGGATTTTGAAAGTTATTGTTTTGTTACATTTCAAACATAACGTCATTGAACTGGACAGACAATTTGAATATTCGCATGGCTCGTATAGGAAAATACCTGCTATATTGTATCATTTTCCACTCCAAGATACGTATAAGAAAGCTTTATTATACACAAATAAAAACATTCTATTTCAAACTAATGTACATGAATAATTTGTGTATGTTGATATTGATACCGAAATTATGTTAACTCAAATTAATTTGCAATTTTTACCGAACGACCAAATTTATATTATACTGGATTTCACATTTTATATACTGTATGTCTAATTCTCCCTTCCTAACATTAAACGGTGCACGCAATAAACAATTATACATAATTTCAATTAATATTTTGCTATAATTTTCATTCATATTTCAGTAGATGTATTGCCAAACTTACTTCATCCTTTTCACATTAAATCCTTCATTGAAATAATATTTGCACTCGTATTTCTGTGCTTAATGCTTATCATATTCTCTCTTCTCTCGTTGGTATTTAAGATAGGCGCATAAATATTTCTGCGTACATAATATTTGACATAGCATGTATGGTGCACAAGCAATAGGCCTAGGTGTGTGCTTGTCATAGTGTCCATCATTATAACATCTTAGATCTTAAATACTTTTTAGTCTGTGTCTTGTAATTTTTCTGATAAATCGCAACTCTTTTGAGGTTCTTGTGACCTCATATTGTCTACATCTTCCTGGAAGCCAGGGCGAGCGGTGCTAAAACCCTCAGCTTCCTCTACATCAAGAATAATAGTTCCTTTGTCGAACCAAGAGCGGCGAAACTATTTCTTCTCATTTACGAGTACGTAGGATATACGGCTCTGGGTTTCATAGAACCGCATCTAAATTTATAGCCGTCACATAATCCAGAGCTCATGTAAATCTTTCGAAATCGCGATATTTTCCTTCCACATTTCTTCTTAAAACGGTGAAGTGGAGAGGGGGAGAAAAATGGCCGTTCAAACTTTCAATAACACTTCTCTTCCTGAGTCACAATCTTGTTTGTGATTGTAAAACGAAAAAGGGGAAAGTTCCGACTATAAAAACGTCTCTCGAAATAAGAGAAAGTAACTCAATGCAATACAAGACTATCGCACACAGTGAAATAATTTTATGAATTTTTCATACCCAGGAAAAGAAGGAAGAAGACGTAAGTTTTTTTTGTATGTCTCCTTTCCGGTGGAAGTGACGTCATCAACAACTCTGTCAGGGATACGCCCCCCTTCCCTTGGCCCCTTCTTCGTTATAGAGTGAAGAGTTGTTGGTGACAGTGCAAGAATCAAGGCTCCTGTGATAATGACATAAGAAGAGAAGTCTTGTGGTGTCATCTAGCGGCAAAATCTGATGTGATGGATGAGGATCTTGAGCCTTCACTTCGCCTCCGAATAACAGCGGTAAATATATAACAACCCTCCCCTTTCCCTCAGAACTCCATCAGCTGAGAGCCTGCAAGAAAGACGCTTGCTTCCTGTCTTTTTATTACGCCTTCGTAAGGCATTGTTACTAATGAATGAGAGGAATGACTTAAGAATATATCCCATTGATATCGTGACGACTGCTTTGGATTCGCTGTCCATAGTTATGTATATTTACACTTGATTTTGAATAGACTTGTGATATAATGAGGAAGTTTATTTAAAAACCGCAATATTCGTGACGTCATACATTTACTTCCCCGTAATGTTATATATAGTAGTTTATAAGAACAGATTTCTGGATGTTAAGAAAACATAAAGAATGGAAGTGACATAACTAGGCTTCGGACAATGAAGAATATCACTTCGAAACTAGTCAGCCAGGTAATTTTCTACTGTTAACACAATGAAGAAGTTATAAAGTTAATCAGTGATTATACAGGGTGATTCACGAGGATTTACCGTCCTTTACAGAGCTTATTTCTGAAGACATTTTAAGCAGAAAATGCCATATAAACATAGTTCCTATGAAGGATAGAAAGCATAAAAGAGGAAAGGTAAAGTAAGAAGGAAGGAAAGAAAGAAGGGAAGAAAGAAAGAAAAAACAACCAAACAAAGGAAATAAAAACGATTGTGGATAAAGAAACTAAGTCTGTTATGGAACAAGTGAAATGAGAGGGAGAATTATTCTCATGGTTGCTGCTCGCGTATTCGTTTAGTTTTTCAGGAGTGTAATTTCAATGCTAATTGAGGTTTCGGCTTGCATTGTGCGCTCACAAGAAAACATTCTCATGGGAGCAGATAAAAAAGTTATTTATTTCTTCCACCATGTTAATAATGTCAAAACAAATGATTATACAAATTTTGGCCACTCGAGCGCAAATAGCCTACTAAGGCCGTAAAACAATTATTTTCCCTGGAGCCGTTCAGAGAAAGAAAACACAATTTCTTTGGAAAAATTTATTGGAACAGATACAGAAATTGTTGGGCTATTTTTCAACATATCCTCCACCGGAATTGAGACATTTGTCATACCATGGGATCGACAAAGAGGTGCAGACGGCTGTCACACACTGGTTCCCATCTCAGGCTGCTAACTTCTACGACACAGGGATATAAAAGTTCATCACCATGGTATGACAAATGTATCAATTCGGTTAGAGAATATGTTGGAAAATAGCTCAACAATTGCTGTATCTGTTCCAATAAATTTTTCCATTAAATTCTGTTTTCTTTCTGTACACTTCCCCAGGAAAACTTATTTTTTTACGGCCCTCGTAATTGCGCTCGAGTTGCCAAAATTTGTGTAAACACTTGTTTTGACATTATTAACATGGTGGAAGAAAAGAAATTAACTTTTTTATCTGTCCCCATGAGAATGTTTCTCTGTCAGTAAAAATAATTCGTGAAATGTTTTTCTTCATTTGACAAAGCAAAATGGATAACAAAATGGATTTCTAAATTGATTTCCAAGTCCATACTTGTGGAGTAACGGTTAGCGCGTCTCATCGCGAAACCAGATGGCCCGGGTTCGAATCCCGGTCGGGATAAGTTACCTGGATGATGTTATTTTCCGGCGTTTTCCTTCAATCCAATACGAGCAAATGCTGGGTAATTTTCGGTGCTGGGACCCGGACTCATTTCACCGGCATTATCTCCTTCATTTCATTCAGACGCTAAATAGCGTGCTAAAATAACAAAATGGAAAAATTGACTCTCATAATATGGCATGTTTATTAAATTAAATTTATCTAAGGTATTTATTCACCGAATATACACTATCAAGAGCAATACCAGTTTGCTGCATGTAATATTTTTGCGATACAAACCAATGACCTTTCCCTAATTACAATTTACAATTTGTTGTTTGGCATATTATATGTATCAAAGTTTTGTAAAAACACATCTTCACACAAGATCAATAATATTCTTTAATTCCGCACTGTTGGTACGCGGACGTATATCAAATTTGCATTCTTAGATGGAATTTAGTTTAGTGCATTAATGAAGGATGGGTGGAACGGAGAAATATTAAATGTTGTTTCCACAATTTATCTGTAAAAAATCCTATTTATCGTTTCAATTACTAATTATTCTTTATTTGATTTACATACAGTCATTAATGTGATTGTTACAGTTTCTAAGAAAATTTTCTTCCAAATTACATTTGTGACTTTTATGAAAAATGTTACAGTTTCAGCTAAATGTATGTAAATAAAAAATTTCATTGTGACTCCTGATTTTTCTTTTATATGAATATGTTAGGAATAGAAAACTGTAATCACTTGAGATATTCAAATAAGGAAAATCTCATCCAGAAAATTAGCGTCTGGAAAGGTTCCCAAAATGCTGGCTGCGTTTCCACATTGGATGGCTATTCCTAATTGTTGCCGTAGATAATTGGTGCAGTGAGGATCTCCAGTAACAGTCACCAAATTTCTACCAACTTCGGAAACCAAGTCTTTTGCTTCTTTATGCCAGGAGCCTATTGTTTCGACAGCAAAGACGATGAAGATATAATTGCCAACTAGATGTACGTATATATGACGTTTACTGCGTACAGCAGATTCTGCTGCAGAGCTTGCAATTTTAGAAGTTGACGGCAAGTGCGATGGAGCTGAGGTATCCACGCATGTCGTATTCCACATTAGCGATTTTCCTCTGCTCCACGAGATCAAGGTTAATCCATCAGGGCGCTTTCCATCCGTGTGACTAATCCCAGTGGGGTCTAAAATAGCAAGGATACCAGAAGGTGTTAATGCTGTCTAATGCTAATAAAATAATATTATTGAATTACTTTTTTAGTTAACTTTGTCTCTAAAGACATCGACCCGTAATAAAAGCTTGTATTTAATGAGAATATATCATTTAAGTCACGTTTCTTTTGTTTCAGGTAAGTTCAGACATCTCAGTCCTTGTTCCCTTGTCATGGGCAACGAAAGAGTAAGATTTACTATTATTACAGTAATTCTCGTGTCAATATTTACTCGTTACGCTATATGTATGCGTGTTGTTTTTCTATCTACATGCGTCGCAGTTAGAATTTATTTTTTCAGCTGTGTCAGGAAAGTACACAGTCCTATTCTTCCACCAACATAACATCGCTATCATCTTCGTCACTGTGTCCACAACTATCATAATTGCGATCACTAACAAGATCACAATCATCGCTACGACCACCTCCATCACCACTACCATTACATCAGTACAATCACCACTATTACCTAGAACTCACCATCACCATAATTGTAGGCCTATACTTTTGAAGTAGAATTATTTTATCCTGTTTTGTTTCCAGGAATCTGGTCTTTCTCACTAGTGTTTATCTTTACAATATCCTTTCCCCTTTAGGTTTACACATTTAAGAGTAGACCCTCATTTGCATGGACTCGTTTTTAGTTTCAACATTTCACATACAGTACTGGGAACTAGCGTCCCTGTTAGCAATTTTCCACAAAGAGTCTGATTTCTAGGAACTGATTACTAACATAAAGAAGATCAGTGCGTATCCTTCTTTCACTATATATAGAGCTTTGATGAATGACGTAGCTTAAATATTAGGAGTTGTGTAAGACGAAATTATGGGAGAAAAATTTTGCAGTTTTTATCCATATTTTAAGACCACTTTTCCCCTGATTACTTGACACATAATTAAGGATTTTCACACAAAATGAACCCCTCAAATATTTTTGGGAGGGCAGGGGAGCAATTTTTAAAGCGAAAACAGAAATTTGTTTTAGTCCTTGTCCCACAGTTTTTATGTTAGAACAAAATTTCTTTCACTGTTTTACTCCTAAAAGAACACAGAATAAGTTGTGAAAACGGTTATTTCCTATCTTATCCCATTAAGGAAAAATGTCAGTTTATGCAAAGAAACTAAATATGTGACAAATGTACTTTTGGTCATTTTCAGCAATAACAAATCTCGTTTATAACTCAAAATTGCTCTCTTTAATTTGTTAGGTGGAGATAGTACAAACCAATTCTCAACATCTGTGCATAAGATAGTCCAGTTTGTTCTATCTCCATTCAGTAAAGTTAAAGTTAAAGTTAAAGTCTCTTTAAGACACTGTTCTTCTACAGTTTCGTCCAAAAAGTACTGATTCATGACTACAAAAAAAAACAATGTAACTTTTATTGAAATTGCAAGCTACAGAATTTTTAAAACTTGTATATGCTTGTAATTTAAAATTAGCTTTTATGGGCATAGAACAAACCAATTCTCAAACGGCATAAGTGTAACATTTTAAGTGTTTCAAATTAAAATTTCTCCATCTTTCTGATAAATCACGTTTCCTCTTTCCTAAGGAAGTGACCGCTACCAAATTCTTCCATTAGAGCACTAATTCCAAACTTCCAGCTTTGTTTTGTTTTCGCATGTTTACTGAACAGCAGAACTGAAGTGTGTAAGTGGGGTTGGTTTCCGCCGAGCTATATCCCATACATACTTACACTGTTGCGGATTGCTTGGAGACTCCAGGTGTCCAAACGCAGGACTTTAATAATTACTAATTACACATTCGCGGAGCTTGCTCATTCGCATTGTGTGTTACGGGGATTCTGACGGAAATGTGGTTGCACTTCATCGGTTTTACGAAGAAAGATAAGCCTACTGTACTCCAACCACGAGAAAGTCTCTGGGGAATGAGACGAAGCGGGGTAATGCTGTGAACGAATGTTGATGTCATAAGATATAAGGTCACACACGTGGGTACTCGTATCTCTATTGGCTAGCTCTCACAGCACAAACGATAACATTGATACACACATATTTATACTACTCTAGTTACAAAATCAGATCACGGTTAATCTCCTGGTATTTTAATTCCTCCATACAGGAAATAACATATGCAAGAGAGCGCATGTTTTTTAAACCGACGTTATAACGGTAATATTATCTACTTCGTTCCAATAGATGACGCAATAGTAAGCACATTCCTTTCACGGTTGATCTCGTGGTTGGAGAACAGTACTCATTTTGCAAAGCTTGATACTATACTACGTCCAGCATTATCAGTTCTGTATTATGCAATTTTTGTTTCTTTCCCACTTTTTTCTGTTGCGCACAAGTTTTGGTCCTCCTGCAGTGCACCTTCGTCCTTCGTAATTGATTTTTATGTTCTCTGTCTCTGTCTTTGCCTCTGGGGCTCGTCCCAATTATTTTAATTACTTCCTTATTTGTATTTTTCTGTGTAATCTAATCTTCTACATCTCTCGAGAGATATTGGAAACCTCATTTCCACTGATTGAATCCTTGTTAAATCTTCGTCTGGTTTCCCAGTACAGTTGTAGCGTTGGGACTAGAATTGTGTTATTGGATTCCGATTGTTTTTGTCTTAATTTTCTTTTCATTCCCTTTGTTTTGTGTTTTATGGACTGGGCACTAGTACGCCTAATTATTATTTTATTCTTAATGAAAAATTTGTTTGATTATGTTTTCTCATGTACTTTATCATCAGCATTATTATCTAACTATTATGATAAACTGTTTGTATGCTTCGACTTTCTCTTTCCAGGATTTAATTAAAGATGAAAGTTGGAACGTCTAAGGAGTCTATGTTTATTTTTTATCTACTTCTGGTGTCTGGGCTTTTCAAGTCGTAACATATTTTTATGACGAAAGCCACGGTTCAATAAGCTACTCGTTTTAGATGAATTGCTATATACTTCATTATATGACGTCACGTGCTATTCCTAAATATGACCACATGTATGTTAGTGGTTTCTTTATGTCTCCCTGTTTCTATCTTTGTGTTTTTCTTTAACTGTGAAGTCTCTTCTGTGTGGAGTTGACTCCGGAATGTCATAGTTCGACATTACTCATTACGATAGGTTGTATCTGATAGCTGATGGGTAAGTCCTGTGGCTTTATTTCTAATGAAATGATAATCATTCCAAAGTTTAATTTAATTTTCCATCCTTTCTTATCATACTTTTCATCACTTTCTCTTAAAGCCATTTATTATTTCCTGTTTTCTTTAATGTATTAGTCTATTGCATTAATTCCTTTGTTTACTAATCATTCTCTGATCCATTCATCCGTTTCTTCAGTCATTTATTACTTTCTTCAATTGTTCAGTCTTGCGTTAGTTCCTTTGTTTGTTCATTCTTACATTTATTCATTTACCCGTATGTTTAGTCATATATTAATTCCTTCGTTTGTTCAATTTTGCGTTAATTCCTTTGTTAGTTCATTCTTCCATTCATTCATCCGTTTGTTTAGTCATGTATTCATTTCTTCATTTGTTAAGGCTTGCATTAATTCATCTGTTTGTTCATTCTTACATTCATTCATCCGTTTGTTTAGTCATGTATTCATTTCTTCATTCCTTAAGGTTTGCATTAATTCCTTTGTTTGTTCATTCTTACATTCATTCATCCGTATGTTTACTCATGTATTAACTCCATTTGTTTAGTCACGTATTAATTCATTAATTTGTTTATTCGTGCATTAATTCTTTTGTTCCTTCTTGCATTGAGTCATCCATTTATTTAGTTCTGTATTTCTATGCATCTGTTCAGTTAAACATTCATTAATACTGTATTTGACTTTTTCATTCACTCACTGATTCAGTCATTATTAATTAATTCATTCATTCATTCATTTGTTCACTCATGTACTGATTTGATTACTTAGCCATGTATTCATTAATGAATTGATTATTCTGTATACTTATTGACGTGTGCATTTGTTTGATTTATTAATTAATTCTTCTACTAATACTTCAAGTTTTTTTTTCTTCGTTAGTTTGTTCATTGTCTTTCAGGGAGGAAATAGGAAGTAGTTACAAAATATTCGAAACCTCCAACATCACCACACTATTCAACCATCAGAGTCACATCGCGAGATAAATTCCTGTTCAGCAGTTTGACTTATTTTCAGTGAGGAAATGAATTAAAACCCAATAGTATTCACGCATTTTATAAAATAAACGACACGCCTGTTGTCAGCAAGCCGGGGCTTTGTGTACCCTGACGTGGAGTACATTTTATTAGGCAGCCATCTGTAACCGGATGTGCGGGCTGCTGCCAGCTGCTCTCTTCCGCATTCACTTCGTGTCCCATACTTATCGTCAGCCTGTCTTTCTATAGGCGCTGTCATTTTCCGGAGGAACATGCACTTGACAGTTTTGTTAACGTCGTTTACAAAATCATGTTGTCAAATTATATTAGCGAAACTGCCTGCTTTCTTTTTTTTTCTCGTATCATTATTATTTTCATTCAAGTAGGACTTTATGATTACTGCTACTTCAGACCTCCGTCCTCAACCCTCGCTGTCGTTTTTGTCATGTCTTGCGCAACTTCATTTTTCTCTCAACAACGATGACGTTTTCGCAATGGCTTTCAGGCATAGCCTTGTCAAATAATGTCATGAGCCTTCAGTCCTTATACACGCATTAGTCGACTGTACAGATTCTGGTTGTGACGCCAGCACTCAAATAAGCTCAAAACTTGTCAATTATTAAACATGTGACATGGATTCAAGTCGTACTTCTAATAACTGGCATTTATTCACATTGAAACATATTGCACACTTTTTCCGTATCAGAAGATTACCTTAAAAATGTTAGTCATATATCCTACCTGAATAATATTCCAAGAAAATATAATATATATAAATATTGTCTAGAAATAATTGTTTACTGGCGACTTTCAGCTTGAATATCACGGAAGGGTAGTGTACGGACTGCTATTGTCAGACAAAACTACAAGTAAAAATTATATTTTGTACATCACAACAAAACAACTATTATAGTACATATGGACATAATATTTCGAATGTTAGATATATGGGTAAATATAAACGTCACTAATAGTTAACGTAAAACTGTAATTAGCTGCGATTTCATTGTTTTTATAGCATAAAATTAGGGGCTGTAAATACAATTGCTTCCCAGAAATTCATCTGAACTGTAGCTCTAATTGTCGAGCTCCAGTGCTAATTAGTAAAATTACATTTGAGTGCGTAACTGTTTTTAGCGATTCTCAAACATTACGTCAGGGTAATTGGTAATTATGTATATAGGCCTACGGGTTGGAAGTGAAATGGTTCTGCAAATTTTCACAGCAAATAGCTCATGTTGTATGTAACAGTAAAGTGTAATACAATATTGGTGTGGACTTCATAGTTTTCTCAGAAAAAAATGTTTCACTCCTCCCCAAAATGTTTAATAATCTCATACTCGATAACTATTGTGAGTGGGAGCGTGATAATAATTTAGCCCTCTGCCGTATTGTAATAGCGTGAACGGTTTTCGTGTAAATTTAATTTAAAAACCACTAATTTCAAGCCACTGAACGATGCAACCAGATTGCAACGTTGTACCCAGAGACGGAGGCACGAGGCAGTTCACATCGGCTGAGTTCGTTGACCACTTACATTTGTATTACGAAAATAAAGGGGACTATGTTAGCGACGAAGTTGTCGGTATGCTGTAACTGCCAATTTAATTTTCTAATTAACCGTGCATTTAATCACAAAACGTAATATAGGTTTTCTGTTCATTTAAATGTACCCAATGTCCCATCCAATCTGCAGGATTATTTCACTTCCACCCTGTATTTCGTTATGGTACTTAACAATATGATGTGATCTCACAAAGTTTCGTACATCAGACGTACTTATAAGACATAATTTTTAAATAGCTGCGTTTGCTAACTGAATGCTGGTGATGTGAAGGTGTTTTCTTCTTTTATTACTCCAGCAAAGTTAATAATAGTAACATTTCTTCTATTCCTGTTTCTCGTGAAGCTTTTGTTCCTTCAATTTCGAAGTTTACACAGTAATATAATAAATGCTTCAAGAAGTAGAATATTGTGTAATTTCATCTCGGTTATCTTTCAGTTCTTAATTGATACATAAATCATAGATAATAATTGATACAATTAAATACAGAATAAGTTTTGAACGATGTTAAGTAAATAAATTATAGGTTAAAGAGATTAGCCACAAGATAAATAGGAAAGTGAATTACTATTGATTCTTAATTTGTCTTTGAGTTCACAATATTAATTAGTCTTCAAATATGTAAAAACCTTGTTATAATTATTCTGGATACCTGTGCTCACCCTCATTAGAGGGCGGATGATGTTTTAATAAATCGTTCATAATATGTATAGAATTTTAAAAGTGTATAATCAAGTAATAAATTCAAAGTAATAACACATAATATAAATAATGAACATAATTAATACACAATATAATATTTATTCCATCCCATAGATTTTACATTAGCATTGTACATTAGATTTGAGATATAGAATGAGTGGAAAGTTGTACAACATGTAGAATACATAGTTATTAATAAAAAGTAAATAATTTAATTTACAAGCATAAAGGATTCACTAGCTCAGCAACATGTATGAAAATTGTTTTCCTTTGGCTCTTGAAAGTTTGTATTCAATTTGGGAAACTTACTTTATGACTAAAGTTATTACTTTACGGTATCTTTTCGGTGAGACATATATATATTTTTTTTTTTTCACCAAAAATCATAGATTTACATTTTTACTTTCCTACTGCAGCTTCGTAAACACACAAAATAATATTTGATAACTGACCACCAATCTGAACCCCACACATTTCAATATCTTGTTCGCTACAGAGATCAAGACATAATAGTTTTGCTAAACAATAGATCGTCCCTAAAAAAAAATACAAACACTACCTGTAGTTCCACATATTCACCCACCTTTCATTTTTTCTCCTTCATAAAGTATAATTCCGTGTGCCTTATCTGCAAATACTTTCTAATACAGTAATTTATATTACCCAGTCTTCTCACGCAAGAGCGGTGAAAGTAAATATCCACATTCTGAATGCAGAGTCTGAAAGGCGATATAATAATTTTCAAGACTCCCACGAATGCCGGAGTTGCTCAGACATGTTGTGCAGCGCTCAAGAGCGCCAGCCAACAGTAATTTTATGGGTCTATTCGCTTTAATTGTTTTGTGCAGCATGCGATATTGTTCTAGCATCACCTTGCTGTTGTTGCATGAAAAAAATGCATATACAGGAAGTTTAAAAATTAGCTATGCTTTAAATTGAAAAATAAAGCTGGAAGATTAATTTCATAAGGAATGAATTTTTATTTATAATTACCTCTAAATGATCTTGATCGAAACGTGATACTCTGAACGCTTTTTCAAATAGGCTTACTTATTTTATCCGTATTTTTTTCTTGTTAGGAGAGAGGGAAGGAACATCCCACGCACTACGACCTGAGGTCTGTCGTACACCCCCCCCCCCATATGGGATGAGTTTCATGCCAACTGATCCTGCTTCGGCAACCCTCCCCTCCCTTAACGGTCCAAGGCGGAAGTCCTCCCCTGAGAAGGTCTGTCCCGGGTTCCGTTGCAGAACCTATCCATGACCGCATGAATACAATCCACGGAGGCCGATCGAGAGAGCCAGCAGCTTCGGAGGGCCGCCAGTAGAACGATCTGAAAACCAGAAAAAGTAACGGGATGATGAATGAAAGGATGATAGGGGAGGAAGGGAAGTGGCGAAGATGAGTGGGGTTCCAATCATCAGATAAAGTTACCTGATCTTCACCCCGAAAAAAAACCTCACCCACGGAACTCTTTCCGACTGGGAATCGAACCCGGGCCCTCTGAATTCGGAGTTAGACTCGCTAATACCTCAGCCACAACGGCGACTTTGTCCGTATCAGTATTAGTTTTTTTTTTAACAGATTATGGGGAATTTCTTACATGAATCATTATTTTGTGTAACATGATATTGTTAGAAGCATGGTTTTTATGACCTCAGCTTGAAACTATTATTGTTCATATTTACAAGAAAACTTTTAAGATGTCTTTTAGGTTCATACTTTTTTACTCTTAACACGAAATTAATGTGTTTAAAGTTTATTTTATCTAAGATTCATAAAATTGTTAATGCAATATATTATAGGTCTACAGAAAAAAATAAATCTTGAGTTATAAAAGAAAGTTATATAATGTGTTTAAATAAATATAAAGATGCGAAATACAAATCAGTAATAAACAATACAAATTAGACATACATAATATATTCCAAGATGTTGTATCGGGTTTCTTGAGCAGAACTGCACTGAAATATACATTACATCTGCAATTATTGTTTTGAAAAACGTGTATGTTAGTCCGTAAACCACCTTGTATTTGCTATATGAAACTTCAGTTCTTTTGTACAGTGAATTTTAAAATCAAACTAATATTTTATACATGGTTTCAATTGAATGTTATTACGGGAAAATATGTTTATAATCATCTTGTGTAAAATGTAATATCAAAAGAAACACCATTTGGCAAACATTGTGTAGTACAACAGTTTTTTACTTTGTAAATTACATTTCGAAATACAGTAATAGTGGTATATAATTTATAGACGCTTTTAAGGGGAAATTTATGGAAACACCTTATTTATGTGATCCAGTTCAGCATGCAATATCGTTCGAAGCATTATCTTGTGGTCGCTGTATAAAGCTCTGTATGTAGGCCCTATACAGGGAGTTTATAAATTATACTACAAACATAAAGATGTAATTCAGTTGTGAAATCCCTATATCGATACTTCTGTGTGTGTCATAAATTTTCTTCCTCCAATTTTAGTTTCGAACATCAGTTTACATATCCATACATAGAATTTTTGCATCGATATTGGAATAATCACTAATAGACTGTGCATATTATGTTCATAAGTGGCATATTTATTTCGTGTTTTCAAGTATAATTTTGTCTATACAGAGTTTTTGAAGTTTTATAATACCGAAACATAATTATGAAACGATAATTTTGTTCTGTCCGCAGTTATTTTATGTAATATGCAAAATTTGCATCTTGCGGTCGCTACATGGACCAGTTGCTTTTCGTGATATAGACCTCCAAGTTCTTAAAATTAAGATATGATTTATTGAAACCTATAGGCCTAACTTTTTATTTGTTCCAATTTCGATATTGTTCAAAATATTCTGATCGCTGTGTACAATAGTAAGTACACAGAGAGATTTTTTAAATTTGTACTACCAATTTAAAGATAGTTTTTATTTATGTTATGTCTTTCAGTCAGTAATTTTTCTGCTACCTACGCCTAATATCGTACGAATCTTCAAGTTTCAATCATATGTTTAAAATTGCTAGGTTATCTACATTAACAGTCACTCAAATATACAAGGAGGCATTCAACATAATGTGATTCTGGATTCTTGATTTTTTCTTGTAGATATTAGAACTTAAAACACTATATTGACAAGGAATTTGAAACGTTATCAGTTGATTTCCATCGTATTCTTTTATAATACGTTCTATATGTCGGTAATTATTATTTAAATTGGATGATTATACATATATTGTAAAAATAAAGGAAGTTTTCTATTTATATTAACAATATAGATACACATTTTTCTGTCAATATCTATTTTGTATAACATGAGATGTCTTATAATAAACATCACGTGATGATCGCTGTATAAGAGTACAGTAAGCCTATCTATATAGATGGAATTTTAAAATTACTCTATGAATGTCGAACATGATTTTGAAGTGTTACTTTATACCAAAAATCATATGACAGTAATTGCGTTTTGGGATATACAGGGTGGAAGTAATATAACCGTTCATATTTAACAGCTTATTCTAGGGTAGAGTACAAAAATAAATTTTAATACTATATTAGTCCCAAATGAATACTTATCTCAGAAGAAAATAAGCGCATGGCGAAGATTTTATTAGCTTTCAATGCAGACACAAAGCTCGGATATAAAAGAGAACATACTGTATATTGATAGCTACATGTAGCTGTTTGTGGAACATTCGCCGCATCCTAAATAAGGCACGTTTGTCTGTATTTACGTGCGTGCATTTACGTAATAAACTTGGCATATGTAATTAAAAACGCAGCGGGAAGCAGATGCATCAAGAAGACCGCTCAGATCGCGAGTCGGAGTGCAACGAGGTGGGCCATGTCTTATTAATACTCGGCATCCTCGATCCACAGACTGCCTGTTAACACGAAGCAAATCGCTCTCTGGCTCGGCCATAAAGCAATCCGACAGCTCTGTGAATGTTGTAATCCACTCCTATTCGGACGTGTTGAGAGTGCATTCAACTCTGCTAGAACTTTTACACTTTCGTGTAACCCAGAATATTAGTTACTGGGCCATAACAATTCTCAACTTTTTCCAAGGATTTTGCTTGATTACAAGCATACTAGCATCGTCGTCTTCTTCTTCTAATTATTTTCACAGCTTACACTCTGTTCTGTTCCATGTCAAAATTAAACTCGCCGTATTTTGAAGTGTTATTCCAAAGCAGGTCTCTAGTAAAATATCTTGAAGTTGTTAAGAGTAAGATACGTGTGCTGTGAAGTAACGGTTAGCCTGTCTGATTGTAGAACGAAGGGCACGGTTTAAATCTGGTTGGGACAAATTACCTGATTGGGTTTTTTCCGAGGTTTCCCCTCACCCACTTAAAGCAGAAGTGGTGGGTAACCTTCGGCGTTGGACGTCGAACTCATTTTGCCTTCATTAGTATAATTTCATTAACCATCTTTAATAGTTACAGGTTGACCAGGAGGACACGGCATGTGTGATTCCAGACATTATCTGCGGGAGCTGCACATATCCAGAGAATCCACAGAGGCTTTAATAAGCGAATTGTGGTTAGATCGGGGGAGTGTAGCTCTCTCGGATAGATGGCGTCTTAGTGAATCGTGAAATCGACGGCGGCATATCCATCTGGTTGAGGATACAGCTGATTCGGGCACATGAATTGCGAACAGATGCCATCGATCTGAAGAGGCTGCAGAAAAATTTCATAGGCATGCGACGAAGAGAAACTATCTTTTAAGTAGTTTTATAACTTAAGCATAGGCTAGATGAGCAGGCTTTATATTGGCAGATCTTGGACGTCAGGTTTAAAAATTAACTGGCTTCTAATTCTATTTCGAAAAGTGTTTCTCAGTAGTTCTTTTTCTGGTTAAGAATGTGAAGTTGTGTGCTCTCTTGCATGAAGTTATAGTTTCCAATGCAATGACTGTATAATTCCAGTATCACACAATCTTACAACATCGTAAAATAATATTATTTATTAGACGTAATATTTGCTGTAACTCTTTGTCGATTTAGAACTTAATTACAATACATAATAAAACATTATGACCAATTCGTGCCTGTAAACATTAAATTAGGTTATTTGAAAGGATATAATCATGTGAAACGTAACCTATACAAAAATACCTTCAATAGCTTTGATTTGACATTACATTTAGTATAAATCTAAATGTAAAAATCGGACGTCGGAAACTGTACACCAAAATTTTCTACCTGGATTTCGGTCATTCAGGTACTGCACACCAATATTTTCAATCTGTATTACCATCACATGAAAACTGCACACCAAAATGTTTTCTGTCTGCTTTGTCGATATTATACATAGTTTTAATTTACCAAACATAGAATGTACCGATTCAGCTATTCTATTTGTTTCACTTACTGTCGACATCTACTAACCTCAATGCGATATTTATTTCATGAAATAGTTTAAGTATTATGTAAACGAGGAACTGAAATTTAAATATAAATATGACTGTTGTAAAAGATAATTGGATGGATATAGCAGCAGGGACGATATATATATATATATATATATATATATATATATATATGCACTTGTTTATTATAGAGTTAAAAGAAGAGAATTTCAAACTTAGCATGTAAATAAGTTTAAATGTTTAAAATAAATGCGATAGGGTCAAAACTTGCACTAAAACCAGAAGTAAGTGTAAGTTAAACCAACATAAGTTTAATAGTTATATGATAGAAAATTTGTTATTAAATTGTGTAAATATTGGGTATTATCACTATTTGTGCAAGTATCAGTTTTAATATTAAGTTTATGTACTTTTAAACTATTAATAAATAATACTAATACTAATTTACCAAACTGTTTTAATTTTGTTCGCAATGGAGCGTTTGTTTGCATCGGAAAGTGAATGGAGAAATTTTAGTACTGGTAGCCAATTTTTTATGAAGTGATGTGGAGGTGTTATGTTAGAAAATGCAGTGCGAAAATTTATAGTTTGCTGAACAATATGGAAGTTACTAGAAAACGCGGTAAGTAAACCATGGTGTGGACGTTAGCAAATTAAGTCGCCAAATAATTAATTCAGCTACGAAAAGAAAAGCCATCGATGATGTTAATAATAAGCCAACAAAAATATTTCATGCTGTATGGATATGATTGATCGGCAAGTAGTCCGTCAATAACCTCCAGCAGCCAACTGCAATGAACTGTGGGCCCGTATACAAGCATCCTGACAGGTCATTTCCCAGGAAGAGATCCAAGGCCTCTTCGATTCAGTGCCACGAAGTATAGCAGCTCTGATTGCATCTCATGGAGGTTTCACAAAATACTGATGTATTCATGTGTATTGGTCTGAAACGTTAATCAGTTGTGTACATCAATATAAGTAATCTATACTAATAATAAATCTGTATCCGAAATTTTTCTGGTAATTTTCGATTTTCCAAAAATAATTGGTCCTAACATATACAATTAACCACTCTGAAACCGAAAATCACTTTTTTGAAATTTTTGTTTGTATGTCTGTCTGTCTGTCTGTCTGTATGTTTGTTTCCTTTTCACGCGACAATAGCTGAACGGATTTCGATGAAAATTGGAATATAAATTAAGTTCGTTGTAACTTAGATTTTAGGCTATATGGCATTCAAAATACATTATTTAAATGGGGGGTTATAAGGGGCCTGAATTAAATAAATCGAAATATCTCGCTTATTATTGATTTTTGTGAAAAATGTTACATAACAAAAGTTTCTTTAAGCATAATTTTCGATAAGTTTTATTCCTTGAAAAATTTTGATAGGACTGATATTTAATGAGATAAATGAGTTTTAAAATTAAAATAACTGCCATCTAAGGCCGTGTAATGAATTAAAAAACAAATGACTTCGTCTATAAGGGGCCTTGGACAGCAACAATCGAAAGCTATGAAAGATAGCCTACAGAGAATGTTTCTGTGTTTGTATGAAGTACTCGTAATATCGGAAGCTAAATTAACCGATTTGTATAATTAATTATTATTTCACCATTGGAAAGTGTAGTTTCTCTAGATGGACATAATGCTATAATGTTATTACAGTAAGTTCTGATATAATATAATATAATATAATATGTAATATTATAGGCCTATAATACAATTAAAGTTATTTGAAGGGTTCACAACCATAGTGGGCCAAGCGCCATTTACTGAATACGTAGAAAACAAGGGTTAAAATTAAGTTATTACCATAATTCAATGTAAACCTGTAACAAGTAAAATAAAATATACACATTAAATCTACATGATGTCAATCTTCATTAAACTATGGTTGTATGTAATAAAAATTAAGAAACAGGTTAAAGGAATTGTCATTGCACCAAATGAGTGTCTTTGGACCAAAATGATCGCATTTTAATTATTTGGATGCAATTTAAATTAAGTAACATATTAAACTATTTATCCTTCTATGAAACACGAATGTTCCCTGGATCAAACGGCCTATTTTAATTATGTAATTACTTTATATTTATTTCTAACGGGTGCAGCGGAGCGCACGGGTACGGCTAGTATGTAAAATAAATTTGATTCAGTTCTCATGATTCCTTCATGGTATTGCAATTTTCACAGACAGTAGTGTAGATTTGAACACAATAGGTGTTTCTTTAAAACAGAAGAACAGCACTACTAGGAGAAATAAACAAACATTGTTAAAATGAGTTCAAGCCAGTATTAAGATATTGAAAATGCTGCAAATTCTGCAATTGAATGTTTGGTACAATATAAATCCCGCGTAAGATATGAAGTGGAATATAAACAATTTTAAGATTTGTGTTCCAAGAAAATGTAGAAAGTGTATCGGAGAAGGTAATTCTGGCATGCTTTAGTGAGTATCATTACCTAACTAGTTGCGTAATACAAGTATAATTACGTACTAACTAGTTGTGTAATGAATGATTTTTACAACATTTTTATTAGTGATGTAACGTTCACATTACATAATCAAAGTAGATAAATAAACAAACTTATTAAGTCAAATAGTTCACGCTTGTTGTATTGAAACACATTTAGAAAAATATTGCAATGTTAAATCTATTTGATCGCAGTACAAATCAAATTGTCCAACATTGTTATTCCATTAAAATATTTCACTTGTCTCATGAAACAAACTGTCAGCAATCCTATTACAATTTCCATTAAAACATTTTCAGTTATAGGAATTCACGTTTCCTGAAAGAAAGAAAATAATAACATGATTTTTAACTAAGCACGCCTTGGAAAGTCGCTCTTCAATATTCATGAGCCATATCCGAAGTATTTTAATAATTTTATGGGAATATTAAGAATAGTTTATGAATTTTAATCTTCCCTCTTGAACATAAATAAAATTTAAATTATTGTTTATTTAACGACGCTCCCAAGTGCCGAGGATATATCAGCGTCGCCGGTGTGCCAGAATTTTGTTCCGCAGGAGTTATTTTACATGCTAGTAAATCTGACATGAGCCTGTTGGATTTAAGCACACTTAAATGCCATCGGCCTGGGTCAGGATCGAACCCGCAGAAGGCCAGCGCTATTCCAACTACGCTACCCAGTTCGACTCTTGAACATATTAATATATTGTGGCAAAATAGTTAAAACACTATTCTTCCTACTTTACTCTATCTAGCGTTTATATTTTACATTTAAAATTGTTACAAAGATATTGCCACATAATAAGAAGAAAATTTAAGTAGGCTTATGTATTTTGACGTGAAGCGCCTATATTAGACCTACAAGGAGAAAAATTGTAATATTTTGACATGAAAGGATTAGGCTTCTCTGCCTTTACTCGTGTTATCATGGAAAGAGAAATGTACAGTAAGTTGAATTTCGTTTCTCGTAGTTTTTCGCTCCATTCTCTATTTAATGTGCGCGTAGGGACCTCAAGATTTCGGAGTGAGAAAAGTGGCCAACAAGCTTGGAGCTCACGTATTCAGTTTTTCTCAATCTCGAACATCCCTTATAAGGATGTATTTTCCCATACCTTCTAATGCTTCTCCTCCCATTTAAGCCCTTTCATTCATTCATTCATTCATTCATTCATTCATTCATTCATTCAAGGTTTTCCTAATGTTCCTTCATCTTGAATGGCAAACATCGGAGTGAGACAAGTGGCCAATAGTTTTGGAGCTCGCATAGACACTATTTCTCAGCCCAATTTTCCTTGAAAGTACGCATTAACTGTTTCTTCATTCATTCATTCATTCATCCATTCATTCATTCATTCATTCATTCATTCATTCATTCATTCATTCATTCCACTTGGTCCTCTCCCTCATGTGGTAGCTATTAGGTTACGTCAATTTTCGACATTTTCCCCTTCAAAATTCATTGCGTCATTCCACACGATATTCTTGTTCCATTATCTAATAATTATTATAGATGTACTGATTTTGCTTGTGGCAGTATTTATTAATCCTTTTGTCTTTCAGTGTCACTTGCTAAAACCCGGAATTCCCTCTCCTCTACTTATCATAGATGCCGGGGGCTGTCAAAATTAAAAAAAGAAATTGAAAATTAATTTAGCAAACATTCAAACGCCTCATTACAATTAAATGTAAAATACGAGTATGATTTGTCTCCCCATAGGCCTACATTTATCTCCTTTCTCTCTTATTAATTTTACTATTTATTTGTAATTACTAGGCCTAATATAGTCAATTACTGAATACTATAATTGACTTCTTAGTGTGGCTTATATTTTTAGATCAAAAGTATTACTTGAATCTTTTTATGCCATTACTGTGTCGTAAAATCATTTCATTGTATATATTATAATGTATTATATTATATTTTATATTTTATGTAGTAGTTATATCTGGTTGAGTTGAAGAGAAAGCATGAAGGCTTTAAATCTACCGGACAAATAAATATATTCATAAATAAAAAAGTAAACAAATAAATAACAACTAACTTGCGAAAAATAATCTTGAGAACTATCATGGAAGTTCTAAGGGTTTACATACATCTTCGAGGGTAAAAGTAAATTCCCTTATCAACTCTTAGCTTTATACCTGTGACAAAGATTTTAAGATGTCCATGAAATTGACAAATTTATGCTTAAAATGTCCAGCCAGAAATATGTATCGCTCATTCATACACCTTTGGGAGTAAAAGAAAATATGTTTCTTTTTATTTTCCGCCTAATAATTTAATATGAACATTTAGCTGTGTGTCTGTGGAAGAAACTTAAAGATATCTATGAAATTGGCCAAGTTATGCATTAAAATGTCCTGCCATGTAAAAACAATACCAGTCAGAAATCTGTAAGTTACTATCATTTTCTAAAAATTCCTTTTTTTCAAAACTTTTAAACCACATCTTCCACAATTTTTTTTTTGATGGCATGAAATTGTGAATGGCCCTATTTCTTAGTAAGATCAACAAACTGTAGCTCAATCTCTATTCTATCTTTAAGATAAAAAACAGCAAATAAAAGGAAAAATGAATAGAAAATTTCTTAAAAATTTTAATATATGAAGAAATAATTTTCTTCCTCTTACAGTATAGATATTCTAATCGTTGGACTAGGATTTGTTAATAAGAATCGTACTTTTAAGGCAAAATATAGGCTAATTATTCCTAAAAACATTAAAGATTTTTGGAGTGATTTTTTAAATAGTAGCTGAGAACAAATAGCAAAATAAAAATTATGAAAATTCACAATTCCAGAAACTTTTCTACGTGGCGAATATTTTTCTTTTAAATCGAATAGCAATTATCAGACATTAAGCACACGTATAAAATGTCATCAAAATAGAACTTAAGGATAATTATGGAGAGATATAATTTATAAAACATATAGATTTTTAAGTTTGAAAGGTGTATGTAACCTCTTAACAAAATATTACAGCATAAACTGGTACACACTCAGGAGATATTCTCGTAAATTTTTGTTCTCGGCAACCGATCTTACAAAGGAACTGTAGTGTGAAACCATACTCTGAAATAAAATCGTTATCAGACGTCTGAAATCCTTGCCTGGCGCTGGGTTGAATGTCGAAGGGTTATATTGGTGGATATATTCCGAAACGTCTGAATGTAATATCCTGTGTTAGGGCCTCCCCCCGTCACCTCACGTCAGTAAGTAGTGTCGACAGGCCTGTCTCCTCATGCATTGACACCCCCTCATGTATTGAGTTTCATCGACCCGACGAAGAAGGAGCTCGCTTGGTCTTAAGCGTGAAATATTGTAAAGTTCTGGTGTGACCAGGTTATATAAAGCTTAACATGCTACTGGGAATTTGCATGCGAAATTAAATTGAGGAAATCGTGTTTAATCAGCGTTCATTCTTGTACGCAGTAGGGGAGATATCTTTGTTCTTAGCTTGATTAAATTATTGTTAGTTAATTTACCTCTGTCCAGTGTTGCTACAAAGACGTTGCTGCATTTAAAGACGTTAATAATGAGACATTTTTCAAGATTAGAAATTTGAATACGATGTCTTATCATAAACTGTGGAGTATTTCTTATTTTTTCCATAATTTTAAATTGTAGCAAATAGGCCCTATTTAAAGTAGGCCTATGTATTATTACCTTTTTAACTAATTTTCTTAAGGCAAATCTAACAACTGTAATTTTTCATAGGGGCGATCAATAAATGTGAAATTATAATAACAGATGTAAATAATTTAGACACTCTTTTGTATGCAGAAGACGAAGTATTATTTGATAACTCTGAAGATGGCCTCCGAATATCACAACATAATTTAGAGAAAGTAACCAAAAATTATGATATGCAAACTTCATATGATAAACCTAAATGTTTTGAATTTCTATACTCAGAAAAATATGCTTTACTTACAAATAGCTTTTAAGGAACTCGCCATCGATCCCTATCCTGTGCAAGATTAATCCAATCTCTATCATCATATCCCACCTCCTTCAAATCCATTTTAATATATTGTCCTATCATCTAAGTTTCGTCCTCACCAAAGATCTTTTTCCCTCCGGTCTCCCAACTAAAGGCCCATTCACAATGAAAATTAAACATAACTATAACATAAACACAGAAGTTTGCGCCCAGGCTACCAAATGGGATCATTCACAGTGATTCACATAAGCATTGACATAAACATTACCGTAAGACGTTAACATGAAAGTTTGCAAACTCCAAACTTTCATGCTTATGCTTACGTGATTTGCAAACAGAACACAATCGTGGAGCGCTGAAGTATACGACAGAATATGAGGGAATGGCGTCGTTGTTATGTTTCCATGGTTACCAAGTATGTTTGCTGTTATGTTTATGTTCCCATCGTGAATGATGGTATGACTTCTTGATTTTACTGTAACGTTAAGTTAACGTTTACGTTATGTTTAATTTTCATTGTGAATGAGTCTTAACACTCTATATGCGGTTCTGAATTCGCCCATATGTGCCACATGCCCTACCCATCTCAAGCGTCTGGATTTAACGTTCCTAATTATGTCAGGTGAAGAATACAATACGTGCAGTCCTGCGTTGTGTAACTTTCTCCATTCCCCTGTAACTTCATCCCTCTTAGCCCCAAATATTTGCCTAAGAACTTTATTCTCAAAGACCCTTAATCTCTGTTCCCCTCTCAAAGTGAGAGTCCAAGTTTCACAACCATACAGAACAACCGGTAGTAGAACGTATGGAATGATATTGGGAAAATCCTAAATTAACCAGGTATGTCCTTCATAGTTTATTTAAGTTACAGAGTAATTCGTTTTATTTCCAGGTTCAGTTCAGAACCTACAATGAAATAATGCGCTCTAGCGGTAAATTACAACACTATTTGATTATTCATTCGGAAATGCGGACAAGTGAGCGATGCTATAATAAAAATTCGAAAGTAACGAACGAATTTTTTTCCGGTAAGTGAGCGTCTACCTTTATTCATTGCAATTCCAAACAACTCATTGGTCTCGCGATATGACCAAAGATGTTAAAGCGAGTATAAATAACAGCGAGGAAAAAAAAAAAAACTCATTGGCATCATATTGATGCGTGAATCGTTTCGACTCTCAATTGCATTGTTGTCTCGAGACTAGGTTTCATGGAATGAGATTATGAAGTATTTAACGGGAAGACTCCGCCTTGTTAAGTTTAAATGCATAAGTAAGTAGTATAAGGACGGAAATTAAAAGAAATATGAGTTTTTTTAAATCCCAAACATCCTTACAATCCTAATCATGCTCACAGTAACAATCACGAACAACATAAAAATGTTTCACGCAATTATAGGGGTTCAGTCACTTTGTTTATCTTATTCTGCTATTGACCTTGCTTATATTTTTATTTATTTTATTGATAACACTGAACAACAAATTTTTACTTTTAGTCTTGCTCCGTAATAAAAATAGGTAAATAGTACTTATATGTGTGCCCTAAATCTGAATTTAAAATCCATATTACCCCATCACGTACCATTTTCCGGGGAAAGTGAATTGAATTTTTTAATGAAAAGGCATTTTTTTTTCACTGCTACTGATAAAATTACAACAGACTAGGGATTCCAAATGCTTAATAATGCTTGCAAAATGTGTACTGGATACAAAAATGATGTTCCTTAGTTTAAAACACAAAAAACATAACAACAATAAAAATATTTCATGTGCATAATGAGAAAAATCTCGGAATTTCAACTTACCATTTATAAGGATTTTCTGGATGACTTCCGTTTATAACTAGACCCGGGACTGTCTTTTACAAGGAACCAACAATAGTTTGCAAGCCTCCTGGATGATGATGTTCTTTTATATCTCCTTTCCATTTCAGATATTTCTTGATGAAATCTTTCCCCATGCTCGTCGCTTATCGCTCCAAGGTTAGGAGGAAAGAAATCCAAATGAGAAAGTAAAAAATGTATTTTGAGAGACATATTATACCCCATTTTCTCATATGTACTTAACATGGTTTCCACAAGTTCGATGTAGTTGTCTGTCCTAGAATTTCCAAGGAAATTTGAGCAAATAGCAAAGATCTTTGAAAGCCCGCTATGCCATTTTTTCCGTAATGGAAAGTTTCTCCCCAAACAAAGAGTCAGCCATAACTTTGCGGATTTGTGGGCCGATGAAAATGCCCTCTTTTAATTTGCCCTCATTCAACCTTGTAAACTTTTCTTTTAAATATTGAAAAACCACATTCTTGTTTGTTCATTGCGTAGACCTTACTTTGAACTGTTATGGAACTTACTGAATAGAAGGGACCAATATCTGTTTATTCATTAGAAGTATAAAAGAACATGCCAACAATCATAAGAAATCGAAAATAGGTCATAAACTCATAAAATTCATTAGCTTTTGTTACGGTTTACAACCCCCAACTCGCATCAGGTGTTTCCTGGGAGAGCGCTTATCGAAAAATGAAATCATAGTATATCTTAAAAACCTTACGCGATACGAAAAAAGAGATGCATTTTCGGATTCAGCGCAGGCTAAACTATAAGGGTCATATTGTTTGAAGTCGGAGCAAAATTCTTGGGGGCGTATTCATAGACATTCTAGCGCGGGCTTACGGTGGATGATCAGCGAACTAACGTTTTTCGTATTCATAAACCAGTGTTAGCGATATGATATGATATGAATCCTGTACAAGTAACCAGTCGGTAGCCGAGACTAGTTTAGCACGCTCGTAGCGCGGGCTAGCAAAATGTCTATGAGTAGCACCCTTAATGTTCAGTAAATCGGAAGATGGATAAATACAGTCACGTCTTAATATTTTCTCATTCAACCTCATAAATCTCTATTACTTTTAAAACTGGTGTATTGTATAACCTTATCTTCAATCTTATTCCATTATTTCATCAACTTAAACCCTCTTTGTTTTAATAAATATGTGACTCCATGCCCATTTTCGCCACTAGACAAGAATTGCTGCAAATTTCGCTAGATTATATGGTGTCTATAACCATTATCTCAACACGTACATAATATATGGTGTATATAACAAGCTTCCAGCTTGCAGATTCCAAGTTCTGACCAGCAAAGCTTGTAATTAAATAAGATAGCCAGGCCATTGTGTGACTGCGCTCGAATTCAGCCTACTCCCCCGCTTGGTCGGCAACTCTCCGAACGTCCTAATACAGCGATTATGCCTTTGTGAGGGGGAGGGAGGGAGGTAGATAATAACAGAGGGATTATTCAGTCGACTAATGAATTACAAGCCATAGAATAATAGTCTCCAATTACCCTTCTGAAATTATATCCACTTATGATGTGATCAGCAGCAACACACAGCAAACACTGCTGACTGCCCGTTCACTAATTGATACATATTACTGGAGATAACATCTTATTCCACTGAACACAGAGTAAGGGAAAAAGGGCAACTTTTAATTGTAAAATTGCAGATTTTCCTAAGCGTGTATTCGTGATGCCTTGTACAGTAGTGTTAATGCAGTTATTATAGTACGTGCTTAATTTTTTTTGCCTCCCAGAAAAGGACCAGAATTTTAACGATGGTATTACGCTTGTAGCAGTAAAGGAACTTTCCATGTGGTAAACATAACAATAATTTTGCAATATGGAAAATAAAAAGATATAATCTAGCTGTACAAATCCCAATTCAAGAGATGTTTTCATTGAATTTTCTTCCAGCCTCAACGACATTTCAAAGACTCCATAACAGTTCAGAGGCCTTTGTCTTCAGGTGAAAATAGGGACAAACATGTGTTTTATTCTTGTGTCATTATAATAAACTAAAACGCAATTTTATAAACCATCAGAATTTAAAACTCTTTGAGTAGTTGCATATGAGCGGAGAATGCAAAAGAAAGCTACAGAAATTCAGGTATATCTTATTTTATTTCAAGGAGTGCAGTTCGGTGGCTCCTTTGAACACCCACTTACAGATTTATGACTTCCTACACAAACAACTCTGACAATTCCATCCCGTCTCCTCGTCCCAACATTGCACAGTTGCCACAATCCTGGTGGCACTCGAAATTATGCAGTGAAACTGACGGGATTCTTGGAATTCGGAAAAGATGCGACAACTCTACCTCCACGTGGATTTGACGGGAGCCTGTCAATTCTTCTGAACGAAGGTTGTGATTGGTTACTAACAGGAGAAGACAAGATTTCCGTCACAGAAAGGAAGACATTTATTTATGACAACCAATTAGTAGTGGACAGTAGAAGGTCTGTCGGCAAAGTCTTTTCTATGAAACTGCACTCCATTAAATAAAATAAGGTATATAAATATGGACTGTAAGGGATCATCACTTTCCTAGCCCAAGGACGCTGATCTCTTGTCTAGCGAGGATAGCGACATCCCACTCTCATCACTCGCTGTACCCACACTTTTAACATCTTCGGAGGTCTTGAACTGCTACTGTTCAGCCGTTCTACTGATTGTGTTATGTGAAATTCATCTCCCTCTTATTGTGCTACCTATTGGATTACGTCCAATTTCGTCTTCTGACTCCCATCATTCTTTAAGTTCTTTCAACAGAACGGTGAAAAATGAAGTGAGACAATAATTGACCAATTATTGGTCAACAGGTTTGAAGCTCACATAGATTCTTCCTTACAGTTCCAAAATCCCTTGCAAGGACGCGTGATTGAATTATTTTTTGTAAGATTTAGTTCAACCTACGCAGAACATATCACAAACTCCAATCACAACTATGGCAATACACAAACAGGCATGTAAATCCTACATTTTGAACCAGAAATCCAGAAATTCGACACACAACAACAATGAGAAGTGTATAGACATACAAAAAAACACACACAATACATCGACATTCAACTGAATTTCAGAAGACACACCGTTTTCGACACAATATTATCAACATTACATTTAGTAGTCTCTCTCAAACTATTTTGTAGCAAATTGCTAATTACTTATCATGAGATGACTAAACTTATAACTAGCAATAGTGTAGTTCTCAGGATCCCTTAATTTAAATTTTAACGTCTATAAATAGTTGGTGATTGATTTTATCAGCAATTGACAACAGAACCATATATTCTTTTCAAGTCATCTAGGCTTCATTGGCATTAATTTTTATATTTTTATAAACATTTTTTTCTTTTACGATTTTAACGTTTTTTTTAATGCGCTCATAATTTATTCTACTTTCTCATTTTAAAATCAGAACTGAAATTCTGCGACGACTCCATTTTATTAATATTCTGTACCTAATATCTTCAACATACAAGAAAGGATTTACAAATCCGTTCCTACTCACGATGTGTCGTCTAGATAGATTGGACATAAGATTTACCATTCCCCGTTGCCAGGATAATCTCAATAGTAACGGAAACAAAACGTATTTCTTTTGTTTCTGTTGACAGGACTCACTGTTTCCCCTCATGAAAATCTGTTGCCATGTCAGCCTGATACTGAGTGTACGGCTTTTGTATATGAGAAAAATCTGTTCTGCAAGAGCAAAAGTTAAATGATAATATATTGTGTGTGGAAGAAAATTCATAGAATCCCTATAATTGCGTGGAATATTTAATTAGTTGGAGATTGTGTAATTTCAAATAATCGTAGGTGAGCACTTCGTGGGAATCATATCAGCATAACCATAAAGTAACTTGAACTTTTAATTAATGAATGCATCCTTCGCCGTTCAAGCTACTAGTGATATCTTGAATATAAAACATGTACAGTAGAACAGACATCGCAGAAAGAGCCACCAGACTGAAGTGGAAATGGGGAGGTCACATAGCGAGGATGCAGGACACAGATGGACTTATAAGACCACCATGTGGGACACACGATTAGTCAAACGACTAGAGATGAACAAAACTAACTGCCGCTCTCGCTCGCTGTGTTCGTTGCATTTGTCTTTCGAGTCTCGTCGCGTCTCGTCTTGTCATTCTCGTGCGCTTCCAGTCTCGCTTATTATTCTCGAAATAGCATTTGGTCGGCGTGGAAAGACTTCGTAACTTTGAATAACATACATCATTGAAATAAATAACATTATAAATGTTTAAATGAGACAAAAGGGCAAAACAGAATAGTATCTTAGTTATCAGAATGTTCTGGTTCTATTATATGATATTACCTATGGTTATATAAATAGAAAAAAAACAATTTTCAAATAAATTTGTATTTCTAATGTAAGAAACATAAAACATAACGTCAATATCTTTTTACTTGAGATTGTATACTTGATCTCAAACATATAAGAAAATTCCTAGCCTTTTAATAAGGACCTAGTAATTAAATAAAGATTGGAGAACGAATTATTATACACTGAAAGGTAGAGATAGAGATGATGTATCAAATAGACTACTTGTTTGTTTATACATATATAACAGTTGCGAAAGTAGATAAAAGTTCAGTCAGGTATAAACTGTTGTGTAGATTCAAGGCTGCTTCACGTTCGGGACTTCGGGAGTGATCAATTTCGGCGTCTCGAAACACTCACAAGCAGTCTACGTCAACGACGCGACGTAAGGAACATTGTCGTGCGGGTTTTCGGCTTTTCGGGCGCTGTTAATCTTGCTTTCTCGATCGTTGTTCATCTCTACAAACGATACAGAGGCAGGCCAAGACGGAAATGGACATACTTCTACACAACACAAACAGATTCACAATGGCCCAGCATATCAAGAAGCAAACATACATGGAAAACCATCTAACGCCAACTTCGGAACGTGTGAAAATTCTACAAGTAACATTGATGAACAAATGTGTAACAAAGTCTAGCAGTCTTAACCAATCAAGTGACCAAGTGTAAACAGTGAATAAATTATACAATATAGACGCAGTACAATACAGACCATCACACATGCTATTATCACTGAGTACAGCCCTAATATTATACATATAGGCCTACGATGATAATTAAATTTATTTATTTTTCCAATAATGGTATGTTGTGGTTTGCATCGGACCGCTGCCACTAATAAGCATTGTTATATTGCGGGTTGCATCGGGGCCTTTGCGCTAAGGAGCAAGATGTGCATCAAATTTCCCGAATAGTTGTTGTTTAGTCAACTGTCCGAAGACAGGTCTGAACCTCACAAGTGATACCAACAAGGCAGTAGAGCCCGGAATTTTAGGTGCTAAATGTTAAGAATGACACTGAGTGTAGATGAATAGATGTGGTGCCCGTGGGTTTTAAGCCTAGTTCACAGAAGTCCGATATGTAATAATAGACAACATAGTCACAAGGACTGGATAATGAATCTCGTGAACAATGCGCTAATTTGTAAGTGGTAGTTAAGAGGATTAGAGACCTTTAACGGTACCAAAAGGAAAATACTGAATGACAAGAATGACGTGGGGGCATGGCTTCTATTTTATAACCGAGAAAAATTATTAATTTCTAGCACCTAACATTCGGGGTCTACTTATGAGGCAACTGGGCCAGGAGATAATGGGGTAGGGTGGCAAGTTCCTTTTTTCTTCCGAATAGATACCCACTTAAATGCTCCACGTTATTTTTTTACCATCGCCGTCATTATCATTATGGAACCTAGTGCGCATTATATGAGCTGTTCAGAGCAAAAGTGGTGTAAGTCAAAATTGGGTAATGAGGTTTAAAGTAAAAATCCTGTAAAATACAGCGCAAAGTAGCAATTAATATGTCTTTCTTGCTATCCACTGACTACTAATAGTTTAAATAAATTGAATATAAATTGCTGCTTTGCGCTGTATTTTACAGAATGTTTACTTTAAACCCTCATTACCAATTTTTGACTTACCACTTCTGCTCTGAAAGGCTCATATGTGTAATCGCAATAAGTAGTGTACTATTCCATTTTTTGAGTTGTTTCCGAATGGTTGTTATTTTTGGAATACACCGTATCGTCTCTTGGAATCAAAGTAATTAATAAATAACAGTAGGAGGAAATGCATGATATTTATTTTTCGTCTGAAGTATACTTTTCTATTGGGCAAAATCATACTAAACCGTAAATTGAATTCGAAGACCAGAGTTCCGAAGGCAATGCGCCAAAGTCAAGGCTTCCATTTGAGAAAACAATTTCGAAAATTCAGAAATTTGTGTGGAGCGGAGATGTCTATGGCCCATTTATTTTAGGACCCATCTCGAGATTAATCTTAGAGCCTTGGGAAAACCATACGCAAATGAGCTCTCCCAATTTAAGACACTAGCTACTTGGTCGATCGGCACCCTGAGAGCATGATAATGGGAACGGTGTATTTTCTTGTTGTTTGTAATAGCCGGAATTCTGTTTCAACACGAGACAGGATATTGTTTTTTTTTGGCAGAAGATGACCTATCTGAGGATAGGTTCTCATCCTGAGACTCAATCGGGCAGTAAGTGCTTCGCGTTTCACAGATCGCTCCCGATGCTGTATTCCAGGTCGCCAGATACCGAGTTCAGCTCCGTCAGCTCAAATGGGATGAAAGAAGAAACAAGGGCAGAAATTAGAGTGGTGGTTCTGACTTAAGATGAGCTTAGCCTTACGAGTCACATTAAATCGAGAATGAAAAGAGACGGACCGCGTGGAAAACCACAAAGCAAGAAGTTCCATCTTATAATTCCGTTTCCGTAGTACTACAAATGACGTCAGAGTAAGCCATAATGTCACAACTTTATAATATTTCTCCCTTTGTAAGTTGAATATAGAGATCACAACATTTATTTCACCTTTTAAAAACAGTCGTTGCTTAGATAGGATTCATATTGACGATTGTGCAGCGACATGAATGCGCCTTGACCCTGTGTGCAAGATTTATTTCTGAAAACGCAAATGAATTATGTCAATAAGTCCTTTCCCCTTCTCTGAACACCGCTTTAAGAACGTCCATCGCTTACACAATCTAACCGATCGAAACCTAATATTGGACAGAATCCAGTAAACAAATTAAATTGGAGGGCCCGAACATCTCTGTTTGCGTAATATTGAGTTCAGGATTGTTGACCAATTCTCTGCTCTTTTGTAAGTGCTGGATCCATCCTGTCTTTTTTGTTAGGATACAAGTTTTGTAGTCTCCGTTATTTGTTCTCTAATTTTTCCGCTCACGGCAACCGATTTTCACTTTTTTTTTTCAGGAAGTAATTTAAATAATCCAGTTCTCCTTTTTTTTTTCTCCTAACTACCGGGATAAAAACAAAAGAGAAGTAACTTTGACATCGCTTCGTATCAAAAAGTAAACTCTCGCAAAAAAAAGGCACTCTCTGACTTTTACATTATAAACCTGATGTCACCGGGTTAATCCATTTATCTCCCTATACATTTTTATATAAAATTCAGATGAAGGGGAGATTTTTGTCTGGAGAGAATTAGAGCTAGGGCTGTTAGAGCTGACAGAAAGGTATACCCTAGAATGTAGAATCACGCACTGATTCCCGAATTAATATAACTAGAGATAATGCTAATGCTATTGAATTTCTATGTAGATATATGCAAATATTTTTTATTACTTACTATTGAATAAATGCTGGGAATTAAAATATGACTCAAGTAGGCCTATACAGGAATTTAATATTAAGAGTTTACAATGCGGTAACAAAGTGTTAAGAAAAAAAGAATCTATGTTTATGACAGTTGTTGCACACTAACATATAAGAATACACGAAAACCTATATGATTCTACATACATACATACATACATACATACATACATACATACATACATACAGTCGCCCTCGGTAGCGTAGTTGGTATAGCGCTGGTTGGTATGCTCGAGGTTGCGGGTTCGATCTCGGCCGAAGTCGATGGTATTTAAGTGCGTTTAAATGCGACAGGCTCATGTGAGTAGATTTACTGGCATGTAAAAGAACTCCTGCGGGACAAAATTCCGGCACACCGGCGACGCTGATATAACCTCTGCAGTTGCGAGCGTCGTTAAATAAACCATAATTTAAATTTACATACATACATACATTTTTAGTAGGTTATTTTACGACGCTTTATCAGCAGCTTACGTTATATAGAGTCTGACTGAGATGGTGATATTGCCGGTGAAATGAGTCCGGGGTCCAGCACCGAAAGTTACCCAGCATTTGCTAATATTTGGTTGAGGGAAAACCCAGGAAAAAACATCAACCGGGTAACTTGCCCCGACCGGGAATCGAACCCGGGCCACCCGGTTTCGCGGTCAGACGCGCTGACCGTTACTCCACAGGTGTGGACCATACATACATACATACGGTAAACTTTGAATTATAGATGATTGTAAATAATTGTAATATTATAAGAGAGCTTAGTGCATGTAGTATTACTCAGTGAAATGGAACATGCCGTATTTTAATAAATACCATAAAAAATACACATACATACATACATACATACATACATACATACATACATACATATATACATACATACATACATACATACGGTAAACTTTTAATTATAGATGATTGTAAATAATTGTAATATTATAAGAGAGCTTAGTGCAAGTAGTATTACTCAGTGTAATGGAACATGCCGTATTTTAATAAATACCATAAAAAATACACATACATACATACATACATACATACATACATACATACATACATACATACATACGGTAAACTTTTAATTATAGATGATTGTAAATAATTGTAATATTATAAGAGAGCTTAGTGCAAGTAGTATTACTCAGTGTAATGGAACATGCCGTATTTTAATAAATACCATAAAAAATACACATACATACATACATATACATACATACATACATACATACATACATACATACATACATACATACATACATACATACATACAAACATACGGTAAACTTTTAATTATAGGTGATTGTAAATAATGGTAATATTATAAGAGAGCTTAGTGCAATTAGTATTACTCAGTGTAATGGAACATGCCGTATTTTAATAAATACCATAAAAATACACATACATACATACATACATACATACATACATACATACATACATACATACATACATACATACATACATACATACATACATACATACATACATACATACATACATACATACATACATACATACATACATACGGTAAACTTTTAATTATAGGTGATTGTAAATAATTGTAATATTATAAGAGAGCTTAGTGCAAGTAGTATTACTCAGTGTAATGGAACATGCCGTATTTTAATAAATACCATAAAAAATACACATACATACATACATACATACAGTAAACTTTTAATTATAGGTGATTGTAAATAATTGTAATATTATAAGAGAGCTTAGTGCAAGTAGTATTACTCAGTGTAATATAACATGCCGTATTTTAATAAATACCATAAAAAATACACATACATACATACATACATACATACATACATACATACATACATACATACATACATACATACATAATATAATATAATATAATATAATATAATATAATATAATATAATATAATATAATTTCAATTAAAGACTCAGCACAAGAACTGTAATTCCTATTCTTGCCTCATTGTGTGAGATACTTCTTGGACGATGGTAATGTAAGAGATATTGCTGTGTTTGTGACTCAGCATGATCCATTCTGGCAGCCAGTTATATATCCTCGGTCATTCTGTAGCTAAATTTATGGTCGACAAAGCTGTTACAGTGGGATTCTCTCGGGATACTCCCGTCTTCCTCTTTCATTCTACCAAAACACTCCACCTTCGTATAATTCCATCCAGCATCTAAATGTATTTACAACTTACTGATAAATACAATATAAGAATAATAATAGGCCTAGTAATAATATTAATAATAATAATAATAATATTATTATTATTATTATTATTATTATTATTATTATTATTATTATTATCACATAGGATAATTTAATATTGTTTATGCTTACTCGTGTACATACGCACAGTACTATTTCGTTACCTTCAGAAGCCACCCTGAACATTAGTAAATTTATAAAAAGTTGTTTTACGCAGAAGCTCTACATTGTACCACGCCCAGTCGTGACGGACAGGGTGCCTTCCTCCTTTCCTCCCACCGTCCCATCATTTAATAATAATTCTGCAGCCTGAGTAATGAGTGTTAGCATTTACATGAGGCTATTTGTAAGGAGTCCACATAGATTATAATTGATGGCCAGTATTATTAAGCTAAGTCTCTGGTTGCAGCGTCTCCCGGAACTGAGGCCAGGCTACTCAGTCAACATTTCTCGAAACCGCCAACTCAGATGAACTTACACCCATTACCTGCTAATTTAATGCGACTAATTGTACTGTATATGCTGACCGCCTTGTCTGTGACTGTTGAGCCCCACAGTTTATACATATGTGGAAGCCACGGTCCTGGGTCCGAATCCCACATAGGAAAGTGATTTCCGATATTCTGTATTGGTTTGATAGATACCCAAAATGGGTATGTCTCAGGCGTTGGGAATGCCACCTTTTCTTTATGCCCAGTAATAATGGTAAATATGTACAATCTTTGCTACGTAGAGGGAAGGAATAGAGATAGACAGATAATCTTATAACATCTGATATAAATAAAATTGCGGGTTCCTTTACGCAGTATATCTTGAGAAATGGAAAAAGAAACTTAACATTACGGGAACAGGGCGTACCGAGCCCCCTTCAGAATTTTTAGGCTTGACTTACCTCAAAACTGCAGAAATATTATCCAAAATACTACCACGAAATTGTTAATAGAGAAACAGTTAAACGAAATGTAAAAAATGGAAAACATATTTACATATTACTTGTGTAAAAAGGTCTCGCGCTGTGGCATTGTTTAAGGCATCATGCCTAGGACTAGTTTTATGGAATGCGCACTGGTTCTAGAACCCATGGAGGAAGACATTTCTCATGAAACTTCAGTCAGTGTATGGAATCGGTGCCCACGAGCATCATGATGCATTTAGAGAACTACGATAGATAACGAAATCCAGTTATAACGGCTGGGAGGATCATCGTGCTAACCAGATGATACCTCCGTTGTGGTTGGATGATCGTCCACCTCTTCGAATGAATGTAGACGTGAAGGCAGCAGTTTGGCTGGTCGGCCGTGGCTGTTAGTAGGCTGTTGCGTCGCGGAATTTTTTGTTTAATTTGTGCGAAAAGAGAATCAAGTATTTTGCAGAATCATGTATTAGTTTCATTTTATATCGTCCTAATATACAATTTAAAAAATTAGAGACACAATGTCTTTATAAATGCGGGAAGACTAGCAACACCATTATACACTTCAATGCAGCACAGTGGAAGGAAGTGATGATCACCAGAGCCTTCTGTGGTATTTCAATAACATCTGCAACACCTCCTCCTCTTGCAGAGCACAATATGGTAAAAAAAAATACCTCGTTTATCATAATAGACTTAATTTTAATGACGGTTTACCTGGTATTCGGGAACTACAGACTATGTAGAGTCATAATATCCAAAATTACAGAGCGGAATCCATTGGTCAAATATTTAACTGGTCATTATCCATACTTCCATTACATCACCAAGTCATTATTTCTGACATTTTATCTGAAACTGTATCCCCATGACTATTGTGTGGGATACAATTACGACCGCGTACATCAGACCATACAACCATCAATCACACCAACGTGACGTCACAACAAGCCAATGGAATATTGTAAAATTGGCGTCACCACACGTCAAATAAACACTGAAACGCATTCCTTGTACACTTTAATGTTTTATGCTGCCGCAGCGTTAGCTGACATACAGTATGTCTGGCCCATTCTAGTTTCTCATTACAGTGGGCGCAGAATATCTTGGAGCCTGTCCTACGTCACAGAGAAAAGAGAACGAGATAAGGAGAGAGAAATGTTTAAATATTCATTTCTGTATGATCGATGTCTTACTGTAAATAAGCTAATATTCCTTGACTTTCATGCTCTACCTAAAGATGATTCTTGCCGATTGCAGGGGACTTGCTGTGCGTGTTATATCTAAGTAGGTAAACTTTGGCTTTTTCCTACATCGACGGAGCAGTGTATACATAACCTACTTGGAGAAGTTTGTTTGTAATCCATTGGGAGGGCTAGCAATATATTTAAAAATTATGTTATTCAGTTGTTTTTGATTTGGGCGGTAAACTGACGCGTGCACAAAATAGGTATAACTATGAAAAGATAGGCTGGAATTATTCACATACACCTGGATAAATAACAATAACATCACTTACGGGATATACTGCTATATTTACGAGTACCAGTTAATTTTATTATTAATAAAATTGTATATGGCTCAGAAATATGTATTTACTATTGTGCTCTTAATTCCAATTACATTCTGTTTACTGCATCATCATCATCATCATAATTATTATTATTATTATTATTATTATTATTATTATTATTATTATTATAACAAATATAACAAATATAAATGACACTCGGGAGGAAATTAAACGCAGAATAAATATGGGACATGCCTGTTAATATTCGGTTGAGAAGCTCTTATCATCCAGTCTGCTGTCCAAAAATCTGAAAGTTAGAATTTATAAAACAGTTATATTACCGGTTCTTCTGTATGGTTGTGAAAGTTGGACTCTCACTCTGAGAGAGGAACATAGGTTAAGAGAGTTTGAGAATAAAGTGCTTAGGAAAATATTTGGGGCTAAGCGGGATGAAGTTACAGGAGAATGGAGAAAGTTACACAACACAGAACTGCACGCATTATATTCTTCACCTGATATAATTAGGAACATTAAATCCAGACGTTTGAGATGGGCAGGGCATGTAGCACGTATGGGCGAATCCAGAAATGCATATAGAGTGTTAGTTGGGAGGCCGGAGGGAAAAAGACCTTTAGGGAGGCCGAGACGTAGATGGGGAGATAATATTAAAATGGATTTGAGGGAGGTGGGGTATGATGATAGAGACTGGATTAATCTTGCACAGGATAGGGACCGCTGGCGGGCTTATGTGAGGGCGGCAATGAACCTTCGGGTTCCTTAAAAGTCATTTGTAAGTAAGTAAGTAAGTTATATTACCGGTTGTTTTTTATGGTTGTGAAAATTGGACTCTCACTTTGAGAGAGGAACATAGGTTAAGGGTATTTTAGAATAAGGTTCTCACGAAAATATTTGGGGCTAAGAGGGATAAAGTTACAGGAAAATGGAGAAAGTTACACAACACAGAACTGCACGCATTGTATTCTTCACCTGACATAATTAGTTTCATTAAATCCAGACGTTTGAGATGGGCAGGGCATGTAGCACGTATGGGCGAATCCAGAAATGCATATAGAGTGTTAGTTGGGAGGCCGGAGGGAAAAAGACCTTTGGGGAGGCCGAGACGTAGATGGAAAGATAATATTAAAATGGATTTAAGGGAGGTGGGATATGATGATAGAGAATGGATTAATCTTGCTCAGGATAAGGACCGATGGCGGGCTTATGTGAGGGCGGCAATGAACCTCCGGGTTCCTTAAACGCCAGTAAGTAAGTATTATTATTATTATTATTATTATTATTATTATTATTAATATTATTATTTATTTATTCATTCAATCATAGTATTTTACCTAAAGGCAGGTCTTTCACAGCTTTCTTCAATCTTCCCTCTATTACGCCTACCTCTCAGTCTTCGCATACAATCCATAGGTAGCTTATATCTTAATGTTATCTATGATCTGATACCTACTTCTGCTTATAACTCTTATCCCGTTCACCATTCCTTCCAGTGCATCCTTCAGTATATAGTTTCTTCTGCGCCAGTGGCCCAGACAATTGTTTTTTCCTCGTCAGTTTAAGTATTAACCTTTCTTCACCCACTCTTTCTAGTACAGTTTCATTCCTTATTCTGTGTATCTATTTCACACGTTCCATTCTTCTCTGTATCCACATTTGAAATGCTTCTAGTCATTTCTCTTCACTTTATTATTATTATTATTATTATTATTATTATTATTATTATTATTATTATTGTTATTATTATTATTATTATTATTATTATTATTATTATTATTATTATTAATTGTATATTGTTCCTGTATTCCAAAGAAATTAGTTTGATTAATTCAAATGTGTCTCAGTGAAACATACAGCAGAGTTCGTATAGGCCAGTTTCTGTCTGATGCTTTTCAAATTTACTGCCGGCTAAAGCAAAGCGATGCACTATCACCTTTACTCTTAACTTCGCTCTAAAACAGGGGTCGTCACCACAGAGCACTCTGAGGCTAGCATCCCTTACCCGCGGAGAACACAATGCACCATGGTGCACTCGTAGCTGCTAGCGGGTATGCTCTCTACCTCTTCCTGCTGCACGATGGTGCACACGGGACGGCACCGCTTACCCTTTGCACATTTGAGCGAGTGCTGACGACCACTGCCCTAGAATATGCCATTAGGAAAGTTCAGGATAACAGACAGGGTTTGGAATTGAACGGGTTACATCAGCTTCTTGTCTATGCGGATGGCGTGAATACGTTAGGAGAGAATCCACAAACGATTAGGGAAAACACGGAAATTTTACTTGGAGCAAGTAAAGCTATAGGTTTCGAAGTAAATCCCGAAAAGACAAAGTGTATGATTATGTGTCGTGACCAGAATATTGTACAAAATGGAAATATAAAAATTGGAGATTTATCCTTTGAAGAGGTGGAAAAATTCAAATATCTTGGAGCAACAATAAATATAAATGACATTTGGGAGGAAATTAAACGCAGAATAAATCTGGGAAATCCCTGTTATTATTCGGTTGAGAAGCTTTCGTCATCTAGTCTGCTGTCAAAAAATCTGAGAGTTAGAATTTATAAAACAGTTATATTACCGGTTGTTCTGTATGGTTGTGAAACTTGGACTCTCACTTCGAGAGAGGAACAGAGATTAAGGTTGTTTTATTTTATTTGAATATACGATTTCTTGTTCTTGAACTCTATTTTACCCGAAAGTACATTAGGGTTGTAGTTATGTATTGATAGTTTATATTATTACAAGGAGAATTCATTTGGCATGGCTAACCCAGTCTTGCTATTTGAAATTAACACATATCTACTACATTAATTTGAATTAATTACAAGTTCTTAAATGTATTACATATAAAATTACAAAACTGTTTATAACAGCATGTATTTCTGAACACCTTGAATAATGGTTTGACATATATTACATTACAAAAGTGAAAATGCCCGACCAAAATAAATCTTCTGTTTTCGAATACTGGACAATGAAACAAAAGGTGATCCACAGTTTGCTATTCCTCACAGATACGTAAGTAGCCATTTTTCTTGTGTAATTTAAATCGTTCTAAATAAGACCAAATTTTCCATGACCCGATAAAAATTTGCGTTAGTATAAAATCCGGTATAATTCTGTTGCTATTTAGGCGGTGTCGACCCTAGGAAAAAAGATTTCTCTTGTAACTGAACCCTTAGTACTGCATAGCCACTGATTGTTCCACCTATTCATTATGTGCTCATTTATTTTGCTTTTCACATATGAATAAGGGCACAGACTATAGCTCAAATTGAAGTTCGAAACTGCAGCATTTTTTGCCAGATTAAGGGTGTTTGAGAATAAGGTTCTTAGGAAAATATGTGGGACTAAGGGGGATGAAGTTACAGGAGAATGGAGAAAATTACACAACGCAGAACTGCATGCATTGTATTCTTCACCTGACATGTGTAATTAGGAATATTAAATTCAGATAGGGCATGTAGCACGTATGGGCGAATTCAGAAATGCATATGAGTCATTCCACGTCAAATCGCACAGCAATAAAACACGACCTTCTCAGAAATGGTCGAATTTTTTTTTCATGAATTCCAGACATCAAATAAGGGGACCTGTATTTTTTTTATTTTCACAATTATTAATTATTTGTGTAGTTATGAATATTTGAAGTTAAGCAAATTATGCGTGCACTGTTAGATAAACTCGCATGGAACTCTGTGTCTACATATAATTGAGATTTGCGGTTTGGCGTATTTGAAAGACAAAATACAACACTTTTTATTACTTTAGGCCTATCACAAATAAATTTAAAATTTGGCCTATTTTTAATCGTTTCTCTTTCAAAACAAAATTACTATATTAAATCAAGTTAAAAATCTGAAAAAAATATAGACTTGTTCGCTGATGTATTATCTGTAAACTACTGCATTTATAAATATGGGATCGGCACCCATACATTTGTAACAATTTATTTCCCGGAGGCATGCACGCGCTCGTGATGCCCAGCTAATGAACTGCTTGCAGCCATAGGCTAGAAGGCTGCCCGTGGAAATTCCCCGTTGCATCTGATGTCACCATACTAATCATCAAATGATTAATACCTTAAGGAACAGTAAATATCTTATCTAAAATTATTTTATTATTGTCAGCTTAGCTAAGAGGGGAAGCCCTTCACAGTTTATACTATAATATAGCCAAGTGTTTGATGATAGCAAGGCTGGGTAAGGCAGTAAACTTTATGGCAGTAAACAGATGGCAGGAGAGAAAAATAATCAGTTTGGGTTTGAAATTCGCGCAGTGACGTGACTTCTATACAACATGAGTGATGGTAAAAATCGCGTAATATATAACAAGTGTTTAAATCCATTTACCTTCCTAATCATGCTTTTAAAAAGAAAAGTACACTAAGACGAGTAAGTCGCGACTTATTGATTAAGCTCAATTTAAAGGAGTCTTTGAGTGTGCAAATATGTGATTTGTTCCGTAAAAATCAATCAATTTCCGGATAGGTCAGGTGAAATTATATGTGAAGCCGGTAGTTCTTGTGATATTAATAAACATGAATCAAGTGAAAGTGCGGACAGAGAAAGTGATTATCTCAGTACTTCTTCTAGCAGTTCTATGGATACAGTGCAAGAAATCAATGATATTGAGGAATTAAACAAGAGTTTGATGTCAATAGAATCCCCTATCAAGAAAAGAAAGATACAACAAAACGTTACCCCCGTGAAAAGTTTCAAAAGTAAAAGGCTCCCTAGCATGTTAAGTTTTTCATGTAGAAGATGCATCATCATCCATTCAAAAGTCAGCCATATCTTATTTTTGACGGAATGCAAAGAAAGGTACAACCTGAAAATTACATAGTTATTGCAGACTTTTCTGAAAGTTATTAATTTGTAATACAATATTTAATACAAGGTGTGTATTGGAACATATGCCAAGCCACAATAAAATACAATTTTAATTTTACTTCCTACTTTATTTTATTTTATATTCTCTTATAGGCCTATAAATATTATATCTGAACTGTGACCGAACACGAGCGCTGCTCATTCGGTCTCAAATTTTGTTAATACTACTGCATCTCCTTTTTATATTGATTGTATTATTTTATTTCTATTTCTCTTGTTTTTACTTATATTCTTTATTCTGTATATTTAAATAAATAAATAAATCCTTTCGTAGTATATTTCAAAGGGGATACAGAAATTCGTTACAAAAGTAATGTCATCTCAGAAACCATGAAACATGACACCGATCCCTTTCACTTTTTTCAATCCGAAGCAATCAATTTCTTAAAGCAAGAATTCAACGATATGAAAAAAATCATCTATTTTTCCAATGGATCAAGTTCACACACAAAAAAAAAAAAATAAAAATAATTGCTTACATAAAGACGATTATGGAATTAGTGATGAATGACACTTCTTTGCAATGTCGCATGGTAAAGGTCCATGTATTGGCACTGGAGATACTGTTAAAAGACTTGCCACAAGAGTTAGCCTATACAAGATCCTATAACAATACCAAAAAAACTGTTTGATTAGTCACAAAAAACATTTTTGATGTGTCATTTATATTTTGTCCATTCAATAAGCACAAAAACCACACTGAAAATTTGCAGGCCAGATACCATAATCTAAAACCAATAACTGGTACATTAAAATTATATTCTTTCATTCCGTTGTCAAAAACTGTGAAGATTTAGTAAAACAATTTTCTTTCAAGAAAGAAGGTAGGCGAATGAAAATTTAAAGTGTGAATGAAAAGAAACATTTGAAAAGCATAATGTACAATTATTTGAAGATATCATAACAAGTAAATTAGCAGTGTTTCCTCGAGTAACTTGATCCGTACTGGGTGTAATGTTGCAACGTTCAGTCAATTATCCAGTGCCGATAAACCTCTTAGCGCGCTTTAACGCTTCCCGTCCACTGCTGCTGCGCCGACCGCTACACATTCTGTCATAAGTAATTAAATTTCCATTAAACTATTGGAGATCCCATTCTGATTTTTTCTGGAATTATTAAGAATACTTCAGTGCACCTAGTAGGCATTTTTTTTAGATTTTTAATAGGGCTATTTCACATTGATGTATATGTTTTAAAAATTGAATTATAAAAAAATATTTGAAATAATTATATTAAAATTAGTTAGTAAATATTTAATAGAAGACAGTACTTTAAGCTTTTAAATGCATTTTTTTTTTAATTTTAATATCAATATCGTCAGAAATATGACGCTTTAAATGTTGCATTGTGCGACATTTTTAACGAATTTTAACATGTAATATTTTAAAAACATGTGGACTTAGGGGGAAATAAAAATACACTTGTTGGTTTATGAGACCCATAGAGTTGGTAAAGAAAAATATAAACGTAATCAGAAATATGAAGGTCAAAATTTGTATAATTTTGTGAGATTTGACGTGGAATGACTCATATGGAGTGTTAGTTGGGAGGCCGGAGGAAAAAATACCTGTGAAGAGACCGAGACGTAGATGGAAGGATAATATGAAAATGGAATTGAGGCACCAGGTCTGCTGGATCTCCTGGTATACCTGAAATTAATGATGATGATAGATGAAGCTGAAAATAATGAAGGGGAAATGAGTCCGAGGTCCAACACAGAAATTTACTCAGCAGTTCTGTTTTAAGTTGTTGAGAGGGGGGAAACCTTGCAAAAAAACCAACCAGGCAAATTTTCCCAAACAGGATTTGAACCCGTGTCGCTCGTTTCATGGTTGGACATGGTTAGCATGTATGCTAACCGGCACTCCAAAGCGATGAACACGTCGCACTTTAATTTTGAGCAGTGATTTGCAGAAGTGAAAACATAAAATCTGTGTTGGATGCACACAATTTTAGTAACAAATCACACTTCCTCGTCCATGCTGGCTTTGCACCCAGGGGATGAAAGGGGGAGACACTCACCTGTCCTGTAGTGCAGCCAGCATTAGTGTGACGGGTTATGCACGCAGGAGCTGTTGGCGAATCCCGGCCTCAAAACACAAAATTCCACTCACCACTAAACAAGCAGGACTCGTAAATCTTTTAGTGGTGTATACCAGGGCACGCTTCCCTCTCTGATCTAGCATGCATGTATTTGTGTCGATGGGGTCAATTCACTTGATTTTGCTTTTCAAATTATTTATAGGGGTTTTATTTTAAATTGGAAGGCTGTTTATAAGAGCGAGAAGCTATCGATGTTAATTTTTTTCACTCCCTTTTACACAGAAACGTTTTTATTTTTTTAGTTTAAATCATATATCACTTGTGTATAAAATAACCTTTTTTAATTCGGAGAGAGTAGGCATGCAGAACGAACCGTTAACTTTGATTGCAGGGAAGCTTCCATTTGATTTGTTATAACTTTCAGCACTAAAATGTTTGTGTCAGAACATTAGTTTTATGCGTTATGAAAACGTTTGTGATGCCGGCAATGACTAAACTGTATTCATACAATGCAATAGGAGTGATCTTCCTGATCCATCTTCTCTTCATTTCCTTACATCTCTTTATGTTCTAATTTAATTTATTTTCACATCCTTATCCCCTTTCTCATTTTCTTCGATTTCTGACTTTTCTTGCATATTATACTCATAATTCTTACCATACTACAATTCTTCATTCTCCATCTTCCTTCTTTTACTTCCTTTTCATTCTTTCCCATATCTTCTTTCTCCTTTTCCTCCTCACTTTTTGTGTTTCTTATTTTCTATGTACATCACAACATCGTTCTAACATTTTTTTTTCTTTTTTATTTGCCGTTTCTTTCGATACCGGCTCCTTTAGCACTCATCCCGCTTTTCCACTTCATTTTTCTACATCCTATAGGACTACTCCAATACCTCCATTCCTTACTTCCTCTATTTCTACATTTTCTACTCCTCCCATCCCTCGTTAATTTCAGTCTCTTCTTCATTTCGTTTCCTTTCTCATACCTCTTTTATTTCATTATCTTCCTCGTATTCATTTTACTTCCTTTATTATACCTCCTTTATTTAATCTTGTTATTTCTCATCACTTTCTTTCTTTTCTCATACATCCTTTATTTAATCTTGTTAGTTCTCAGTTTCCTTCCTTTCTCACACCTCCTTTATTTAATATTCTTAGTTCTCTTCAGTTTCCTTCCTTTCTCATACCTTCTTTATTGAATTTTCTTAGTTCTCTTCAGTTTTCTTCCTTTCTCATACCACCTTTATTTCATTATCGTCCTTCTCTTCAGTTCCCTTCCTTTCTCATACCTCCTTTATTTAATTTTCTTAGTTCTCTTCAGTTCCATTCCTTTCTCATACCTCCTTTATTTAATCTTCTTTGTTCTCTTCAGTTCCCTTCCTTTCTCATACCTCCTTTATTTAATCTTCTTAGTTCTCTTCAGGTCCCTTCCTTTCTCATACCTCCTTTATTTAATCTTCTTAGTTTTCTTCAGTTCTCTTCCTTTCTCATACCACCTTTATTTCATTATCGTCCTTCTCTTCAGTTCCCTTCCTTTCTCATACCTTCTTTATTTAATCTTCTGAGTTCTCTTCAGTTCCCTTCCTTTCTCATACCTTCTTTATTTAATCTTCTGAGTTCTCTTCAGTTCCCTTCCTTTCCCATACCTCCTTTATTTAATCTTCTTAGTTCTCTTCAGTTTCCTTCCTTTCTCATACCTCCTTTATTTAATCTTCTTAGTTCTCTTCAGGTCCCTTCCTTTCTCATACCTCCTTTATTTAATCTTCTTAGTTTTCTTCAGTTCTCTTCCTTTCTCATACCTCCTTTATTTCATTATCGTCCTTCTCTTCAGTTCCCTTCCTTTCTCATACCTCCTTTATTTAATTTTCTTAGCTCTCTTCAGTTCCCTTCCTTTCTCATACCATCTTTATTTAATCTTCTGAGTTCTCTTCAGTTCCCTTCCTTTCTCATACCTCCTTTATTTAATCTTCTTAGTTCTCTTCAGTTTTCTACCTTTCTCATACCACCTTTATTTCATTATCGTCCTTCTCTTCAGTTCCCTTCCTTTCTCATACCTCCTTTATTTAATCGTCTTAGTTATCTTCAGTTCCCTGCCTTTCTCATACCTCCTTTATTTAATCTTCTTAGTTCTCTTCAGTTTTCTTCCTTTCCCATACCACCTTTATTTCATTATCGTCCTTCTCTTCAGTTCCCTTCCTTTCTCATATCTCCTTCATTGAATCTTCTTAGTTCTCTTCAGTTCCCTTCCTTTCTCATACCTCCTTAATTAAACTTCTTAGTTCTCTTCAGTTCCCTTCCTTTCTCATACCGCCTTTATTTAATCTTCTTAGTCCTCTCAGTTTCCTTCCTTTCACATATCTCCTTTATTTCATTATCATCCTCTTCACTTTCCTTCCTTTCTCATACCGCCTTTATTTGGGTTGCTTTTCTTCAATTTCCTTACTTTCAATATTTTCTATCTTTGAGCTTTTTCTTTCTCTTTATTTTTCTTCTTTTCCCTTACCTCAATTATTTTACTCTACTACATCTGCTTCCTGTATATTTTAATTTTGTCTCATTCCTCGTATATTTCGGTTGCTTCTCTTCATTTTCCTCACTTTCCAATATTCCCTTTATTTAAGCTTCTTCTTTCTCCCCATTTTTCTTCTTTTCCCTTACGTCTATTTCATCCCACTACGTTTGATTTCTGTACATTTTCCTTCATTTTTCATATTTCCTTCAGTTCAGTCCCTTCTCTTCATTTTCCTTAGTCTGAAATATTTTCTTTATATGAGATTTTTCTTTCACTTTATTTCCTTTCTCTTCAATTTCCTTGTTTTCCCATACTGCATTTATTTTACCCTACTACGTCTGCTTCCTGTACATTTTCATTCTTTTCCCATACCTCCTTTATTTAAGTCCTTTCTCTTCTTTTCCTTACATTTCAATATTTTCTTAATTTGAATTTTTCCTTTCTCTTTATTTTCCTTCTTTTCCCTTATCTCCTTCATTTTATTTTACTACGTATTCTTCCTGTACATTTTCATTCTTTTCTCATACCTTCTTTTGTCAAGTCCATTCTCTTCTTTCCTTACTTTTCAATATTTCCTTAATTTGAATTTTTCCTTTCTCTTCATTTTCCTTCTTTCCCCTTACCTCCTTTATTTTATTCTACTACATCTTCTTCCGATACATTTTTATTCTTTTCTCGTAACTCTTTCATCTCAGTCCCTTTTCTTTATTTTCCATAATTTCCAATATTTCCTTTATTAGAGCGTTTCCTTTCTCGTCATTTCCTTTGTTTTCATTTTAATTCTCTTCCCATACTTCCTTTATGTCATCTTACTATATCTTCTTCCTGTACATTTTCCTTTCTTTCTCATGTCTCCTTTATTTCAGTCTCTGCTCTTCATTTCCCTTACTTTCCAATATTTTCTTTCTCTCCATTTTCCTTCTTTTCCCATACCTCCTTTATTTCATCCTACTACGCTTTTTTTCTGTACTTTTTTCTTTCTTTCCATTCTTCCTTTTTTGTTATACTATTTCTTCGTCTTCATTTTCGTTCTTTTATCATACCTCCTTCATTTTATTCTCTTCTTCCTCATCGTTCTCCTTTCATTGCCATACGTCCTTTATTTTTATTTGTTTCTTTCTATTTCATTTCCTTGCTTTACGATTGTTTCCCTATTTCATCCTCGTCTTCTTAATTTTTCCCCCTTTTCAATGCATCCATTATTTCACCCCTATTCTCTCTCTTCAGCATTTTCTTTCTTTCCTTCATATTCTTTCTCTTTCTTTCATTTTCTTACCCTTCCAATAGTTATTAATTTTATTGTATTCCTCCTGCATCACTTTCTCTTTATCAAATTTTTTCTTCATTTTCTTTTATACTTTTCTTCTCTTCCTGTCTTCACTTTCAACCTTCTCTTTCTTTCTTTCTTTCTTTCTTTCTTTCTTTCTTTCTTTCTTTCTTTCTTTCTTTCTTTCTTTCTTTCTTTCTTTCTCTTTCTAACTCACTGTTATTCTTTTTTTTTACCCCTGCAGTGGAGAACAAAAATAAAATTGAATCGAAAAGGAACACCCACATTGTAATAAAGATAGGCTACTTCTGTACTTCCTGCTTGTGTTGAATCGCTTCTGTGTAAGTATAAGACCTGATTACAAATTACTAGTCTGCCTGTAAACCTGATGTTGTATTAGTTTTATTGATCGTGGTTGAAGTTTGCAGTAGGCGTTGTTTTTAATGAAGACTGGCTTAACCATGCGCCATTTTTTACCTCCTCAGTATATACATATAGAGAGAGGTTCATGCTCTCATGTTGGACCTCGAGCTTGACCTCTTGCCGACATCAAGAGGTTATGTACTCCAGTTCTTTAAGGGCATCATCTTGAAGTCCAGTCCAAACTCATTACAATGCTCTTTCATTCGCTTGAAGAGTTGTAGATAGTTCGTAGAGTTCTGCTCACACGAGATGCTCCGCTCCAGTAATTACGAAGACTAATTGAGAACTACTCGAAGAGTTTGAGAAAGCATATGCTGTACTTACTTTCGTTTAAAAAGTCTTGGTCAGAATGTAATTTGAACTAGGATTAAATTACTCATCTCTAGGAGTTGGCAATGCAACTTCTTCGTTAAGTTTTGCTCAGTGTATTTACATGAAGATCTGCCCATTTACTTCGTTGGTATCACTATGAAAAAGTAAAGAATTGATGCAGCCTGTCTTGTAAGGCGTACATATTGAAAATGTGTATCAATAAAATCAAGATCAGTTGGAAACGTCGAAAGTCTTAAGCCTGCCTGATTTGAGACTTTCATAGCGTACAGTGTGGTATATACAGAGTGATAAGTTAAAAGCGGTAAAAAATAGACAGGAAGTATGTAGAAAATGCTCTATAGAAACATTCTGAAATAGAGAACGCGGGGTCCGCAAAGTCACGTTAAGGAGATTTTATGAGTTTAAACATGTCTGTCGCTGTTTTCCATTATATCTAGATTTACTATTTACATTCGTTTACAATTACCATTTACATCAATTTACTCCTATTTTTTGCATTTACATATGTTTTTAAATCATTTTCAGATAACTTACAAATATGAGTTAACAGCATACTGTACGTACTATGATTAACTTTCGTCATGGTATGAAATGATCTGTAGTTGATTTATATCACATTTGCAATATGACAATGTAAATACAATAGATAGAACCACCTTATGGACGATAGGTCAACAAATAAAACAAGATGGATTGCCTAAATGTACATAATAAATATAAATAATAAATGAAAATTTTAAATACATCACTAAGTGTATTCGATGTCACCGGATGTATTTCGCTGCAACTGGGAATATTTCGCTGCCACAGAGTGTCTTTGCTGCCACCGGGTGCGTTCGCTGCCACCGTGGTTATACCCAATTGCAGTGCTGATACATACATACATACATACATACATACATACATACATACATACATACATACATACATACATACATACATACATACATACAAGTCCACACCTGTGGAGTAACCAGTTGGCCCGGGTTCGAATCCCGGTCGGGGCAAGTTACCTGGTTGAGGTTTCTTCCGGGGTTCTCCCTCAACCCAATACCAGCATATGCTGGGTAACTTTCGGTGCTGGACCCCGGACTCATTTCACCGGCATTATCACCTTCATATCATTCAGACGCTAAATAACCTAGATGTTGATACAGCGTCGTAAAATAACCCAATAACCAATAAAATAAAAAAATCATACATACATACATACATACATACATACATACACACATAATATATACAATACGTGTAAATAGTAAATGCTGTTTTTCAAGTCCAGTATATCATCTCGGGATTTGAAACGTCTTTCAGATATGGCACAAGACAAAATAAAAAGCAGCGTACCGTTATTTATTTATACACGAATTTATTAGGTTATTTATTTATTATAATGCGTATTTATTTGTTTACTTGTTTATTTACTTATTTAATTCTTCGTTTATTTGCGTCTTTATTTGCTACACTATTTATTTGTGTACTTGTTTTCTTGTTTATTTATTTATTTTCCTTATTTATTTATTTACTTCTTTATTTATTTATTTATTTTATTATTTATTTATTTATGTATCTGTCTATTTATTTATTTATCTGTTTATCTATTTATTTATTTATTTATTTATCTGTCTACTGTGTTTATTCATTAATTTACCTATTTATCTAATTATTTATTTATTTATGTATTTATCTAATTATTTATCTATCTATCTATCTATCTATCTATCTATCTATCTATCTATCTATCTATCTATCTATCTATCTATCTATCTATCTATCTATCTATCTATCTATCTATCTATCTATCTATCTATCTATCTATATCTATCTATATCTATCTATCTATCTATCTATCTATCTATCTATCTATCTATCTATCTATCTATCTATCTATCTATCTATCTATCTATCTATCTATCTATATCTATCTATCTATCTATCTATCTATCTATCTATCTATCTATCTATCTATCTATCTATCTATCTATCTATCTATCTATCTATCTATCTATCTATCTATCTATCTATCTATCTATCTATCTATCTATCTCTATATCTATATCTATATCTATATCTATATCTATATCTATCTGTCTATCTGTCTATCTGTCTATCTGTCTATCTGTCTATCTGTCTATCTATCTATCTATCTATCTATCTATCTATCTATCTATCTATCTATCTATCTATCTATGTATATATGTATATATGTATATATGTATCTATCTATCTATCTATCTATCTATCTATCTATCTATCTATCTATCTATCTATCTATCTATCTATCTATCTATCTATCTATCTATCTATCTATCTATCTGTCTATCTGTCTGTCTGTCTGTCTGTCTGTCTGTCTGTCTGTCTGTCTGTCTGTCTGTCTATCTATCTATCTATCTGTCTCTCTATCTATCTATCTATCTATCTATCTATCTATCTATCTATCTATCTATCTATCTATCTATCTATCTATCTATCTATCTATCTATCTATCTATCTATCTATCTATCTATCTATCTATCTATCTATCTATCTATCTATCTATCTATCTATCTATCTATCTATCTATCTATCTATCTATCTATCTATATATCTATCTATCTATCTATCTATCTATCTATCTATCTATCTATCTATCTATCTATCTATCTATCTATCTATCTATCTATCTATCTATCTATCTATCTATCTATCTATCTATCTATCTATCTATCTATCTATCTATCTATCTATCTATCTATCTATCTATCTATCTATCTATCTATTTACAATATGCTATATACATATTTCTGTGCTAAAGTTTTCTCTTTCTTCTCCACTCACCCTTAACCCTTCAATCGAATTCTTCCAGTCTTTCTTTCTTCTCTATTTTGACCTCTTGCATCTATGAGTTTTGGGCTCTCCCTATATTTTTTTCTCCTAGATGCACATCATTCAAATACCTTTCGTGGTAACCTTTCCTCTTGCATTCCCTTTCATATTCATACACATTCATTTGCTTATTGAGCACGTAATTCAACACAGAATTCTTAACATTCATGACTATTTATAATGCTTTATAATTCTGAATGTCTCTCTGGCTGCCTTAAAACCCCATTTTAATAACCAGAGGCTTTGATTTTAAATTTATATTTAGTTTCAGTATTTCATCCTCATCTGTAATAGTAGTCCTCATTATTAAATTATGTATTTGCACTTTATTTTCTCTGGTTATATTTCTCTCTCACAAAATAGTATTTAGCATTACAATTTTCACTCTATCTGTGTTAATTTTCTTTTAAATATAATATTATAATCTATCTTCTTCATCAGTTCGAACTCCTGAACACTCAAATGGCATCTAAAATATATAATATTAAAATCTTCCCAAATAAATTTATTATGTAAATAAAACATATCACTAATTTTAAAGTGCTATAAGAGCCTAAAGGAATATGAACCTACCCATTGACGAGTAGGTAGAATTCGTGATAATGTGATCAGTTGGCGTTAAACCAGTGCCTAGAATAGTAGAGGGCAACTAGTAGTTGTAGTACACAGACATTCAAAAGTATGAGAGGAAGCAAGTATATCTATATTTCTGCCTTACATCGAACCTGGGTCATTTGAATTTATACATAAAATCGCCACACTGGAGTCTCGACGGAGGGTATTAATTATTTTGTACAATAGGTACTCTCGAAGTCACTGAACTGAAATTAATTGCAGTAGAATGTACTGACGATGAATAGACCTACATACAGTATATATTTGTTTGGGTCATTTTATTTTGACACAATTATTGTACATGTTTTAATTATCCTTTCTGATAATAACGGAATTATTATTGGAAATTAGTAATTGAGTAACTTCCTAGTTGTTCGTGTGTGTGCATGTATTTTTTTAGGTTATATCCATTGCCGATTTCAAATAACCACAGCACAACTGATGAATATTTAAAACTTTGATCATGTATATTGTATCCAGTCTTCAATTTCCAATATACAGTACAAAAGAGCTTCTGGTTTAATTTCTACATATTTTATATCGTGTTGTGAAATTATCCAGGTTTAATTGTTGTATACATGCATACATTTCAATTTTCTAAAAGTAATATATAGTCTACTTCAAAAGGTAAAAAAATATTACAGCGAAAAATAATTCAATAAAAATGTCAATTAAATTTTAAGCATTATGAAAATTTAGCGATATTAAAATGTTGTCAATAATATAAAAGCCATTAAAATTACAAAATAATTACAAACTGACGTGTTGTTCGATCGTTTCACGCAGAGAACAAATAACTTTAATTTTGTCGAGTTTTATACCCTTTCATTGTAAAAATATCACGTGGCCGTGGTGCACGTGAAGGTTAACATGCACATTTACGTTGCGTGGAAGGTACGTTCTTTAATTTACATTCTATCATGGAAATGGATACTTTGTTTGACTCAATGTAGTGACATCATTGGATAGCCATTTTATAATACTTGCAACTTGTCCAGGATCAGGTCGCAAATGTTATGACGGACAAGTGAGTAATAGGGGAATGGACTGAGACAGAGAGGAAGATAGGGGTAAGATGGATGCAAGCAACCAGCGTAGCTCAGGCGGTAGGCTAGTGTACCTATTGTTCTGAAGCTGCGCTCGGGCGTTGAATTTTTAGACGTTCTTCCAAACTGTAAGGCTAATGTCAGGCAATCTCTTGACGAATTCTCAACCTCATATCGCTAAATATCATTTTGCTAAATAACCTATTAATTGATACGCCGCCGTTAAATAATCGACTGGAAAAAAAGACGAATGGGTGCGTGAAGGGAAGGATTAAGTTTGGGGAGGATGAAGTTTTGGAAGAAGGAAAGGAGAGGTGAGACGAGTGATGGATGAGTGAAGAGATAGATAGAGGTCTGGATGGATGAATGACGGAGAAATAGATGGATGTAAGGATAGGTGGATGCATAAGACTGATGGTAAGATGTGTCTGTGTATAAGGATGAATGGATAGAGAGATGGATATACGTATGGCGAGATGCATGGTTTGAGAGATAGATAGATGGATGGATGGGTGGGTGGGTGGAGCGATGGATGGAGAAATAGATGAATGGATAGATAAATGGTTGGAGAGATGGATGGATGGCTGGAGAGATATATGAATGGATCGATAAATGGTTGTAGAGATGGATGATGGATAAATACAGTATATAGATGATTGGAGAGACGGTTGAATGAATGAACTGGAAGGATAGGTGAATGCAGAACACTGATGGAAAGAGATGTCTGTATGTAAGGGATGAATGAATAGAGAGATGGATGGATGGCGAGATGGATAGATAGATAGATAGATAGATAGATAGATAGATAGATAGATAGATAGATAGATAGATAGATAGATAGATAGATAGATGGATGGATGGATGGATGGATGGATGGATGGATGGATGGATGGATGGATGGATGGATGGATGGATGGATGGATGGATGGATGGATGGATGGATGGATGGATGGATGGATGGATGGATGGATGGATGGATGGATGGATGGATGGATGGATGGATGGATGGATGGATGGATGGATGGATGGATGGATGGATGGATGGATGGATGGATGGATGGATGGATGGATGGATGGATGGATGGATGGATGGATGGATGGATGGATGGATGGATGGATGGATGGATGGATGGATAGATAGATAGATAGATAGATAGATAGATAGATAGATAGATAGATAGATAGATAGATAGATAGATAGATAGATAGATAGATAGATAGATAGATAGATAGATAGATAGATAGATAGATAGATAGGTGGTTGAAGAGATGGATGGATGGCTGGATAATGGCTGGAGAGATGGATGATGAATAAATATATGGATGGTTAGAGAGACGGTTGAGGTTGAATGAATAGGTAGGTAGATAATACACGGATGGGAAGATGGACCTGTGTGAGGAATGGATTGGTGGATAGGTAGATATGTAACAGATTGATGGAAAGAAGAATCGGTATGTGGGGGATGAATGGATAAGGATTTGGATGGATGGAGAGAGGTATGAGTGTATAGGTAGTTGTATAATACACGGTTGGGAAGATGGGTCTGTGTGAGGGAGGTATAGATAATAATTATAAACCATCAGAAATCCACAAAACCTTATAAGAGACATGTATAAGTAACAAAAATATGATATAATTAACAATTATCTTCTGTTTCACAAACTTGTATTTCAGCAAGCTATACCAACATTTTCCCTCTCGAAAAACTCGTATTGCATGAAGGATTGGACTTCTCTTCAATACTAACAACGCACTGAACCGCGTATTTCGATTATTTAAGGCACGAAGAAACATGGTAGAAATAGGAAAGAATTAAATAGCTAAATAAGGAAACTCGCAGTGTGTCGTTTCAATAATTACGTTTAAATTTGTTACAGGAAAAAATGCTTATGTTTGACATACGCCCATCAAAATACACAAATTTATCTCAGGTTGAGAGGAAAAAGGCGGATGTCTCATATATGTCTCACAAAGGACCAAAATTCATTGCGAATTAGAATCATGAGGCGAATGCCCCACATGCGCCGTTTTTCTTCGGATTGTTTCCACATGTGCAATGAAGTATGCTTGTCACAAAACTGCCTTACTTACTTACTTACTTACTTACTTACTTACTTACTTACTTACTTACTTACTTACTTAATTAGTTACTTACTGGTTTTTAAGGAACCCGCAGGTTCATTGCCGCCCTCACATAAGCCCGACATTGGTCCCTATCCTGAGCAAGATTAATCCATTCTCCATCATCATATCCCACCTTCCTCAAATCCATTTTAATGTTATCTTCCCATCTACGTCTCGGCCTCCCTAAAGGTCTTCCTCCCTCCGGTCTCCCAACTAACACTGTATATGCATTTCTGGATTCGCCCATACGTGCCACATGTCCTGCACTAACTCAAAATCGACAAAATTGGACATACATCCTTTTGCTTCTCAGATGCGGAAATGTAACTCTACACGTTATTTTGACCAATAACTTAGTATGTGCGTATTACATTTCTTTGAAGAATTAAAAAAAAAAGTATTATGTTTAGCCAGGATTAGAATATGTGGGTGGACTATCAAGACAGTTAAAATGTTATTTTTATATCAAAATTGTGTACTATATTATATTATTCCCACAGACAGCTGTATTTATAAAATTACAAGTTACAATTAAACATGTTACATTGTTGTTTTGGTCTTCTGACTTTAATAATATTGCGAATGCTTTCAAAACGAAACCTGTCTAGGAAGAGACGGACATCATTTTGGACGTTTATAGTAATTTATTAAAGTATGATCAAGCGCTGTGATAGTATTTAATTATTATATATCAGATCCTGTAGTTTAATCATGTGATTGGAAAATAGGCTCTGTTAATTTCGCTATGGTAGGGGGTCCCGTTACGGCGAACGAAGGGGTAGCGAGAGACCGGGACAAGGTCAGTAGGCTACGTGTTTGGGGCACTCGAGATTGGACATCTTGTATTTATGAAGCTTCGCTCAATTGAAGATACTTTTATGGCTCATCGGCCGAATCAAGATACCTCCTTGTATTCTGGATATTGAGACCCGTACAAATATTTACAAATAGCTGGGTGCCTTGGTTTTCGTGACAATTAACAGACAAAGAAGATATATTGCACACTTCCTGTACCGATAATAAAAGACTCTCATTTGCGTATCCGGAATGTAACACTGGCGCGCTAGATTTGAAGTCTGCATACTATCTCTAGTCACAGTGGAGGGTATCATAAATTTAGTATAATAGTATCGAGTTTCTAACGAGACTTGAAGATTTATACTGCAACCGGTTTCTGGTTTTAAAAAGTCTTTTACGTATGAAAGGTAGAAATATTGCTAATCTTTACACTAATACATGCTATTTTACTTAATATATATTCAAAGAGGAATTAAGTAAGTTCTTAAATTTATTGTATAAAATAATTTTTATTCCCAACACCTCCGGTAGCAGACTTGGCTATGAAAGACACGTCTACGTCAATATATATTTTCTTAAAGCCGATGTTAAATTTATGATCAAACCGTATTTAAAAATGCGTTTGCATAATGTATATGAATTTTCTTAATTGTACTTGGAGAGGAAACCGGACTCGTTGCCAAGGGCAATATTTTGTGTATGTAGGAGTCGTACATAAGAGTACACGCACTTAAGAAGGTATTTTATAATTACCTACCCACGAGCATTAACCTAATAATTAACTGTGATTTAAATTCAGCATACATACTGCATGTCTTCCCAGTTCGTAACTTCTGGAGAAGCAGTTCACGGATTACTTGGTCTAGCCATTCACACTTTGGGACAGAATTTACTAGCTACTACTGTCCATAATTTTGTTCCACTCTTTAGTGCTATTTGAGAAAAATTCTAAAACTTTTAAATTACATTCACATTGTAAACTACGTAATCATAGTATTTTTTTACATACACATTAACATAGTAATTTTTACATACACAGTAAAAATAATTTTTACATACACGGTAGCATAGTAATTTTTACGTACACATTAATAGTAATTTTACGTACACAGTAGCATAATAATTTTTACGTACTCAGCAACAGTAATTTTTACATACATAGTAGCATAGTAATTTTTACGTAGCAGTAACAGTAATTTTACGTACATAGTAACAGTAATTTTATGTACACAGTAACAGTAATTTTTGTGTACACAGTAACAGTAATTTTTACATACACAGTAGCATACTAATTTTTACGTACACAGTAGCATAGTAATTTTTAAGTACACAGTAACAGTAGTAACAGTAATTTTTACATATACAGTAGCATAGTAATTTTTACGTACACAGTAAGAGTAATTTTATGTACACAGTAACAGTAATTTTTACAAACACAGTAGCATAGTAATCTTTACGTACACAGTAAGAGTAATTTCATGTACACAGTAACAGTAATTTTTACATACACAGTAGCATAGTAATCTTTACGTACACAGTAAGAGTAATTTTATGTACACAGCAACAGTAATTTTTACATACTCAGTAGCATAGTAGTTTTTACGTTCACAGTAAGAGTAATTTTATGTACACAGTAAGAGTAATTTTATGTGCACAGTAACAGTAATTTTTACATACACAGTAGCATAGTAATTTTTACGTACACAGTAAGAGTAATTTTATGTACACAGTAACAGTAATTTTTACATACACAGTAGCATAGTAATCTTTACGTACACAATAAGAGTAATTTTTACGTACACAGTAACAGTAATTTTGCATACACAGTAGCATAGTAATTGTTACGTACACAGTAACAGTAATTTTATGTACACAGTAACAGTAATTTTTACACACACAGCATAGTAATTTTTACGTACACAGTAAGAGTAATTTTACATACACAGGAGCATAGTAATTTTACGTACACAGTAAGAGTAATTTTACTTACACAGTAACAATAATTTTACATACATAGTGGTATAGTAATTTTACATACACAGTAACAGAAATTTTACGTACACAGTAACATAATTCTAAGTACATAGTAACAGTAATTTTGCGGAAACAGTAGCATAGTAATTTTTACGTACAGAGTAACATTTTTATTTTTACGTACACAGTAATATAGCAATTTTACATACACAGTAACAGCAATTTTTAGGTACACATTAACATAATTTTTAGACATACAGTAACATTGAAAGTTTTATGTACACAGTTACATAGCAATTTTTACATATACAGTGACGTAGCAATTTTTAGTACACAGTGAAATAGTAATTTTTACGTACACAGTAACAATAATTTTTACATATACAATAACATACTAATTTTTACTTAGCCTACACAGTAACTGTTGCCTAATTTTACGTACATAGTAACAGTAATTTTACGTACACAGTAGCATAGTAAGTTTTACGTACACAGTGATATAGCAATTTTTACGTACACAGTGACTAGCAATTTTTACTATACAGTGAAATAGTAATTGTTACGTACACAGTGACATAGCAATTTTTACGTACACAGTGACATAGTAATTTTAGTTCAGTGTTTGTGTCATAGAATATAGATGTTATACACTTACTTTCAGAACATTGTGTCTCTTAGAGCAAAAAAAGCGGTTTGAAATATATATATATATATATATATATATATATATATATATATATTTATTTATTTATTTATTTATTTATTTATTTATATATCTCGATCTGGATCTTCCATTACCACGTCACTCCTGTCTTATGATTGGCTGAATTTTTCCCTTCGAAATAAAATTAAACCAAATATTGGACTTACCAAGCTTCGAAGCTTACGTCAGTACGGTTATGAAGTGTCATGGAATTGTCAAATGTTTATTGTTTCCAAACATTGTAATGTAATGAATGATTAATGGGTGGATGTTGAAGAAATTTCATTATTTTTCTTTCGATTCTAAAATGTAGATCTTTTGAACACAGTAATACATTTTATGTTATAACAAAACAAAATGTACAATTTTTACATAGATATTATTTGTTGCTTTTTTGTTTTGCTATTTTGTTCCTATAGGTAATTTTCTTTTATTTTGAGGTTATTAAAAACAATTTTCTCCGATTCATATTAACTTGTATAGCTATTTTGTTTTATTTTGCAGCTATAACACATACAAATTTAATCGTAGTTGCTGTTTTTCCACTGCGTAACATTTATATTTGCTATGGAAAATAACCTTCAGTCGGTAGTTACAGTGATCCGATGAAATGACGAAGAATGGGACGAAGGTAGATTTATGTCGAGAGTGAGAAACAATGTGGGTAGTGGAGAAAAACAAAATTATATACATGCTACTGGTCAAAAGTTTTCGATCACCTATCACAACTATGGATTTGTGGTTAAAACAGGGATTTCGTTTTGAATATTCTATCATATCATAATGTTAGAGAGAGAAAATATTTATTTTGTTGGTCTATTTAGTTTTTCCGATGTGTTTGTACATTGAAATAAAGTATAGTTGTTTTCATAGCTGATCGAAAACGTTTGACCGGTAGTGTATATATATATATATATATATATATATATATATATATATATATATATATATATATATATATATAATAGGCTATTGATCTATATGTTAATTTTTTTATTACATCATTTGAAAATGGTCCATCATAAAAATGCAAATAACAGATACATTAATGTATTACATAATGTGTTGCAATAATATGTTGTACATACATTTATGCAATACAGTTTACATTCATAATTATATAATTATTGAAATCATCAATGAAATTATATATTATCTCACTGTAAATACCGACTCTCTGTAATGTAATTTTATCATAAATCAAGATTTTGTACTCAATATCTTCAATAATCATGCATGATATGAACGCCACAGACTTAAATGAGGAATAAAAATGTTACATTTAATTTCGTTATTTTCGTTACTGTGAATAAGTGTTAGTTTTTTAGTTTAAAAATCATATGTTATTATGTGTTCAAGTATACAACTATGGGCATCTGTGAATTTGTATTAATTGAAATTAATGTTTACTATAAGGAAAACAGAAATAAGGGAGTGATTTTGGTTCTTTTGAAAGCTATTCGCTCTCTTGTGTGTCTTATCGGTTTATATAGGGTAAACATTGGTAATTTCGTAGCAGTGGTTATTTCGTGATACTTTTTCTTTGCTCTTTTGTGAACTAACCAATGGTGTTACGAGATCCAAATTTCCGCCAAGGGATTGCATATGTTGTCCAGTTTCCAGAAACATACAGCTAAGCTTTGTGTGACTATTGTAGTTGCTTCAGTGAGCTTTTATGTTTGAGAGAGCAAGTTTGCGTCGACTTCTCAGGCGTACAAATTTTGTGGATGTTTGTAATTACATTACAGGCTTATTACTAAAGGTATGATATTTGGTACAAAGATGAAATTTTAGGAAATGTTTTTGGAATTTTAGATAAATCTGTAGTCGCCATATACGCTTAGCTTTACTGATAGAAATCTTAGCTGTTTGAGGCGAAATTTTGTTGAGCATTAAGTGTTACATTTTATATTATTTTAAAAATTGTGTTATAATAGGAATTTTAGAAATCTGAAGACAAGATGTGATAACAAAAAAGAAAACGGAGACGCAATGGGTTCAGTGTAGCTTCTGTTTGATTTGTTATCATGCTAAGTGTCAATGATAAGTGCTAGATGACTTGCAAGAATTGTGACAGAAGATGGAACATGGCTCCACCATTTTGGACCGGAGACAGAGGCAGACAATGGAGTGGCATCATGTAAATTCACCAAAGAAATATAAATTCAAAAGTACACCTTCGGCAGGAAACGTTATGGCTACTGTGTTTTTCGATTTAGAAGGACTCTTGCTTGTGGACATCATGCCACACGGAACCACCATTAATTCTGACGGGTATGTTGCAACTCTCAAGAAACTTCAAGTTTGACTGAGTCGTGTTCGACGACATCGGGTGAAGCAGGATGTTCTGCTATTGCACGACAACACACAGCCATATGTCAGTCACAAGACCACAGACCAGATCAGAAAATTCGGATAGACAACACTGAAACACCCACCTTACAGTCCTGAACTGGAACCGTGCGATTACCATCTCTTTGGTAAACTGAAGGATCCCTTCGCGGAACGAGGTTAGAAGATGACTCCCTTGTGCACGCTGCTAAAGAGTGGCTCAGACGTGTTGGTCCAGACTTTTACCGTGCTGGTCTACAGGCCCTCGTTCCTAGGTTACGTCAGGCAGTTGAAAGGGACAGGGATTATGTGGAAAAGTGACATTTTGTTCCTTAAGGATGCATCTACATTCTGTGAAAATAGCAAATCTGTAGGATAAAAATATAATTTTTAAACAAACGTTATGCATTACTTTTGGAGTTACCCTAGTGATATAGGCTATAGTAAAGTCCGTAATAAAAGTGTTCATCCTTTCAGGGCAAAGAAGATCCCTTTTCAATTTCAATTTTTACTTTGATTTCATTCTTATTATGTGTTGATATGTATTTCTATGTTTTCTTACTATGAATATTAGACGGAATTACTATGTTTGAAGTCTTGTAACAATAAATGAGAATTTCATTTGACTTTAATGAATTTTTCCACAATTCTTCTACCTCTCACGAAATTACCAAGGTTATCACGAAATAACCAACCTTTCAGCTTAAGTTGTAAAAGTGGTTTTTGGCACATATTCAAGAACGTATCCAATCTTTTATGTCTCCAGATTTGTACAGCAAGTTATCGTCTTTTAGATGAAAAATCGGAATAAGGATATATTTACACATTTGCATTTTAAATTAGTTTTCATGAAATTATCACGAAATTACCAATGTTTACCCTACAGTTTTCTACCTTCAGTTTTTTTTTAACATGTAAGAGATTCTTTTTTTATCTTTCAGGGCATTTTTATGTGAATGTAAGGGCATTTTCTTGATTATTTTTCAACAATTTTTAAGTCATCAACATTCATTTCCTAGTAGTGATAGTCTAGTAATAACACCAGTGCAATGCAATGGATAATGTGATACAATACAGTGCGACTATTTTAGTTCCTAACCAAGAAAGACGTTATATTTTTATGAGTGCATATATCAGGTTACGTTCACAGTTTTTAGTTTGTGTTATATTGTTTTTTCGTAGCCATATTGTAATCAGTTGATTAATGTGAAATAACTAAAGAAAGACATTCAAGTGTTTCACACTCTTAAAAGTTAAACGTTTTATGAGCCACGGTCCACGGCATTACATTTTTATGGCTACAAATACAGACAAGGAATTAAAATTTGGAGCGAATCTTGATGGGAGTCCACCTGTATGTAGGTAACAATTTCGCACGACTGTCCACAAGTACAGCTTATACTGTACGTTCGCTCGGAGAAAAACCGGCGAGTGGGGGCTGAAAGCAGAAGGCCACACAAGTTACTGCTGTTTCCTTCGTCTGGCGCAGAGGTAAACACCACATAGTTGCCAGTTCTGTAACGACTTGGAGTGCACGTAGTTTGCATTATCTCTTTAGTTTTCTTAGTGTACATTAAAATTTGTGAATTATGTGGCGATCATGGGAGTCTGTTGAATAGAGTGAACAACATACTGATGACGACAATAATTATAATGTTCGTACTTCTCCTGTTGGAAGAGATTATTCATTAGAGAAACAAGCTGCATTTATTATAAAAAAATATTAATGTATACCTATTTTTCAGTGAAGGAGAAGGTTGAAACTGTTCGCGCTGCGGGTGTTTCAAGATCATTAGTGAACCGAGTAGCTATAACACTTCTAAAGAGAAAACTCAGACTGCATTACAAACAGTTACGAAATTCAAGAAACTTGATGATTTCGTACGTGATATAATACGACGCACCATTTATGAATGTTACAACCACATATTCCCTACAATGGATATCATTTTAAATGCAGTGCAAGGAAAGACACAAGGAACAGATTGCGAATTGCTTTATTGGTAAAAGAATATATATGACTCAATTGTTATAGTTATACTACGTTGAAATTGGTGAAATTTACAAATTTATGATGTTAACTGTATAGGAGAATAAAACTATTATTGTATGACTCAAATAAATATGCTTTTTTTTTCGTATTTATAAAATGGGTCTGAAAGACCTAACCCGTGCAGTTACGTAACTTTTCATGATCCACTCACTGGCGGGTTAATAATAACAATAATCATCATCATCATCATCATCATCAGCAGCAGCAGCATCATGGATTAAGCCTTATAAGGCTCGTTCCGGTCTCATTTTTTTAACACTGTTGAGCCCATCTTGTTTTCGGTCTACCAACATTTCTTCTACCTATTGGGTTATAGTTCATCATCAGTTTTGGTATGCGGTCTGCTTCAATTTTTTGTATATGTTGTTTCCAATCGCTTCTATATTGTTTTATTCTGTGTGTTAATTTAAAAAACTTTAGTTTCCCCCTTATATCTTCACTTCTTTTTCTATCCAGTAAGGTGTAACCTGCAACAGATTTCAGAAATTTCATCTCTGCAGCTTCTATCCTTCTTTCTTTTTTTTTAGTCAGGATCCAAAATTCAAACCCATAAAGCAACATTGACACTGTTATTACCTTATAAAATTTAATTTTCGTTTCTTTTCTAATATTTTTAAAGATCTATTAATGACACCGCATTCATAGCTGAATTTATTAATCTTGTTTTGAATATCTTCATTAATAATAATAATAATAATAATAATAATAATAATAATAATAATATGTGACGTATTCTAGTAGATATTGCAACGCTGCTTCCTTAGTCGCGTGTCGAGTTGTGTAACAACAACCACTGCTTAGGTAGCTTACTCACTTATTGCACCCCTTCCCCTTGGTTTTTCTCCGGGCGAACGTACAATATATTAAGGGAGCTCTAAATTTTATTTTCGTATCTGTACAAGATCATTTTCAAATATATTAAATTTAATTAATTGTTGTTGCGTAGTTACATTGCAATACGAGATTTACGCTTTACGAAACCGGTCAGATACTTTCTTGTTCATAACCAGATAACTGGACTTCTGCATCTTCCCCCCCCCCCCGGATTGTTGTGAAATGGAGGCAGAGTCCAGAACTTGAAGGACTCTCGAATATCCTCCACGAATCAACGAAGCCAGACGCTCGCTCCATTGTATGAGTGAATAATAGAAGCTTGAGGACATGACGATGACGTGCCTGCCTCGTCTTCGAAAAATAATATAACGGAAAGTTTTTCAGACCGTATAATTCGACAGTGGAAGGTAGTCAGCGAATTGCTATGGAGTAGAGCGGAAAGTGCGACGTTTTCTTGCTATAATGAAAGATGTTCCCCGTAGTAAATTAAAATTGGCTTCCTTTACTCATCTCCTTGAATGTTCCTAAGTCTTGTCAGCTCGTAACCGTCTTCTTTACAAGACGTCGTCATATATATATATATATATATATATATATATATATATATATATATATATATATACACATTGCCTTCAGCTTCTTCTCTATTTAATATTGTTGTTGCTAATTTTTGCAACATATTATTGTATGTACATGAGTTGTAATGAAGAAATTACTTACCAAATTCCATCTTCAAAAACGCTGTCACGTAATAACACGAAGGATTCAAGGATATTATATTGCAAGGCCTAGTAAAAGATGTGAAGATGGTATCACTTTAGAATGAAACAAGTCATAGATCTTCATAGGGCAGAAGAAGACTCGGAAGTGTAATTATGTTGTCGACCTGGTTGGCAAGTTGGTATAGCGCTGGCCTTCTATGCCCAAGGTTGCGGGTTCGATCCCGGGCCAGGTCGATGGCATTTAAGTGTGCTTAAATGCGACAGGCTCATGTCAGTAGATTTACTGGCATGTAAAAGAACTCCAGCGGGACAAAATTCCGGCACATCCGGCGACGCTGATATAACCTCTGCAGTTGCGAGCGTCGTTAAATAAAACATAACATTTTTTTTTTTGTAATTATGTTACGTAAATAGGGACCAAAAAATCTAAAAGGAGCTAAGGTTTCCAGCTTTCTCAGGATAAGATAGAATTTTCCTCCCTTGATGAACTTGTCCAGGAGAGAGTGGAATACTTCATCCGAATTTATAATCAAAATGTAGGAAAGGATAGGGAGTGTAAAAAGTGAAGAGGAAAGAAAAACTTAGAAAATGGAGGACATAAAAGAAAACGTATGAAATGCAGGAGAGAAAAAGGAGCGTAATATACAGAGAAAACGACATGAAGCCTAGTAACTGGAAGACATGAAAGAAAGTTGAGAAATGGAGCAAATGAAAGGAAATCTAAGACATGGCGAAATTCAAAGGAGATCTAGAATATGAAAGAGATGAAAGGAAATCTAGAAGGTAGAGGATAGGAAAAAAAAAGTAGCAAATGCAGGACAGGAAAGGGAACGTAGGGAATACAGAAGAAGAGGGATATTTAATAAATAGTGGCGATAAAATCTACCAAATGGAGAAGAATAAGAAAAACGTAAGGGATAGAGGAGAAGAAGGAAACCATAAGAAATGGGGAAGAGGAAAGGAAAGATAGGAAATAGAGGATAGAAAAAGACATAGGAAATGGAGGAGAGGAAGAGATATAAATAACAAAAGCAACGACACTGAATACGGGTTAGACTATTTATTTTCCTTGAATATATCTAGATATGAGAGGTGCCAAATATTACGGATTTTCCCCATGTTACGGCATTACGGCCAAAACTGCATATATATTCATCCATACTTATACATTCATTCATAGTGTTCTGCCCAAGAGCAGGTCTTTCACTGCAAACCCATTATTCTCCAGTCTTTCCTATTTTTTGCCTTCCTCTTTGTCAATGTATATGATCCATATATCTTAATGTCGTCTATCATCTGATTTCTTTTTCTGCCCCGATCTTTTCTCTCGTTCACCGTTCCTTCCAGTGCGTCCTTCTGAAGGCAGTTTCTTCTCGAACAGTGACCCAATCAATTCTTTTTCCTCTTTCTGATCAGTTTCAGCATCATTCTTTCTTCACCCATTCTTTCCAACACAACTTCATTTCTTATTCTGTCGTTCCATTTCACATGCTCCATCCTTCTCCATATCCACATTTCTAATAATTCTAGTCGCATCTTCTCACTTCGTCGTAATGTCCATGTTGCTGCCTCATATGATTCTACATTACACACAAAACACTTCACTAGACTCTTCCTTAGTTCTTTTTCCAGAGGTCCGCAGAAGATGCTCCTTTTTCTATTAAAAGCTTCCTTTGCCATTGATATCCTCCTTTTGACTTCTTTGCAGCCGCTCATGTTACTGCTTATAGTACATCCCAAGTATTTGAAGCTGCCCACTTGCTCTATTGACTCATTCAAAATTTGCAAGTTTATCTTCTTTAAATTTCTTCCTATTACCATGGTCTTCGTGTGGTGGCATTTATCTTCATTCCATACTGCTCACAGCTGTCATTTAGCTTCAGTAGCGTATCTCTTGGTATCATATCCTCTTCTGTTAATAACGCCATATTGTCAGCAAATCGTATGCACTTTTTCTTCTTTCTCCTACTATCACTCCTCCCGTATTGTAAAAGAGTTCTTCAGCAAATCCTCCAAGTAGATGTTGAACAGGATAGATGATGAAGGACATTCTTGACGTACTTCTCTCCCTATTTCGCTTCCTTCTGACATTTCTTCTCCTATCCTGACTTTGACTCGTTTCATATAAAGGTTACTGAACAGCCTCCTCTCTTTCTAATCCACGTTTATTTTCTTTAGGATGCCCATCAGTTTATTTCAATCCACTATGTCAAACGCCTTTTCTGGGTCCACAAATACTAAATACACTTCTTTATTCTTCTTTAGGTATCTTTCGTCGATTGTTCGTAGCAGTCCAATTGCATCTTTCGTACCCTTTCCCTTCCCGAAGCTAAACTGCTCTTCTTCTAACTGTTCTTCCATCTTAGATTCAGTATTCGCAGAAAAATCTTCGCCGAGTGTGATATCAGACTGATAGTCCTGACTCATTGCATTTCTTGGCATTATTTTTCTTCGGTATTGGAAGCAACACCGTCTCCGTAAAAATCTTCAGGCCATTCGCCTGTCTCATATATTTCATTGTATATAGTGATAGAATTTCCTCCTTGTCTTTACCCAAGCATTTCACTAATTCAATGGAGATTCCATCAACTCCTGTTGCTTTCCATTCTTCATATCCCTAAGCGCTAGTGCAACGTCTTCCCTTAAAATAGAAAATCCTTTTTCGTCTTCTGATACGGTTGCTTCGTCTTCTATAACCAAGTCATCTGGATAATTTCCCGTCTCATGTAACTCTTCTACATATTTCGTCCATCTGTTCAGTATGCCTTATTTGTCTGTTATTTCATTTCCGATTTTATCCTCTATCAATCACATGGATTTTCTTTTCTTATTTGTGAAGTCCAAACATTTTGCTTCGCGGTACATTAAATCATATCTTCCTTTTCTCTCTAGATCCTCTATTTCTTTACATTTCTCTTTCACCCAGTCAAGCGAACTAAACTAAAGTAAAGTAAGGTAAGGTAAAGTAAGGTAAATCAAGGTAAAGTGTGGAGCTTGCTTCCAAAGGTGAACATATCCTGTTTTTTTTTTTTTTTTTTCAGGAAACGAGAAAAACTGAAATTGGCACTCACATTAAGAAAATAGTTTTAAATTCCATTTGGAAAGCCACCGACGTTACTCAGTTGGCTTGAGGCGCTTTCCTGCCGAACCGGAGTTGAGCTCGGGCGTGGGTTTGATTCCCATTTGGCCTGATTATCTGGTTAGATTTTATTCCGAAGATTTCCCCTACCGTAAAGCAAACATCAGGTAATTTATGTCGAATCCTCGGTCTCATCTCTCCAAACACCATCTCGCTGTCAGCAATTCCATCGTTGCTAAATAACCTAGTAGTAGAAACACCGTCATTAAATAACCAACTAAAAGAAACATTTGGAAACTTAATTATGAAATTAATAAAACAAAGGAAAAAGTAACATGAAGTGGAAGGGGAGAGAAAATGATAAGGTTAAGAAGAAATAATACGGAAATAAATAGGAATAAAGAAAATAAAAAAGAAGGAATAAGAGAAAATTATAACAAAAAAAAGAAGAAAAGAAAATATATAGAATACGTAGTGAAATGAAGACGAGAATAAATTTCTGTTCAGTCATGAAAAATTTCCTTCAATCGACATTGCAAACCTACTCGTGTAGATGACGTGCAAGTTCAGACCCTGCTAGTCTGTCACAATCCAAGTAGAAATTGCTTGAGTTTGTTTTATTTACCAGTCAGAATGTAGCAATATCAAAAGAGTGTGACAAAGCTTTCATCTTGTTAAACTGTGAGATTTAAATTGCTAATTGCTATATTCCTCTTTAAAACAATCTTCTAATTAAGGTGTGTTTAATTAAGTAAAAGCAATTTTATTGTGAAGAAAGATTTGTCGACACAGCGCTTTATAAATAAATTATGTTTCCGAGAAAGAAACTTCTCTTTCATATCAGAGCACCCAACTCGTTTGTGCAAATTAATTAAGAGAACAATGGCCAATTACAAAAAAAAGAAGTAACATTTGAAGTTATTTGAAGGAGAACTTTAAAGATAAAATCTATTTGTTCATTATGACTAGACGAAAAAGATTTCCACAATAAAGTTGACGTTTGCTTATGTTCACAGAATGGAACAAGTATAACAAAGATGTAGAGAAGGTTGTAACGTGGAATTGTTTGGAACACAGAGTGATCAAATAAGATTTCCGAGGTATTATACATAATGATTTGCAATATAATGCATAGTAGAGATCGTTGAGGAATCGTCTGGCTCCAGAGTCGGAACCTTATGGCTCTAGAGTCGGAACCTTACCCCTCTGGAATCTGAACCTTCAGGCTCTGGAGTCGGAACCTTCAGGTTCTGGACTTTGAACCTTCAGACTCTAGTCTAAACTCTCGGTCTCTGGAGTCAGAACCCTCGAACTCTGGAGTCGGAACTCTGGAGCTTTTGGTGCTGGACCTCCGACTCTGGAGGCGGAAGTCTCGGGCTCTGGAGCCGGAACCCTCGAAATTTGTAGCCGGAACCCTCCTATTCTAGAGTTAGAACCTTCGAGTTTTGAGGACGGAACTTTCGAGCTCTGGAGTATCAACAAATTTTCGAGAAAGTTACTCTACGAAAATGTAATTTAGTGTTGCAAAAATATTGCAGTATGTAATTTAGATATACACCGAACACCGTTGTATAATGGATATCATTCCCACCTTCTGATCTCATTTCATGAGGAAACTAGATTACAGCGGAACCCGGCATACACTTTCCTGTGTGTCATGTAACAGTCACACACACGTTCAGTTACAATTCTCAGAAGCAACTACTGAAAACTGCTAGGATGTTTTGTATAACTGATTTCCCACGCTACGATTGGGTGAGCAGGAAGTCGGTCGGCGGCGGAATGATGAGAAGTTTCTTCGTAAAATGAGAGCACTGTATTAGGGAGATCCTGGTTTCGATCCAAAGGGCCAGTTATTCTGACTTAGGTTTTCGTGGTTTTCAGGCGAATGCTGGTATACTACCAATTCCAAGAGCCACGACCCGACTCTTTTCCAATCATTACTCTTTCATCATCACTACTCATCTATCATCCTAACATCCCCCACGATAGGCGTGCAACCTATCTGAAGGAGTAGCGCACTCGGCAAAGCTTTATCAGATGGGAACGTCGGCAAAATGCCGTCATAAGATAAAACGCTGAGAAAAGAATATTCTTCTTTGTTCCGGTTTTATTTTTCATAAATTTTTCGCGTTTATTAAGAGCTCTAGACTAGTTTGCATCAATCGTCGTTAATTTTTTTTACAAAACTTCGCATTAATGTTGTAAATACTGGATGTAACAAAATATCTTATAACAAAAACAAAATTAATGTAATAATTACTAAGGAAATTAAATGTAATATTGATAATCATTAAAAGGGTGAAAGGAACTCGCCACCCTACCCCATTACCTCCTTCCTTAACAACAACAACAATCTTTAAAGACAAATCCGTAAACTCTATATTATTTACCCAAAGAAATACTGTCATAATCAAATAAATAGTAGTATTATACCAACAACAACAAAATTAACAATGAGATGAAAATAATTCCGACTAAAACATTCGTTATAAAATGTATTAATATGCGTCGGAGGAAGAAAAATTATTTGTGTAAAATTGTCTTAAGACTGATTAGTGTAATATATTACTAGTCAGCGACGTATGCAATAGTGGGGAAAAGGATCTGGCCACTCTTCACCATTGTCTTCTGGCTTAGTTGCCTCATGAGTGATGCCTTGTTGATGTCACTTATTAGGTTCAAACCTGTCTTATTCGGATTATTGACTAAACAAGAATAACAATAATCATAGTATTGAACATTTTTGCGTTGTAAGTTCACTGAAAGAAAGAAAATCGATGTAATGGCAACAATAAACAGAGGAGTAAGACAATGGTGTCCACTTTCACCGTCACGTTTTAATATATATATTGACAATGCTATATCCAATTGGCAGACGAAATTAGATTCACATTTTATAATTAGAAATAGACATCTAGATACTTTACGTTTTACATATCAAGTTCTCATGTCCAGCTCAGAAGATGGATTACAGAAAGCTCTGTATATATTAAATAATACTGTTCATCAATATAACTTAACAATATCTATAAACAAAACTAAAAGATTAGCTTTCAACGGATCAAATGCCATAAGAGCCAAAATCATCATAGAAGTCAATTGCTTTAATTATCTTGATTGCAATATCTCTTATTTTAAAAATGAAGACTTTTAAATAAAATTAATGAATCTATCTATGTTTGTGATACTATAAAGATATCTCTAAAAAAATACGAGAAGAGAAACTAAATTAAAGTTCTATAAAGTGATGCCAGTTCCTATACTATTATATGGATGTAAATTTTGGACTTTAACTAAAAAAAAGAAGAAATGATTGAAACAGCTGAAATGGAATTTTTAAGAAATATTGCTGGATATAACCTACTAGATAAAAAAAGAAGTGAGGATATCCAAAATGAATTGAATATCTTTAAGTTAACAGACAAAATAAAAGAATATAGAAACAGCTGGAAGGAACATGTCGACAGAATGAATGATTCCCGCCTTCCAAAATTAGTTTTTAAACCGTCAGGATAAGAAATATTGGCAGACCAAGAAAAACATGGATTGATGATGATGATGATGATGATGATGATGATGATGATGATGATGATGATGATGATGATGATGATGATGATGATGATGATGATGAAGAAGAAGTTCACTGTATCACTGTAGCGATGAGAATCTTTCTCTTTCGATGCTTAACACCATAATACTTGGAGTATATGGGGAAATGCCCGAAGTAGATATCGGTGAAAGCCATCTCTTGAATTCGTTGCCAAGAGCCATTTCCAGCAATAGTAATGAAGACGATGACGGAGCCCATACGTAATTCCACAGCGTTAATTTTTTCTATTTCTATGAGACACTGAAAATTCTTAGTTTATTTAATAATCAGATAGTTTGAGCATCGCAACAATGTGTCTATACTTCGCATAAAGCAAAAGTAGAGAACACCAGAGTTCATTGACAGTTGCTCCCATTGAAACGATCTCTCTGCACGCGTCCTTTCTTCGCTCGCCCGGTTTCCTCGCAGATATTATTTCCACTTCCCTCGCTGGCCGGCTGTCTTGCAATCCGGAGTCAAGACAAAACGCACGCTAATGTGTCAGTTGGGACTCTTCATTACCGCTCGGTCAGATGTAACGTGGCCCAGGAGGCGAGGTGACAGTTAAGCTGCGGAATCGCTCGCCTACGGTCTCCAGTATAAGGTGCCGCACAACTTTTTACCTCAAAGAGTCCTCTATACCTATAGCAATATACTGCAAAGTGTACCTTGAGAATCCAAAGATATCTGCTAAATTTCCTCAGGAGGATGTGGAAATATTTATATAATAACGACATCAACTTATTAGTATACTTTAAGGGGACCAGATACTACGCAGTGATTTAAATATAAAAAAAAAGCTGATTTATGTGCACTGACACTTTAAATTTAATATTCCAAACATCAGCAACTCTTCCCACAAGTGTCCTTTTTTTAGTAGTTTTGTAACTGTTTGCAAGTCACACATCGGTTAAGTCTCCTATTTTTCTTCTTTCGTCATTTCTAAAAACTTCGTGTACAGTCAGTGTGAAACCTATTCCAAATAGAAACTTAATCTTCTACCATATATTGCCATAGTGATGCCCTTCGCATTAAATATAAATTCATGGAATTGGGGGAAAAAAAATCTGGCAGAAAAAATTTTAGATTATAAAAAATGGTATCAAATTTTGGCCATTTGGGACAAAAAATCAGGGGGAAAGCATCATGAGAATAAAACCAACATAAATGCTTTAGTATATAGAGAATGCACTGAGCAACAACCTGTAAAAGTTTCAAATCTTTATCTTGAATTGTTTAGTAGCTGAGTGTACCAAATCATTGAAAATTTAACAGTGTCAAGATAGGAGGTATTCGGTCCCCTTAAAGGTAATAGTTTTGATGTGAATTTATTTTACGCCTATATAGGAAGCATAGAGATATTTATGGGGAGGTCCATGAAAAATTCATAAGCACTTCAGCCAAAAGCTATTTTTTGTGCACAAGTGTCGGAAGATCTTGTTCAGGTTTTCCGTCCAGGAACAGATAATTTAAAAACGGAGAGTATTTAATCCGTCAAATTAATAAAGAAATACCCCCATCTACGTATTTACCTCCAACAGTTTGAAATTAAAAAATCTGTGTAATCATTTTTATAAGTAATTAGTAATTGTTAGATGTTATTTTATTGTAACTATGCATATAAATTTATTATGTATCCTCCCCTGAGCACGAGAACACACTCTTATAGGGGAGTCTAGAATTTTGTAAATCCGCAATTTCTTTCAATTGTATTTTTCTGGCAATAAACATTATTATTATTATTATTATTATTATTATTATTATTATTATTATTATTGAATTTGGTATTCCGAAGAAACTAGTTCGATTAATTAAAATGTGTCTCAGTGGAGCATGCAGCAGAGTCCGTATAGGTCAGTTTCTGTCAGATGCGTTTCCAATTCACTGCGGTCTAAAGCAAGGAAATGCACTATCACCTTTACTTTTTAACTTTGCTCTAGAGTATGCCATTAGGAATGTCCAGGATAACAGAAAGGGTTTGGAATTGAACGGGTTACATCAGCTTCTTGTCTATGCGGATGACGTGAATATGTTAAAAGAAAATTCACAAATGATTAGGGAAAATACGGGAATTTTACTTGAAGCAAGTAAAGGGATAGTTTTGGAAGTAAATCCCGAAAAGACCAAGTATATGATTGTGTCGTGATCAGAATGTTGTACAAAATGGAACTATAAAAGTTGGAGATTTATCCTTCGAAGATGTGGAAAAATTCAAATATCTTGGAGCAAATGACACTCGGGAGAAAATTAAAAGCAGAATAAATATGGGAAATGCCTGTTATTATTCGGTTGAGAAGCTTTTGTCATCTAGTCTGCTGTCAAAAAATCTGAAAGTTAGAATTTATAAAACAGTTATATTACCGGTTGTTCTGTATGGTTGTGAAACTTGGACTCTCACTTTGAGAGAGGAACAGAGATTGAGGGTTTTTGAGAATAAGGTTCTTAGGAAAATATTTGGGGCTAAAAGGGATGAAGTTACAGGAGAATGGAGAAAGTTACACAACGCAGAGTTGCACGCATTATATCCTTCACCTGACATAATTAGGAACATTAAATCCAGACGTTTGAGATGGGCAGGGCATGTAGTACGTATGGGCGAATCCATAAATGCATATGGAGTGTTAGTTGGGAGGCCGGAGGGAAAAAGACCTTTAGGGAGGCCGAGACGTAGATGGGAAGATAATATAAAAATGGATTTGAGGAAGGTGGGATATGATGATAGAGATGGGATTAATCTTGCTCGGGATAGGAACTAATGGCGGGCTTATGTGAGGGCAGCAATGAACGTCCGGGTTCCTTAAAAGCCAGAATCATTATTATTATTATTATTATTATTATTATTAGTATTATTATTATTATTATTGAGATACGAGTATATTATAGAATGCATTTATTTGATTTGGAACATCATCAACTGACAGTATGGTCTTGACTTTATGAGTCTGTTTCTATGCACTCTAGCGAATGCTTCAATCTGTGAAAACCAAATGTGTTTCATCGTTAAATTTTTTACGTTTTTCGAATGATAATTAATTTGAAAGTAGGCCTATAACATTCTTTTGCACATGACCTGCTCTAATGTTTCATAGACTATGAATCTTTTTTATCTACATATTTTGTACAGTTTCAGTTTTATTGGTACTAATATTCATATTTAATTTTCACTGATCTTGCATCTAAATAATGTGGCAATTCTTTTCCTGATATAGCGAATATTCCAGGACAAATACGTGATTATGTTCGGTGTGTGTTCATATTTGTGTGTATATATATCCGTGAAGACAGAGCTTAATTTTCAAATAGTGATAGTCTCGTATCCTCACATACTACCTTTGAAGCCAGCATTTTGGTTTCATGAATGCAGTATAACAGGAAATTATATCATCAAATAGTGTTTCATTAGATGATGCTACCAAATTTAATAGAAATGACAGAAGTAATTTAAATGTTTGTTGGGGGAACATACATAGAGGTTCTATAATTTTATAATGCCCTTATTTCCAGCATGTAGAGTGGAAATGTATTTCTGAACACGTAGCTAATAACACCGGAGATAGGAAGCTGAACAGACATCCCGGAAGCATTATTAAAATTGGAAGGAAAGAAGAAGTCTTAAGTCGGCACCTTAATATACCACAACATCCCTCAATAACCATTACAAAGGGGCTGTTTGGTTAATAGAGTGGGGTGGAGTTTGTAGGCCTCTTGCGTAATTGGAAAGAAACCGATCCGCGGGTGGGATGAGAAAAAATGACGAGGTATCAGCTGCAGGAGCGAACGTAACGTCCTTTTTAGGCAAACCACCAAATTGCCCCTCCTCACTTTGAAAAGTCAGGATGATTAATCATTTTATCTCGTATTAGACTTATGCGTCGCTAGGGGAATTCAGATTTGTGATTGTGCTTTGTTTTCCATTAACTTATCTTCTGAAATGTTTCGCAATTTCAGGCTATTCGTCAGAAAAAATCTGAGCCAGAAAAATAGCACATGCATGGAATGCTTTAATACTCTTTAAATTTTTTTTTATCGTACTAACAATGACTTTACTTTACATTGTCCATTAAATAAAAGCATTGCATTTTTTAACATTCCGTGTTATTCATACAGATTTCCATTTCTTAAATTTTTAATACATTTTTCTGAAAAATAAAATATACATAAAAACGTACTTGTGTTCGAAGAGAAAATAGTGTCGGTTCGAACAAACAAACAAAGAAACAAACACTTCAGTACCTCACAACGGACTGAGGCGAATACTACACACGCAACGCTTGACAAACGCCCTTGAAATTCGACGCGTATGACAGATGGGCTGTGGGAGGTAACGATTCTGTATATCCCTGACATCATATACGGGAGACTTTGTACTAGAAAAATGCTTCAGAAACCATTAAGGATAGAATGATGTGAAATTTCAGTTTTATAAACTACGTAGATCTCTGAAATTTTGTATAGTTGTCCTGCTGCATATAAATAGTTTCTGTACAAAGTTTCATCTCAATTTCTGAAGAAATGTATGAATTATTAACAATTTTGTAATTTTAATTTGTGTAAATTTAACTTTTAAAAAATTGCTACTCCTCCCACAAATTCAAATATTTTGGTCTGAAATTTTTTCTACATACTTGTCAGATCCTCAGAAACAAAACTTACTATACAAATTTTCTTATTATCTTACTAAAAATAATTTAAAATATTTTATGCACTAAAATGTAAAAACAGAAAAAAAATAATTCAACTCGAGCATAAAGAAAAATTAATATTAAAAAAAAATAAAGGTGACTGAAAAAACTATGTAACCTTAAGAAAACACTATACTAGATAACTATTATTTACAAACCAGTACAGGTTGTAGACACTATCATAACAATAAAACTGTTAGAAACTTTCAAATATTTCTTGTATCAAAAAAACAAGCATGGAAAACACGTTGTTATGGCTACTAGCAACAAGTGGAATTTTCCTTTAGACAAGAGCTGTGGTCTCCTTTGTAACTGAATATCTTTCAAAGCAAAGCAGCCTTTGAAAGTGACATCTGTTGGATTCTATGAAGAAATATTTCGACAAGTCGAGAAGCTACACTGAAATTTAATATAGTAAATAATGTATGAAATACAGCGTAATTTCCAAAATAGTCGCAGAATTCAGAGTGGAGGGCGTGAACGGGGTATTTAAATTACCAGTCAGAGCGCGCAGCCTTTTAGAAATGTGGCCATAAACAGCTGATGGACCGGTCGTATAGCCATGAAAATTGGCAGAAGGCATCTTTAGACCATAAACAATTTTTTAAAGATGAAAACAAATAATCAATTTTTTGACAAAAAATGACAATTTCACCCTAGCAATACCAAGGTATTTTAAATAACATGCAGTACCAACATGCAGTACTTTGTGACCACTACAAAAATGTTTAATGTTGAACAAGGTTTTGACGTTTGATATCAGCAAATAGTATGCACCGTAATAAAAAATAAAAGTTGTATTGAAATATTATCGCAAATTTTCGAACAATTACTTCAATATAAAAGTCTGGAAAATGTTACGATCACTTTCTTTACACCCGTCCTCACATACTGAACAGACCACAGTGTTATTAAAGAAATGCTTAATTTTGAATATTGTTTTCAAAATTTATAATCAGCAAATAGTAGACTATATAAAGGAGAGAAATTGAAATTTCATTATAAATTTTCGAATAATTACTTCAACAAGGTGGGGGGGGGTATTTTTTTTCCACATAGACATATAGCTTTTCCGTATTTTAGTAAAACTATCAATTAAAACGATTAGACAATAACCCAATAAGATAGAAGGATTCAGAACTGACAATAAATAATATTTTTATATTTTAATATAGGCCTATCAATTGCGTATTTAAAATATAAATTTTGGAGAAGGTGGGCACAAAGTAGGCCTACTCCATCATTGATAGGGTTAATGAACGCGCCGGTGGCCTACAGTCTTTAATTACTATAGATAGGTACTTAAAAAAATTACCTTCCATTTCGAGCTATTTTTCCGTGCGACATTAAACCGCGCTTAGTTTTTCATTAATTACGGCGTGATGCGTAGTGGTAAGCACGTACTATGTTCACAAACGAACTATAAAATCATGTTCACAATACACATAAACTATTGAAAATCTGACCCAAGTTTTTTTCTCCACATATTCCATACGACAGGATGCCTAAATGTTGCTGAATCGTCGTGAATCATCGTGTAAATGAAGTTATTGCAATGTAAAAAAGTACATATGATATTTCCGTGCAGGAATTCTGCGTTATCATATGATGAAGGATGGATGGAGCGGAGAAAATTCTCTCCGGCACCGGGACTCCAACCCGGATTTTCAGCTCTACTCGCCGACGCTTTATCCACTAAGCCACGAACGGCACTCATTCCGCCGGTTCCCGGCCATTTAGTCACTCGTAATGAGTGCACCTCTGCACATTGTGTGTTGGGCATTGTGCCACTGTCACACATCTGTGATGCAGTGCATGAGGGTTGGCCAATAAAGGGAAACTAAGAGGTGGAGCTTAAACTCAGAGGATTCAATCCGGCATCGGAACTGGAATCCGATGTGGCTTAGTGGATAAAGCGTCAGCACGTAGAGCTGAAAACCCGGATTCGAGTCCCGGTGCCGGAGAGAGGTAATCGGGCTCTTGATTTAGGGTCAAATCCGCATTCAAATGGTGATCTTTTTTCTCGGTCTTCAATTTGTTTTTTTTTTTTGATAGTATTGTTGCTATAACTATAATAATAGTTGATAATGTTATAATTATGATAATAGAGTATCTTGTTAATATAATTATTTATCTTGCTTAGACAAACTTTTTGATTGGAAGTCAAATATTTTTCTCCGCTCCACCCATTCTTCAGTCCACACTTGTGGAGTAAAGGCTAGCGCGTCTGGCCGCGAAGCCAGGTGGCCCGGGTTCGATTCCTGGTCGGGGCAAGTAACCTTGTTGAGGTTTTTTCCGAGGTTTTCCCTCAACCCAATATGAGCAAATGCTGGGTAACTTTCGTTGCTGGACCCCGGACTCATTTCACCGGCATTATCACCTTCATCTCATTCAGACGCTAAATAACCTAAGATGTTGATAAAGCGTCGCAAAATAACCTACTACCCATCCTTCATCATGTGCAAATGAAGAGAATTTGGGCAACATTTATAAATAACTTTAGATCTACCTTAACTCTAGAATCTACAACTGAAATAAGGCGTTGAACTTTTGGGAGTTATTGAATTGACTTTTGTGTACAGTGAACAAAAAGAAAGACTACGACGGTTTTTTATTTGGCAACAAAATATGTAATTCAATAATATCCTTTGAGTGACAGTTCCATAAAAATAAATTAGTCTACATACAGGATTATCATTGGTTGCATACGTGTGCCTCACAATTAGTAAGTATTGTTGCGAAAAGTTAATAAATTTTAAAATCACGTGCTATTTTCATGATAAAGGTATTTTAACGTGTGTGCGTGCGTGCGTGCGTGCGTGCGTGCGTGCGTGCGAGCGCGCGCGCGCGCGCTGAATGCCTGCATAAGATACGGTATTCAACAGTTTTAAAAACGAATACGTAAGCGGAATAAAACAAGTGAATACCTAAAAGCGACGCTTTGAAACGTTTGTAACTAAAAGTTCGTATCAAATATTGATAAAACGTAATAATTAAACAGATTCTTTTTTATTATTTCATCGAGTGATTGCGTCATGTTTTCTACAAATGCGGGTCTTTGTTTAAAAATCTCCAACACAACACATGAAGGTACACAGTTTACTGTTTTTTTTTTTTTTTTTTTTTGAGCTGTCGCTTTGGTTGACAGACATGATTGCTCAAAGGTATTTTGTTATGCAGTTCCTGTTTTATTTGTTTAAAACGTTCTTTCATTCTTTCAGGGGTTTTTAAACGCGGGGATATATTTGTTCTGGTCGTATTTCAGAACAAACATTCAACATTCGACTGTAGCTGGAAGACAAAAGTACCGGCGTTATAAATAATACTCACAGTTATTTTGTTAGATTGTGATTCAGCGATTTCATTTGTAGATAAACAGAGTAATGCAAATTCTGTGATACCGGTAAGAGTAAAAAGTAGAAACAATAAATATTTTGAGACTTATAAAATTTAAACTGTCGTGGTTGTATCCATTTCTGATTTTTAAACATTGAAGCGTAAAATTTCTATTCCGCAGTTTTACTTTTAACGTAAACACTTATATGCGTTCGGCATTACAGAAATCTGGTCACACTTCTTGTTAACACGGTGACGTCATTAATTACACTAGGCCTTGGTTGACTGAAATTATGATGTATTTAAAAAATCCAGCCAGCCGTGATAAAACATAAAGGGAAAGCAAACGATTGTGACATCATAATGAATTCATCATTATTCAAACACAATTGGGGGTATTAGTAAATACGGGGAATGTAAAGACTGAAATGCTTAATTTCATAGTCTAATTCTGGTATTCATTTCCAAATGAATTCAATTGTCTGTAATAATAATAATAATAATAATAATAATAATAATAATAATAATAATAATAGTTTTATTTTACCTGGCAGAGTTAAGGCCATCAGGCCTTCTCTTTCACTCAACCAGGATCAAATCACATACAGAAAAATACATACCTGTATACAAATATTAACTTAAAAATAATAAAAAACATAATTGAGGAAAAAAAAGAGATTGAATACATATGCACAATCAGTATTAACTTTAAAATAACAATAATAAAAAAAATATATAATAAAAAAGAGACTGAATACATAATCACAAACAGGAAAATACATTCTAGTATACAGTATTAACTTAAAAAAATAATTAATACATATGAATATAATCTCACAACTAGAGGAATAGTAGAATTAGTATGATCAACACAGCACGTGTTACATTGAGACAATAACAATTAATAATAATAATAATAATAATAATAACACATTATTACAAATTCAAACAATTCATTGACGTCATATTGATGTAGGAATCGCTTAGACTATCAATTCCATTGTCTCGTGTTAGGTCTCATGGAATGAGAAAGAGATTTGAAGGTAGTTGACCAGAAGACTGTTCTTTGTTAAATTGAAATGTGGACAGTATGAAGATAGAAATTAAAAGAAATATGAAAGTTGTATTTCAAATTCCAAATATCCAAACATGCTCACAATAAAAATCACGAACATCACCAGCCACTTTTTTTCCTGCCTTGTTAAATATAGTGTCACAAAATTACTCAATGAAGGTGTTGGTCCAGAGGCACAACTGTTGAAAAAGAATGGAAACCTGTTGCAGAGAGAAAAATTTGCCCCGTCAGTTTGTCTGGGTGAGGGTTTGAAGAGCAGAACAAATTCTATATTGTAATAAAATTATAACACAGCTGATTGAGGATGTTTAGTTTCCTACTTTTTGAATCAAACGTTGCCAGAGGCACTGAAATTAAACAATTAAAAACAATTTCTTTCGCATTAAAACCAATTATTTCGTGAATGAAATGCTGTTTTATTAAGGTGGTGCTAACAAGCACAATATTTTTTTTCGCCTCCGTTGACAAAAAAATATTATCTCTGGGTAGATAGATCCAATTTAAATGCAATTTTGCATGCTTTTATACACATTTGTAAGTAACTACTGCATAAATTTCTATCTATTATACCTAATGGAAGTAATCCTGCAACATGTTCCATGCATTACTAATATAAAAAAAATACAATTTTAATTTTCTTTGGAATGGAAACTCACAATATCACCAAAATTTGTATGTAATATCTTATGTAAATTATTAATAACCTGAACCTATAATACTGACAATTTGTGCTTTAGTTACTTGTTTATTATTTTTTTCAATCCTTTATTGAATTTTTTAAATTTTGAATATTTTAATGCAAGTTAGGAGATAGGGTTCAGTATCAAAAAAAAATATATATATATATATATATATATATATATATATATAATAACCATTAAAAATGTATTGCAATTCCATTCAGTAGTTCCTGAGGAAATGTTATTTTATAAAGAAAATAGCGGGAAACTGAGTACGGTACCTATAAAGAAGGAGGCAGTCACTTAGGAATGTCAAATTCAATGGGCTATAACTAAAATTATAATGAAGATATCACAATAAAAGAACTTGTACATGATTTACCAATGTACGAAGAGGTGTTTCCGATCTCTAATAACGAATTTGAATGACGTCATGTGCGTCAGGAATCACACTGACAGCTGAATTGCGGCGAGAGGTGACAGACCAGTAGTGAGTGATTTCATAATCAGAGTGCACAGTGTATCACAGTTGCAATGCCCAAGAAAATCGACCCTTTTTGGGAGGGGTACATAATAACTCTTTCCGATGCCAAGTACAGTTACGTGAAAATCGTAGGAGCCTGCAAGAAACGTGGTTTCGTTATTTCCAAAGAAAGGCATCTTGTATGTACCTAATAAGACTGACAAAGCTCGGATGGGATTAATTCCAGAGTGGAAAAATCAAGCAAATCCACCCCCCATCACAATTCGCCGCATCCCACGAGATGATACAAATTAATTCCATTCGAGCTTTACCAATTTTATTAAATACACAGATACATTTCTTGGAAATAACGAAACCTCGTCTATTGCAGGCTTCTTTCATTTTCACTTAACTGTACTTGGCATTGGAAAGGGTTGTTATGTACCCCTACCAAAAAGGCTCGATTTTCTTGGGAATTCCTGTTGTGAGTTGCCGTGCACTCTGACTACGAGATCACTCACTACTGGTCTGTCACCTCGCGCCACAGTTCTGCTGTCGTGTGACTTCTTTGCACATGATGTCATTCAAATTCGTTATCAGAGATCGGAAACAACCCTGTAATAAATGAAGCTGTGCTGGAAAGACTCGGTGAAGAAAGAATAATGCTGAAACTGATCGGGAAGAGAAAAAGGAATTTGCTGGGTCAATGACTAAGAAGAAACTTCCTATTAAATGATGCACTGGAAGTTATAGTGAACGGAAGAAACGTTCGAGGCAGAAGATTATATCAGATGATAGACAACATTAAGATGCATGAATCATATGCGGAGGTTAAGAGGAAGACAGAAAGTAGTGAAGATTTGAGATTGCTGGGTTTGCATCGAAAGACCTGGCCTTGGGCAGAAAACTATGTATGTATATGCAAATTAAGCTTTCAGGAATAACTCCCTGTAAAGTTAATTTGAATAATTTCGAGGGAAAAATTGTTCCGTGGTCGGGTATCGAACCCGGAACCTTTGGTTAAACGTACCAACGCTCTCCCACTGAGCTACCCGGGAACTCTACCGACACCGGTCCAATTTTTCCCTCTATATCCACATACCTCAAGTGGGCTAACAACCGTCAAGCAATCAACATTTGAGTGCACACTAACTCTGTGTGACTTTAAATTGTGGTTTTCTGTTACGTACAGTGACGTGTATTATGCAAATTAAGCTTTCAGGAATAACTCCCTGTAAAGTTAATTTGAATAATTTCGAAGGAAAAATTGTTCCGGGGTCGGGTATCGAACCCGGGACCTTTGGTTAAACGTACCAACGCTCTCCCACTGAGCTACCCGGGAACTCTACCCGACACCGATCCAATTTTTCCCTCTATATCCACAGACTCAAAGTGGGCTGACAACCGTCAAGCAACCAACATTTGAGTGCACACTAACTCTGTGTATATACTGTGTAATTTTCCATAATGTAAAAAAAGCCATTTAACTGCTAATTCAAAAAACAATATTCAACGTGGATAGTCTATGTCTACATTTTTATTTTACATTGCTTAAAGTTCAACAACGTCGTAAGGAAGTGTGCAGCACACAAGTGAACACAACACTTGGCAATGAGCTTATAATCACAACTAAAGACTTGCCACTACATCCATAGAGCATAGTCTTGTTCTACTTATCGGAATTCTAATATACTTATGCTGCCCATATAGAGCAAATGTTTTTTGTACGCTAGTACCAACTCTTGTAAGATGTTGTCAATACATCTCGCTTATCGCGATTACGTCATAATCAGGACTATGGAATCCAGCTCGCTACTAAACGCGGTCCTACAATACACGAGGTATGCTTGCTTGAATAGAAATCGGGCGTAACTTTACACACACGCGGTATAATCCTCTGAACTTAGTAGGCACTGTAATTGCACTAGCGATTGGAAGCTGAACTCAGACTTGAATTCGATTCCCGTTTGGGCTGATTACATGTTTGGATCTTTTGCGAGGTTTTTCCCAACTTTACGTCATATTTTAGCCCTAGCCCTCCTTCAGTCAATAACTTACAACATCAGGGGCGTAGCGTCCATGGATGTGGGAGATGTGTTACATACCCTGCAATTTCCTTCAAGGTGACACTGAATTATGAATTATAATATTGTAACATATCATCATTTTCGGACAGATCAAGTTCTCCCAGAATGTTTGATTTTGAATTCGCACTATGTTTTAATCACCTTGAACAGAAGGCGCGACCATTAGTAAGAATTATACTGTAACTCTATGGGCACGGCCCGCTTGATGTTTAAAAACACTTCGCAACGTCTCAACGACATCTGTCGTCAGTCCGAGGAAAGTCGTGCAGTGAGCATGCTCGTGACCCCGGGGATGTAGAGTGTTGTAATACATATTGTCGTATAGTCATGCTTGTGTTATAATATTATTTCCAGTGACATAAAGAATGATGAGTGAGTTATTTGTTCCAAAATGTTACTCTTTTCATTTGTGAACACTGAAGACTGTTTTGAAAGCTTAATTGTTTAGTGTTGAAATAAATTATTTAGGTTAAGATCTTTGTGTTACGCGCTTATGGGCTCAAGCGTTGCCTACGAACGGCTCAAGATATGTATGCTGACAATATACATCCAAGAGGTCACGCAGTGAGTGAAAGGGAAATTGTTTCGTGTTCATTGTCGCAATGCATCAAATATGGAAACAAATTGTTGTATAATCGACAAATTGAAGGTAAGGAGCTTCCAGACTTTAACGTTCTGTGAAAAAGAAGACGTAATTAAAGCAGGCCCTTCAAAACCAGTACTGAATATCACTACGAACATAAAAAAGTGTGTAAGACATTTTAATGTAAAGATTTATGAAAGTGAGTCGTGGCTGTGCGGTTTTAAGACTTCAAACAAACTGTTTTGCTGGTCTTGTCTTCTCTTTTCTAATGAAAATTCCGTTTGAAATACCAATGGCTATGAAGATTTAAGCAATATAATAATAATAATAATAATAATAATAATGATTTATTTTAGCTGGCAGAGTTAAGGCCGTAAGGCCTTCTCTTCCACTCAACCAGCAAACTTCCACTCAACCAGCAACTTCCACTCAACCAGCAATATAAGGCAGCCAAGAAACATAACTATTTTTGTAACCATATAATATTTGAAAAAACGACTAAAAATGTTCGGGGAAACTCCAAGGAGAGCCACCGGCGTAACTCGGTCGGCTAAGGTGCTTGCTTGCCGATCCAGAGTTGCAATCGGGCGTGGGTTCGATTCCCGCTTGCGCTGATTACCTGGTTGCGATTTTTCCGAGGTTTTCCCCAACCGTAAGGTAAATGTCAGGTAATCTACGGCGAATCCTCGGCTTCATCTCGCCAAATATCATTTCACTATCACCAACTTCATTAACTCTAAATAACCTCGTAGTTGATACAGCGTCGTTATATAACCAAGTAAAAAAACTCCAAGGATAGAAACTGAGTTTATTAATTTTATTTTTACTGCATAATCCTAAATTAAGTTTATTAAAACACTTTTCAGTGTGTCTATTATTTGTCGATGTTTTACTAGGGACGTAATCTTGTAAATTTGTATTAGCAAGGAAGATATATGCAGTGTTTATACTTACTTACTGGCTTTTAAGGAACCCGGAGGTTCATTGCCGCCCTCACATAAGCCCTCCATTGGTCCCTATCGTGAGCAAGATTAATCCAGTCTCTACAATCATATCCCACCTCCCTCAAATCCATTTTAATATTATCTTCCCACCTACGTCTCGGCATCCCCAAAGGTCTTTTTCCTTCCGACCTCCCAACTAACACTCTATATGCATTTCTGGATTCGCCCATACGTGTTACATGTCCTGCCCATCTCAAACGTGTGTTTGTGCAGTGTTTATATTACATGATACAATTGTATTCGGCATATACGCTATGGGAAATTCCATTTTCAAACTATATTAACTGAGTTACATACCCCAGTCTGAAAACCAGGCTACGCCACTGTACAACATCATGTCCGAATGTCACATTGTGTTCTCTAATTCGACAAAACCTGTTAGACACAGAATTCAGGAGCCTTTAGCGAAAGATCTTCAGCTTTCCGCGTTACAACTGGTATGATATTGCCTTTTATCTGGACATTGGTGCCCAGACACCGTTTCTGAATCCTGTACCTAGCTTCTCGTACAGCCGTAGCATGACACATACATTATTGTGGCCATGACGTAACAGATGTACTCCTCCCTCTCTCTCTGCCACAATGATGAACTGCACCCCCGCCCGACTCTTGTTGCCGGCACTTAAGTGAGATGCTGTGGGAGGTGGGAGGGATGCAAAGTGGGCGCTCCTTACATTTCACTTTCTACTCTTCATAAATGTTTTATTTGGTAAATATATGCCAGGTCTGGAACGCAGTAAAATTAAAAACACAGAAACGTGCGCTTCTTAAAGTCTGAGGCAAAATTAAATAGATATTTCCAGATCTGCTATTTTAGGCTTTCGTCATTGCATCCTTGGCGCTACAGCCCATGAAGGGCCTAGACCGACCAGCCGGCTGCTGGCCTCACGCCCACATGCCGAAGCAAAGGTGGACGATCATCCAACCGGAATGGAGGTAACGTGTGGTTAGCACGATGATCTCCCCAGCCGTTATAGCTGGTATTCGCAACCGGATTTCGCTACCTATCGTAGCTCCCCAAGTGCATCACGATGCTGAGTGGGCACCGGCCCCATACACTGGCCGAAATTTCATGAGAAAATATCTTCCCCCATGAGGACTCGAACCAGCGCGCATTCCGTAACGCGAGTCCTAGGCAGGATGCCTTAGACCACGACGCCACGGCGCGGGACCGTCATTGTATAAGGAGAAGAAATTATGTTTCCGCCATGTATTGAAGATTTGATAACTCAGTCCATTCGGAATTACTTTTAGTTCCTATCATACATATCAGCTATGATCTGTAAGGTCGCCTACCCTACTGAACCCTGTGTGTCTGGCTAGTCCAAACAACTGTAGTCGCGTCGCTGTTATTTCCGGCGTGACTCCTCCTCTTTGCATACGCCTTAGAAAGTGAAGGCTCTATAAATTCTAGGTAGTTATTATCGTTCGCGATTTTTGTTCTCTCGTTGCCGAACTACCAGTCGAGGAATATACTTGCCGCACCGTCAAACATTATCATTTCGTAGATTCTCTGATAATAAATCGACTCTCATAGGAGCTATTATAGCCGCGTAACATGCCGGCATCATACAATAACGTGCGGTGTGCTTTTAAAAAATAATTTTGCCGACCGATTGTTGCTCTGTAGGTTTCACTCTAAGCGTCACGTTGTCACGTCTACTTCCTCGATAAGAATAAGCACTAGTTTGTTATATTGTTAAATGACTATTATTATTATTATTATTATTATTATTATTATTATTATTATTGTTGTTGTTGTTGTTGTTTCATATACGAGTACGTTGACATTCTTAACTCTTAATAATAAAGCTTTAATAATAATTTTTAATCACATACCTTAATGTTCGTCCTCAGCACAAGACATTGCAACCTCGGTTTTAGTCCACGTGGATTAGACAAGGAGATGTCATTTTATAATGGAAGCATCTTATTGGTTGCAACATTGAAATTGACGGGAGTGATTGGAGCGGCGACATATGAAATTGAAAACAATAATACAAGTAAATTTCAAAGACATGCCGAATGTTACACAAGAGGCCGCTTAAAGACCTGCCGAATGTTAAGCATGAGACCGCGGCGATAATACGACATGATAATGTTTAATGTTGCAACAAATAGCGTCCTCGTGTGCTCTCTTTTAACGCCAACGAAAGAACTTTTCTTGAAAGTTGGATACGGAGAAGAATGGAACGTGTGAAGTGGACAGACAGAATAATAAATGAAGTTGTGTTGAAAAGAGTGGGTGAAGAAAGAATGCTGCTGAAACTGATCAAGAAAAGGAAAATAAATTGGTTGGGTCACTGGCTGAGAAGAAACTGTCTACTGAAAGATGCACTGGAAAGAATGGTGAACGGGAGAAGAGTTCGGTGGAGAAGAAGATATCAAACGAAAGCCTTAGGTAGTATATACCGTCATCAGCAGCGAATGACAAGACTTACATGTTTAAATGTAGCCGACCTGCAATGTGATTGGCTGCTTGAAATAAGAGCGACGCAGCTGGACACGAGAATTATGTTTTAAAAACATTTAAGTACGGATAGTCTTGAGTCCTTAAGACGAAGACCATGGTCATAGGAAGAAAAATACAGACGATAAACTTGCGAATTCTAAATGAGGCGGTAGAGCAAGTGGACTGCTTCACATATTTGGGGTGTACTATAAGCAGTAACATAAGCTGCTGCCAGGAAGTCAAAAGGAGAATAGCAATGACAAAGGAAGCTTTTAATAGAAAAAGGAGCATCATCTGCGGACCTCTGGAGAACGAACTAAGGCAGAGACTAGTGATGTGCTTTGTATGAGTGTGGCACTGTATGGGGTAGAAACATGGACATTACGACGAAATGAAGAGAAGCGAATAGAGGCATTTGAAAGTTGGATACGGAGAAGAATGGAACGTGTGAAGTGGACAGACAGAATAATAAATGAAGTTGTGTTGAAAAGAGTGGGTGAAGAAAGAATGCTGCTGAAACTGATCAAGAAAAGGAAAATAAATTGGTTGGGTCACTGGCTGAGAAGAAACTGTCTACTGAAAGATGCACTGGAAAGAATGGTGAACGGGAGAAGAGTTCGGTGGAGAAGAAGATATCAAACGATAGACGACATTAACATATATGGATCATATGAGGAGACAAAGAGGAAGGCAGAAAATAGGAAAGATTGGAGAAAGGTGGGTTTGCAGTGAAAGACCTGCTCTTGGACAGAACACTGAATGAATGAGTCTAGTCCATTCGATGTATGACCAAGACCCTTAAATAAATATGTATTACTCAGCATCAGTGGCGAAGCTGATTTGTAAATACTGATAGGCTGAAAAGTTGTGCTTAGCTTGTATCTTATTATAGAGCAGATGTTTATCAGCTTTTCTATCAATTTCTTTTGTGACACAGACCCCACGAGAAGATGATGACCATTCATTTTCACCCCCCAAACAGAATACAGGTAAAACAATATCATTTATTTGTCTCATCCAAGGATATTTCTTATACCATGAAAATTGAAAATCTCTATTTCTTCTTCCTCCATCTGCTATTTTAACAGGTAGATGTGATATCGATCTCCTATTTTTATAAGCACATTTCGTTTCATACGTCCAACTTGAAAACTATTTCTCTTTTAATTCTACAATTAATGACCTCAATGTTCTCTCAATATAAGCTATTTTACATAAAATTAATATGTAACCCACACGCATGCACTTTTGATTGAACTAAACTCAACAACGCAGCACTTTCAACATTGCGACGTAACACTGTGACGGAAGGCTAGCCTTGTCTCTTATGGAGATGTAGCGAATCGATACCCCCTCCCCGGTCCCGCCTCAAACTTGCGAGTCAAGGTCGTAGCCATGCCTTTAGAGACTTTAAACCACAAGCGTTACTGCTCGCACTGTTCCCTCCATACTGGAAAGACTGCCAACAGTGAAATTAATATATGGAAGGATTGGAGTGTAATCAAGTGTTATAACGTATCGTTATTACTTATAGGCCTACTGTTACTAACTCAATTTTTTTGGGTAGGATAAGCCTCAAAAGCATCTTAAGAGCTTAGCCATTGCTCGGGACACGTGTTCGACTAACCCTACTCCAATCTGTGTTAAATTGCAGCTTACTATTGTCAAACGTTTTTCTTGTTTTCTTCACATTTTATACGCCTCCTTTTGTGATATTGAATACTATATCCAAATTAAAATTTCACGATACATGTTGAAATATCTCGGCTATTTAGGCCTATACATTCTATAACTGCTAATTTATTCGATGAACAGAATATTGTTCATCTCCATATTTGTTATGTTTTGCCACAACAAGCCTTCGTTTGTCAGTAATAGCTTACAGATAATTTTAGAGACAATTTGGCATTGTATACGGTATTATCGTGTATTATTTTAAGAAAGAATAAGGGTAAGCCACGTCATTATTATTAATTTGTGAAATAATAATTCCTATGCCCAATATAACATGGAAAGTGAAGAACTCTTTCTTTTTTTCCGTTTTGAGTACTTACGTCAGTGTTTGCGTCAGAGGCAGCTTTTGTTTAGGATAGACTATAGTTATTATGTGCAATAATGATCAATGAACAACTTATTTGAATATAAAAATATATTTGTAACGGTATTTCATAAATTAAGTAGCGAACATGATTCAGACTTACTTGTGTTAATAAAATTATGATTTTTGCTTTGATGTTCCACATATGCTACAAGTCAATATTTATAGGCTTATATTTTGAAATATCCTCAACCTCCTTATTTATAACGTTTCTGTTTGTTAGAAATCCAACATAGGCCTATGCAGAGTAGAAGGAGACTGTGCATGCCTTATCAATACGTTGAAATCTTTCAGCTAGGTTGGTATTTAGATTAAATTCCAGTTTAGGTCGTTAGCCATTAAAAACACTTACAAGGGAAGTACCCCTGCTCGAACGGCTAAAACCGAATGTAAATGCGTTTAAAATACAGAGCTGTGCTTGTTCTACCACTCATCAAGGTTATTTATCTGTAAAACTCCGCAGTCGTGTGCGATCAGTGATTGAAGAATAACGAATCTAATGACTAGAGAAGCACAAATCGCTGAAGAAACAACACCGTGTAACAGACAGTTATGACAAGGAGATCCACAAAATACATAAATGAGGTATTATGTGGCAAGAAGCTAATCGACATTTGCTTTAAATAATATACAAGTATAGAGTATTTCAAAAGTCAGTTCAAACATTATACCGCTATAAATATTAGTCTATAATATGAGATAGGGAAAAAACAAAGACATCACAGTGCTGGGCAAACAACGTGGTTTACAAACCATTCGGAAGATTTCCGCCGTTCTCTTGTTCAACATACAGCATTCTGTCTGCTACACCATGCACAGCATTTTGCAGATAATGTCTTGGAATATTGGCAATTTCTTGCGAGATGGCATTTTTCAGTTGTAGTAGGGTTGTTGGATGTGTGAGGAAAACTCGTTTATTAAGATAACCCCACAACCAAAAGTCGGCCGGATTGAAATCTGGAGATCGCGGAGGTCACATTGTTGGAAAGTGCCTACTGATGACACGATCGCCAAACATCTACGTAATTAATTGTTTTTCATGGATAAAGATGTGGGGTGGAGCGCCATCTTGCATAAAGATTATGTTTTCCATATCGTGATTCCTCAGTCTAGGGATGACGAAGTTCTGTAACATGCTGTAGTAGCGCTCCCCGTTTACTGTAACAGTCTGTCTTATTCCATTATTGTCCACACCTTTCGAGTAACGGTTAACGCGCCTAGACGGGAAACCAGGTGGACCGGGTTCGATTCCCGGTCAGGTCAAATTACCTGGTTGATGTTTTTCCGGGGTTTTCCTTCAACTCAATATGAGCAAATGCTGGGTAACTTTCGGTTCTGGATCCTGGACTCATTTCACCGGCATTATCACCTTCATCTCATTCAGACGCTAAATAACATAAGATATTGATAAAGCGTCGTAAAATAACCTACTAAAATAATTAATGGTGAGTTAACACGCGCAATTAAGGTTTGTTTTCCGACCAAAGTCATCAGTAGGCACTTTTCAACCATGTGACCTCCGCGATCTCCAGGTTTCAATCCGGCCGACTTTTGGTTGTGGGATTACCTTAAAGAACGAGTTTTCCTCACACATCCAACAACCCTACTACAACTGAAAAATGCCATCTCGCAAGAAACTGCCAATATTCCAAGACATTATCTGCAAAATGCTGTGATGGTGTAGGAGACAGAATGCTGTACGTTGAACAAGAGAACGACGGAAATCTTCCCAATGTTTTGTAAACCATGTTGTTTGCCCAACACTGTGATGTTTTTGTTTTTTCCCTGTCTCATATTATAATATTTATAGCGGTTTAATGTTTGAACTGACTTTTGAAATACTCTATACTCGTATATTATTTAAAGCAAATGTCGTGTAACTTCTTGCCACAGAAAATACCTCATTTATTATTTTGTGGATCTCCTTGTCATAACTGTCTGTTACACGGTGTTGTTTCTTCAGCGATTTGTGCTTCTCTAGTCATTAGATTCGTTATTCTTCAATCATTGATTGTACACGACTGCGGTGTTTTACAGATAAATAACCTTGATGGTTGGTAGAACAAGCACAGCTCTGTATTTTAAACGCATTTACACTCGGTTTTAGCCGTTCGAGCAGGGGTACTTCCCTTCTTAGATTTCTTATAGTCACCGTATTCAATATTTTTATCATTAACGTTATTATTATTATTATTATTAAGCTATTATTATTATTATTATTATTATTATTATTATTATTATTATTATTATTAGAAGATGGCTATCCGAAGGAACTAGTTTGATTAATTAAAATGTATCTCAGTGAGTTCGTACAGGCCAGATTTTGTCGAATGCTTTTCCAATTCACTGCGGGCTGAAGCAAGGAGATGCAATCACCTTTACATTTTAACTTTGCTCTAGAGTAAGCCATTAGGAAAGTTCAGGATAACAGATAGGGTTTGTAATTGAACGTGTTACATCAGCTTCTTGTGTATGCGGATGACGTGAATATGTGACGAGAAAATCCATAAACGATTAGGTAAAACACGAAAATTTTACTTGAAGCAAGTAAAGAGATATGTTTGGAAGTAAATCCCGAAAAGACAAATTATATGATTATGTCTCGTGACCAGAATATTGTACGAAATGGAAATATAAACATTGAGAATTTATGCTTCGAAGAGGTAGAAAAATTAAAATATCTTGAAGTAACAGTAACAAATATAAATGACACTAGGGAGGAAAATAAACGCAGAATAAATATGGAAAATGCCTGGTATTATTCGGTTGAGAAGTTTTTGTCATCTAGTTTACTGTCAAAAAATTCTGAAAGTTAGAATTTATAAAACTATTATATTACCGGTTGTTCTGTATGGTCGTGAAACTTGGACTCTCACTTTCATAGAGGAACAGAGATTAAGAGTGTATGAGAATAAGATTCTTATGAAAATATTTGGGGCTAAGAGGGATGAAGTTACAGGAGAATGTAGAAAGGTACACAACACAGAACTGCATGCATTATATTCTTCACCTGACATAATTAGAAACATTAAATCCAGACTATTGAGATCGGCAAGGCATGTAGCACGTATGGGCGAATCCAGAAATGCATATAGTGTGTTAGTTGGGAGGCCGGAGGGAAAAAGACCTTTGGGGAGGCCGAGACGTAGATGGAAGAATAATATAAAAATGGATTTGAGGGAGGTGGGATGTGATTGTAGAGACTGGATTAATCTTGCACAGGATAGGGACCGATGGCGGGCTTATGTGAGGGCTGCAATGAAACTCCGGGTTCCTGAAAAGCAATAAGTAAGTATTATTATTATTATTATTATTATTATTATTATTATTATTATTATTACTGATTCTGTAAATTTCAAATATCCAAGTGGTACTAACAGTGAAAAAGTTACGCGCTACAGATTAGGGTGTGCAATGCAAATCCTGTGTTGACAGAAACATTGATAGACAAGGACCAGATGAAATACGGCCTTGGGTTTGAACGCTGCAGGGTGCAGACGGTATTTTTATGGAGCCCCCATATAATACAGACGAGCTGACAGGCGACATTATGTTTCAGCAGTAAAATCTGCTCCCGCCCGCACTCTCTGGTTTCAGCACCGAGCAAGAGGGCTGCCAGTTTTTAAATCTCTCCCTTTTTAATCATCGGATAATAAATGGTGACACCGCGAGTCCAGGGGGGATTACGCACCTGGCAACAAAGTTTCCATTCATTCCATGCGACGAACCCTCCCACGTGGCCCGCGCATTGTTTCATAGGTCTGCAACCCGTGGATCACTGACGGAACTTGGATGAATAATTCCTATTGAACAAGATATCTGCATAGAGTTTTCCAGATTTCATCGCCGCAATCTCAGAAGGGAAATAATAGTCCTAGAATAGCAAGAGGTAAAGATCCGCAATTTTTATGATCGTTCTCCCTCTGATCACATTATTCATTATTTTAACCTAGTTTTGATGATTGAATATACTTGTAGTTTTCTTTAACCTTTGTAAAATCGTGGAAATTATATTTGTTATAATTATTACACTTACGAAATACGAAAAGCCTGAAATCCCACAAGGACAATGGCCTTCTACAGGAGTGTAGAGTGAGCTGAAGGTCTACTACACTTGGGGAGCCAGTCCAAGAGAGCTTACACTATACTTACAAACTAAACACATAGGCCTAAACAAACTATACCAACTAAACATGAAAAATTACACAGACTAAACACATACATTATGAAAACTAAACCTCCACAAAAAAAACTATGCAGAATAAACACATAAATTATAATCCGAACACACAACTATCCCCCTCCCCCCTCCTCTCTCTCTCTCTCTCTCTCTCTCTCTCTCTGACTTTCTGGCAAAACATGATGAACTCTCGTCCGATATCTTTGGAAGTATAAGAAAATATCTGCATTGATTGACATGAAATTAAGGGAATATTATCCTTTCTGCAGTGGGAAAATAGCAACTGTATGAAAAATCTCTTCTTCATGACAAATAATGGCTTGCCCGTAGAAAAAGAATAGGGTATATTAGAATTATTAGAATTATCTTCTGAATCGAGCTTAAAAATCGTATTTTCTGCAATGTCTCTATTGCTGTTTTGGTTACCTGCATCACCCATACATCCCGATGTACAGCCTTAGAAAAAAGTTTTGTCGCAGTGCTACTTTATAAGTCCCAGAAATGAGGTAGTGCGCATGATAGGACGTGCGACCTGGTTCACAAGGGGACTAGTTAAGGTAATAAAATTAGTTTAGTTTCATTTTATGTCTCATCATGTGCACTGACTCATTTCTAAGACTTATAAAGTATCTGTGCGACAATTTTTTTTGTAAGACTATACTTAATCCTATTTTGCTCAGGATACTTATGTGAGAACACATTTTCTGCTCTGGTTTTCTTGAAGAACAAAATATAGAAGTAAACTTAATGTTGAAGTACACTTGCGACTTAGGGTATCTACAATTCGGCCGTTTTCGCAAAGCAAAATTAATTATCTCACAGATAACCTTATGACCGGTTCTCAACATATGGTACGTGCAAGTGCTGGGTGGTAGGGCTATTTTTAATTTTTATAAATAAAGAAAAAAAAAGGTAGCCTATCTATTTTCAATATACCGTATATTTTATGGAACATTCCATTGAACAAATCGAAAAAGTAACTGTTTCTTGATTAAACATGCCTGAATAAAGCATTACTTTTGATATTGGAGCACAAAAACATTTATTCTGAACCTGGGAGCAACACATGACGTTTTTCCGTAATAAGTTTGGTTAGTGGTACTGCAAATTTAGTGAATCAAAAATAGTGGTACGCCATTAAAAAAGGTTGAGAGCCTCTGCTTATGGTAAGTCTAAAAAAACTGGTTTAATTTTTCACAGCAAAAACTTCAACCATGCCACTGATAACCGTATGGTAACATAATATAAAGTAAAATATACTTATAATCAAAAAGGAAAACTGAAACTTAATATCTCTATCAATTTATTAAAGATGTCTAATTCACTACATGATATTGTGGCGGCAGGCCAAAATACTCTGGCCGCGTCGGGGAGTTTCACGCGCGTCTGGCAGAGAGGGAGGCGCGGGGAAGCGGAACTCGGGCTTCAGTAGACGCTGTGGCGCGGCGCGGGGCGAGAAGAAGTGACGCTAGCCGCGATACGGAGGGAGAGGGAAGAAAAGCGACTGCGACTGAAGGAAACGTCTGGAAACCGATTATTGTTTAGGTCTAGAAGCTACGCGAAGCAGAACATTCTAGACAATAGTGAGTCCGTAACTGTGGCAGCGTCCAGGTGAAGAACACTCGTCCGGAGGTCTTGGGTTGGAAGTGCAATGAACTGTATCTGGAAGTCCTGGATTCGAAGTGCAGTGAACTGTATCTGGAAGGTTTGGGTTCGACGTACAGTGAACTTGAGTGAGTGAGCTAGAAGAACTAGTCAAGGCGAACGAACTGTGAACTGAGAACTGACAGTATTGTTCTGTACATAGTGATTTGTGAACATTAGTTGAAATTAGGAGTACATTGTTGTTCTTCTCAATAATACACGTGAATTGTCATTGTCGTTCTGTTGAGTGCAATAACGACTACACTGTTGCTGTGTTGAGTGGAATACCCATTGTTGACGGTTGTGTAATTAAAGTTATAGTCCCGTCGCTCTAATTTCCGGCAGCCAATCGCTTTGCAGGTCGGCTAAATTTAAACGTGTGCGTCTTGTGATTCGCTGAGGAAGGCGTTATTCATTTCTTAAGGCTTGATAAATACTTAATATAATCGCCCGCCATTTTGGCTCTTTCGTTTCCGTTCGCAGAAAGCACACGAATACGTTATTTGCCGCTCAATTATTTGCTGAATTACATTGCGTTTGATTTATTATCATAGGAGCTACGACATGATAATGTTTAACGGTGTGGCAAATAGATTCCCCCTGTGGTAGCTCGACAACGAAAGAACAAAAATGGCGAACGATACTACCTACCTAGACTTTATAGACCTTTCACTTCCTAAGACGTAAGCAAAGAGGAGGAGTCACGCCGGGAATAACAGCGTCGCGACTATAGAAATAAAAGTCACATCATTGTTGAATAAAAGTTACAATATAAATATTTAGACCTAATTAGCAGAACATGATTACCAGCCCAAAATATAGACCTACGAAATATTTGGCAGGCCACCAAAATAAAAATTGAGCTTCAAGGGGTTCGTGACACTCAGAAGGTTTAAAACCACTGGTGTATACGATTATTGCTTAATCGCTAGCCATCTTCAGTCAACCGAAAGCGATTTTTTTTACCAGCATGACAAAATTCCAAACCATCAGTCAGTTTTGATACATGGCAAGTTTCAATAATTTGAAGTCATTGCTGTTTCCTAGATGTTAAATCTTCCGCTTACACTTCATTCTAATCGATGGCTCATTTTTTGCTTGAATGCCACTGGAGTAATTTTGATGCCCATACAACATTGTAGAAGTTCCTTGCCTTCAAATTAAAAGAACTGTGTCGTCACCAAATGTGTACAGATAGCAGAGTATCATTGAAAATAATGGATTTTAATTCGGAGAAAGATCTATGTTAGTTTCTATGAACTGTGCTATGAAGTAAATTTCGTGTTCATTTCAGTCTACTACAGTTTTAAATTACGCTTCTTGAAACTGTACCTCCGAGACCAACCGATTGTTCGCGATATACGAAGCTCACGAAACTGTTGCAGGTATATTTTTGTGTTATGAAACAAACGTTGGAATCATTCCTTCAAGCCTCCCTCCATTTCCATTCAACCGCAGTCACTAGCAAATTCAGCAACATTTGTATCAACCCCAAAATGAGAGCGAAAATCAAATCCGTTGGGAGAATGGGGTGGGAGAAACAATAGGAGCCATCAAATTTAATAACACTACACTATGGATAATCCGATGCTAGAGCCAAAATCAATTGGCCATTTGTTTAATTAGAGACAAAGTCTTCCCAGTAATTTGTATTTAATTTGGTACCAAAGCGGGCTCTCGCTTTTTTTGGTTTCAACTTCCATCCTATGGCTTTGCAACATGTAACCAACATCAATTCCAATTTAATTAACATATTCAATATGCAAGCCGACTCTAATACGTTATGATTTGTAGTCAATGAATCAATTCAACCGGCTTTTCTACTTTACAAATGCATGTTGCAGTTGGGAAAGGAATTAAATGCTTCATTCTGTGCACAGTCTCTCTATTTTTATGCCTACACTTTGTAAATACTGTATATTAAATTGGACGTTTTGAAACGAAATCTATGGAATTAGTATATGCTTTGAAGAGTAAGTCTGCATATTGTACTATTTTTATGGGCTTTTGCCGCTCATAATACCTCGTAAAGCCAATAATTTCATGTACAACAGTTACTGTGATTACCGATATTGTGTTTATGGTACCTAAAAAATCTGTTGAGATAATCTGCCAGAATTACCTAAGAGTTATCATGATTGATCCTGTAGAAGTAGCAATATCATTGATGATTTAAAAACGATTTTCACGTATGAGGCGTTGAAACTAGCGTGTCTTGTTCGTCACTCACTACTACTATTAACCACTAATATTGTCCTATTACTACCTATACAGGGTGTATCGAAAATGGTGGGAAAAACTAGGTATATTCCTCATATGTAGAGAAGAAAAAAAGGTTCCATCAACATGAGTTCGGAATTGCTTGGTTTCCGCGTTATAGGGATTACATGTGTACTGAAGTTTCGTTGTTTGTTGGAATTAGTTTATTAATGATTCTTAAAAGAACTACTCAAAATGTCCTTATTCTTCCTGAATACACGTCGCAGCTCACCATTACATTTTCAAAAACCTGACAATCCAATTAACATTCTTCCAAATATATAGCGTAACTCATATCGACCCTCCCAAATACTAACATTGTAACTCCATTTTTTATGGTTTTGAGTTATACTAGTTAATATGGTCTTAAATTGTTTCTTTTTTGCTTCCAGTACTATAATTGTAGCTCTAAACCTCCCCAATCGTATGTAAAATTTTATTGTCACTTTACTGTAACTCAATAAGTGCGAATCTCTCAAATACTATAATTGTATCTTTACTTACAATAATTGTTATATCCTAACATATTTCGATCGTCTAGTTCAAAAGTGCGACAACTCAAAAAAACAAGTTTTGAGATATCTTCAGTTGAAAGTTTCAAATAAATCACTTAGAAAGGAACAGAGTTCTGGTTCATAACCACGACAATTAGAAATGAGTCAGTATTCAGGACGAGTTTATCACAATCTTCCAGTTCATTATTAATACATTTCGAAATGTACTAACAATGAATTAGTAAAGTCCTTAGTTATAATTATTCCTAAAGCAGTTTATTTAGTTTTTTTTTTTCTTTTTGGTTGTAAATATGTCTTATCTCAATACTGAATCGAAAGAGCTCCTAAAGGGGGCTTCAGTAGTATAAATAACTGAAAAATGGCAATTTTTGAGTTGTCGCACTTTTGAACTGGACGATCGATTTATACATTATGTGAGATACAATGTTAGTATTCCGAATAGATATCATACACATTCAGGATGTACACCTGTTTTCTGGAGTAAGCCATTATAATTATTATATTTACCTTTCTATTCAATTGTGCGAAATACGATATTTTCATGAATTTTATCAATTATTACAAGATTATCACATATAATTGACTAATGCAGTGTACACTATTACTATATTGACACCATTAACATTTTGGTGTTCCCTGTTTTTAATATTGTCTTAGTACTGGTATTCATTTGTCATCAGCTCTTTAATAACATGAGAAACAGAATATTAGACGTTGATTTATAATAATTATTGTAATGAATGTTCATATTGAAATATGTCTTCACGTGCCAAGCAAATACTAGTCTAAGGTTATATCAGCAGAATATTCTCTCTAAAGCATCAAATTTTAATGGTAATTGTAAGTATACGAAAGTTTTTTAATAAACCTGGCTTATGTTTTTAGATTGAGAGAATACTAAAACCGTATTTCAGTTCTAAATAGACATTATTTTATTGTAATAACGAAAAAGAAACTAATTTTAATATTTCAGTAATAAGTATAAAAATTATTTTGATGATTATTATACTTTTACTGCGTCATACTACTTTTGAGCAATAAAACGGTACGAAAGGACGTCTTTCAACCAATCATGGCTGCTTATCGCACAATTTTATCGCGTCCCTAGCATTTGTTTAATTTTATCGCGTCCCTAACATTTGTTTATTTTTATCACTACCCTAGCATTTGTTTCTTTGTTTGCCAACATTTCGAACTGCATTGGTCTGGACGTCAAAAAAACAGAAAATTACAAACCACTCCAATCGATACACAGCACTTTCAAATATGACTCGCATTGGCATTCAAGAACAAGAATTAATAAAGATCATTGGTCGAAGCTATGCATCTTCCATGAAATCCTATTTACAAATAAATGAAGAGCACCATTCGGAAATCCTGAATAAGTTGAGGAATACACCATGCACATCAACGAGTTCCACTTCTTTTACGTCCAATATAAGATCAACTGATCCACCAACCACTAAAACATTCTAATTTTGCATTTGTACTTTCAATAACTTTTGCTTTTAAAAGTATTTATGTTTATTTTTTATTTCATCATCCTTAATTAAAACTTTTCTTATTTCATCATTCTTAATTATAACTTTTCAAACACTTGTTTAATATATTTAAGTTATGTTATAGCTTCTGCTGTGTGATATTATGGATAGCCACGTATCAGAGATTGTTTAATGCTAAGATTTATTGAAAATCATCTGTCAAGTGTGGTTGATTACTGGGATCCGGATAAGTGAAGTGGAATGCAACTGTTTTAATAAAAATGAAACTGAATCAACAAAGCCTTCTTGACTAGTAACCTCCACAGAGTTCAATGAAGATTCTATAGTTGGCACAACTGATAACAATAAAACAGCTAATCATAACACACTATTGCCATCTAGCGGAATACAATGGTACATTAATACATTTGAAGACAGTTCAGTATTTTCGTAAGTCAATATTTTATTGTATTAGAGTACTTCGTTACTTCAAATCTTTATATACTTTCTTCTAATCGTGTAATAGTCAATTAAATCCCACTCGAGTTTTGATTTTCTCTAGATAAATCAAAACCTCTAGTGAGATTACTGTTGATAAAAACTGTGATTGTAACTTACCTGCATCAATAGGTAACAGGTCTCTCGACCAACTGCTAGTAATTTTTGTCAAACAGTGAACCAATGTTAAGCAGTAATTCTATGAATATAGACAAAAATGGCCAACGAGAGGTCAAGCAGATGACTATGTCTTATCATATTGTTATCCAAAATCGAACTACATTAGATAAATCTAGCAATTTAATAATGGGGCACATTAAAGAAGTAATTACTGTTGATTACTAGTTACTGATGTAGAAACTGATTGCCAATTATACTCGTATTATTCAAATGTCACAGTTATTTACACAGAAAATGAGCAATCTAGGGAAAGTGTAGAATACAGCAGTTTAAATGTTAATGGGAATAAAAGGAAAAGAAAGTTTTTGCCAGTTTAAGCAAATACCTTACTATAATAATACCGGACAGCTGTATACTAGCAGATTTGTCGTGATTGCGAAATATCGCGGACTTGACATCTAACGGAGCGGCGTGGAATTACGTCCACAAATACAAATCTTTTATTTTTTATTTTAGTAGGTTATTTTACGACGCTTTATCAACGTCTTAGGTTATTTAGCGTCTGAATGAGATGAAGGTGATAATGCCGGTGAAATGAGTCCGGGGTCCAACACCGAAAGTTACCCAGCATTTGCTCATATTGCGTTGAGGGAAAACCCCCGGAAAAAAACCACAACCAGGTAACTTGCCCCGACCGGGACAAACACAAATATTAACATAGCGGAAATCGGACTATTGTTTAAAACGTGAGGTACTAATGTGGAATAATATACGAGCTTCGAGACACTTAAGAAATGTTCAATAGTACCATATTTAATATAGCATTATGTTATATATCGATGCAGAATTCCAAAAGCACTGTTTCATTACCATCCGCTTGGCAAAAGATCTCTAGGTCGTCCGAAGAAGAGATGGACTGAAAATTCTAGTTTGAGACCGTAACAGGCCACTCGGCCTAATACTTGTTAGGAAGACGAGGACGATTATTTTATATAAAAGCTGCATTATGAGAAATATTGCGTGCTTCATATTATTTTCCGTAATTAATTGTTGCGTGCTTTTTCTTTCCTTTAGTGAGACAAAATTAATTCTGACATTAAGAATGAATTTACAATAACGCTTTATATACCCATTGCTGACAACTGCAAAGATAAAAATGGTAGTAATCTGATGCTTGTAATAATAATTAGTAAAGACATGTGGACAACAATAAAACTTAATTTATTAAAACCTTAAAATTGCCAATATATTTTAACTTCTATTCATTTACTAGGCCTAAATAAAAAAGCTAATTTTTATTGTTCTATCAACACAGAGACAAAGGCATTAAGCCTAATAAAGAATTTTGTTGACTCACGTTTTATGAACTCTGGGAAATCGAAAGTACGATTTGAAGCATTTGTAATGCTGTAATTGTAGCAACATATAGACCCTGACATTTTAACTCAGCACTAATTAATAAAACTATTAACTAGCCCAGCAACAATATACATTGCAGTTGATTACAGCTTGTTTCGCGAGTATCTCCACACCGGCCGCCTAGGTAGCAGCACCAGCGTTGTTCGCGCGCAGAACTGATAGCTATCCGGTATTATCATACTATGGTATTTGGTTTAAGGTTTAAGCAGTTCTGTATTCTGGATCCTTGTGTTCACCCTCACTGGAGGGCTGATGGTTTAATCAAATCCTCCTCTCTTATTATGTTACTTCTTGATTACACAACTTTTAACACTATATCACTTCGGAATATGTATTACCGGTATATGTCTTTCTCGTGTTAAATTCTATCGTACCTGGTTAACATGTTTCGGCCTGTTATGGACCTTCTTCAGAACTGGTTGTTGCTGGTCTTGGCGCCTTTCGTTTTGTTTCCTGTGGGGGTGTGTTTGTGTAGTGTAATGTGGAGTCAATTGCCTGAAAATAGCTATTGATCCTTTGCGTGTTTGTTTTTAAAATAATGTGTTTAATCTGTAACTACAGTCAGTGTATTGATATTATCTCTCTTTGTTGTTACCTATTGCTTTAAAAAGAATGTGTTTAATTTGTAGTTTTAAGTCATTTTTCTGCTATTCTTTTACTGTTTACATTTGTTTTTAAATCTTTTGTATTGCCCCTACTATTATATATTGCCCTTCAAGAATTTCGTTATTCGTTAGTTATAAGTCATTACTTGTGTTACTATTTTAATTATTGTACTTGTTCCTGAATCACGTATGTAACTTGTAACCGTAAATCATTGCTTGTAATATCCTTTTATTACTCTTAACTGTTCCATTGTTCATGAATTAAGTATTAATTTGAAAGTGAAAGTCAAACTTTGTTATATTAATGTACTATTGTTTATCTTTTTAAGGTCCTGTATTTACTCTACAACTGTTAGACATTCTTGTATATCTTTTGCATTGATTATTCCTCAAACATCTCACTAATATTTAACAGGATCCATTCTTTCATTAAGGTGCATTCTTATACATAATTCATGTGAATTGTAACTGTTACCACAATTTTATATTATAATTTTACTATAGTTTTTTAAATACTATTATAGTCACAATCATGCCATGGTATGAAAGAAAAATTTCACAACCTCGAGCGGGATGCGAACCTGCGACTTTCTGTACTCCGGTCAGGCGCTCCATCACTGAGCTTCATTAATATGTCACATCAACGGACGTACAGTATGTACGTCACCAAACATCGTAAGATGAAGATTACATTTGTAAAGTTTCTTCACATCCATAAGCAGTGCTGACTAGATCAGACGCTATGGACAGTACTCTATAACAGAGTTGCCAGTATGAAAGGATAATTCCAAGCCTTTGGCGTGAGACGAACTCGATAGCTCAGTGGTAGAGCGCCTAACCGGAGTACAGGAAGTCGCATAGTTTTTTGGTTATAAAATATGTATTTTTATGCCAACTATAACTCTGATATACCTCAGGGTGAAACAGGGTTTATTAAATTGGATAATTAAAAAAAAATGTGGAGTCAAAGAGTGTGTGTGTTCTGAAATTGAATTGTGTGTTGAGAATTTCATTTGGATGTGTTTTTGTGTGACTGTATATTTCATATTGTTCTGGTGTGTTTAGTTTCTGGCTTTTTGGTTGGATGTGTAGAATTATTATTCGCAAGAAGAATGTTTATTTGGTATTATTTAATTCGCTGCTAACTTAATGTTATATTAGTATTCATATCCAAGCAATTAGAATTTATGTAGACCTAGTACATAAGAAGCCGCTGGACACACAAATGGTGTCCCAAAAATAACAAAGATTCGTCACTATGTTTCCTAGATCCGGCCTCTTGAAAGAAAATCCCTGCATTAGCAGAGATAAATGAGGTTGATTGTTGCCCCAGGCCCCTTTGTGAGCTGCCAGGCCTGCGGAATAGCCTGTGGACAGCGTTGTAAAGTACGGTGTCGCTTTTCCTTCCTTCGTACTGATGGAGTCACAAGTTTACGTCCCCTCACAGGCCGGTTCCTCAATTCCCTCTCCTTTATCTTCATTTGGCTCTTACGCACTCTCTTAACCCTATCCCCATTGTCTGCCCCCGGAAGTTTGTCCCATTTGCCCCCCTCCGCGCTGGGACCCGTCACTGAAGTTGCAGTCTGTGGAATGACTTCCTTATGCGCAACCCAGTGTTGCCAGTTCGTATCAAATGTAACATTTTTTTTTGTAAACATGTTAATTGAATTTGTAATAAAGAACGAAAGATATTTTTTATTGATATTCAAATAACTCTTCCTCTGTAATCAACAAATTAACATTTCTGGCTACATATCTAACACATCCGAATTCAATTTCCGCCAGAATAATAGAAATTATAATAAAAAGACGAGAGATGAATTTTTCTATAACACAGAATCATTCATGAGAAGAAGTAGTAGCTAAATATTTTATGAAATGGTAGTATGGACTACCCTGAGTAAGAGAAATCAAAATATCAACATCTGTCCCAGAAATGTTTTTAGGAATTTTTTTTTTACTGCTCAAATCGACACTGAAATTACCGAAATAACATTGGTTTTTATTACTATGATGATGATTATTATTATTATTGTTACTATTCTTCTTATTATTATTCTTCCTATCACGTAGTAAGCCTGGTGGCCTGTTGCGGTCTTACTCCATCGTTTCAGCGGACGTCCCAAAGATCATGTTCCTAAAGAGCGGTAATTTAGTGCTTGGCGTGGTATCCTTATTCTAGAATCTTGAGTATATGAGATTTCTACAGAGACATCACTTTATTTTTACCAACATTTTTAACATTAACCTGGCTATACTCGGAAACACTGTTACCCCCTTTCATTACAGGAGTTTGGTGTTACTAGTGCAATATGTAAACAAATCTTTTTACTAGCTATAGGAGGAGAGAAAAGTAGTGTATCCATTTATGTTACAGGGAAATACTATATTAGGATTTTCAGTTTGATCATTACTTTTACGGTACCGTAGTTTGCCCTAACTATGGTCCACATTTGTCACATTTTTCTTTGTATATTCAGTACTATTCATCCAGATTAAGTGAAATTTTGGCTTCGGACTCTTGTAAGTTTATATTAAATAAATATTGACATATGTGTTTGAAATTATTTAATAACAAGTGTTGAAAAAATAATAAGCATTGGTACATAGCTGTATTCTGAGTTGCCCAACTATGGTCCACTCATATATTCATGCTTGAAAGCATGAATGGACTATAGCTGGAGAAGTAATTATTCGTAAATCAATACATTGAGTTTCTATTTAAGGGTAGAAACATAATCTAGCACAGAAATATTAAAAATAAATGAAAAGTACGGTACATGGATTCTTTTTATTAGGACACATTACATAAACACTCAATAAACAAGTGAAATCTGAAAGTCATTTTTCTGCAATAATGAACAACTACACTCACCGGCAAAAATATCGGGCCACCTAAAGTTTCTCAATTTTTTATGAGGCGAGAATCAGAAAATCCTTTATGAAATGAAGAAAACATTGCTTTCCAGAAAAAAAAAAAACTTACAAATTATATCAATTTTCTTCCAAATGTTCAACTGAGTTTGTGTCCACCCAGATGTTGGTAATAGCGGATATTGCCTCCCCGTGACTGTATGACTGTTACCATTCCGATTCAACCCTTCGATCAGATTCTGGATGTCAGTCTGGTCGATTCTATTCTATTCTTCACTTAGAACATTTCGGAGCTGCTGTAAGTTGTTGTGAGGAGTTAGACGACTTCTAATTCGCTTCCCTAGCAAACCCCACATATGTTCAATAGAGTTTATATCAGGACTTCTTGTTGGCCATGTCATCCTATTCAATCCAACGTCGTGAAGGAACTCATCCACGATTCTTGTAGCATGAGGGCAAGCATTGTCATGCATTAACTGGAACTGTCCACTAATAAGTGGGGCATATGGTACCACATGTTAAATTAGACCTTCTTCTATGTATCGTGGAGCAGTCAAAGCACCTCCATTAATGAACACAAGTTCTGTGTGAGCTTCATACGAAATGCCACCCCATACCATTACTGATCCACCTTGGAATCTGACACGTGAACTGAAGGTACACGAAGAAAAACGTTCTCCTTCTCTTCTCCGCACTCTTTCACGTCCATCTCTAAACTAAATCTCGATTCGTCTGTGAAGAGAACTCGTCGCCATTCCCCCAGGTTCCAATTGGCATGATTGTGAGCAAAACGTAATCGTTCAACATGATTTTGCTGGAGCAATTCTGGGCCTTTACCTGGTCTTCTGGAATCAGCCCACATTCATCCAGACGTCCTCTTACAGTTCTTTCACTCACGTTAACTTGTCTTATTTTCTGGAAGGCTCTTCTGGTCTCAATAGCTGTGGAATGGCGATTTATTAATGTGTTAGGAGAATAAAATGGTCGTCACGAGCCGAATTTACTCGTTTTCTCCCTGAACCGGGTCTCCTGGAATAATCTCGTGTGTCCCTAAAGAGATGGTATACTCGTTGTACGGTCGATCGAGGAATCCCAAGAACTGCAGCCACATAACGCTGACTATTCCCACCTTCTATCTATGCAACCACTTTTGCTGAATCGGTAGGACTTGGTGACATTAATATACAATGAATTACTCCAATACTTCCTCAAAAGAGCTTATCAGTCTGTAGACATCTTCAGCTTAGCTCGAAATGAGTCCGAGAAGTTTACAGACAATATTACAAGAAGAACGAATCTTCTTTTCAGATCATTGTTGGCTATTACGTATTCAGTATTACATTGTTACGTATCACAAAATAACTGAATAACTAAATGAACCTCAGCAAACCTACAATTATTTAAAAAATCCTACAATTTTCAAAAATGTAAAGAAAATGTAGTTGGCCCGGTTTTTTCGCAGATGAGTGTATATTAAAGAACAAAAGGACGGTATCAAAATAAACACATTCTTAGCAAAATATTATCCAAGTAAATTCATTGATAATGTTTATTTATCGTACTGAGAACTACATTGATTAGGCTCACATTCATCACATTTTATTGAAACAAATATTTCAAAATGAAATACAACTATGTTCCACGAAAAATTGTGGTACATAGTTGAGGACTAACTTGTAGCCGTGAGGTTAAACATTTTTCACGCAGAGTCCTTAACCTCTGCCAGTGTAATTATTACGTGAAAGTAAACACTATATTGCCAGGTTTAATTGTACAAAGAATCATATATCTACAAAGTACCAATTCTACAGAGGAGAGCTTAATAAAACAGAAAATCACAAACTGAATGATTTCGTGTCTTCACACATTCAGTAGAACGATGCACACTGACCTTGTTAAGCATCCATATCATGCCACGCGTAATGGTAGATAGAAGCATCTATGGGGAACATAATTCCATCACATTGGCGCCTTAAATGGCAAACACTTAACTCTTGGGGGACTAAGTAGTACATAATGCGTTTTGGACCATAGTTGGGTGTCTGGACCATAGTTATGGGAAATTACGGTATTTTATCAAAATACAGTAGAGTAGTAACATTTTTTTTCACAAACTCAACTCTTCAGGCGGTTTTATTCATTATATAATGGCTACTTTATTCAGCATATACCATACTTTCGGTAACTCTAATCTTCACTTCTGCTCAGTCCACACAGATAAAGTTATGCTACACACCGTACCTGTGCGAAATAAGCAGGGGCGGGTATTTACGGAGATCGCGAAAATCACGACATACGAGTAATAGATATGCAATAGATTTTTACTAATCTTTACGAATTAAGTGATTTCCGATTAATAATATGCGGATAAAACAATCACGACAAATCGCGAAATAGAGTTCTAGTAGCGAAATGTGAACATATTCGCAAATTATTAGTGTCGTTTTATAGCGAATGTCATATTCTGAGTTCTTTTTTCGGACTTTATTTCATTTGAATTTGTTGCAGATTCAAGTAGGCTACATTACATGGTAATCCAGGTGTTCTGATTACATTAGTGAACTCAAAAGACGGAGAATTCAACATTTCACTAATAATTTGAAAGTATTAATTTGAGGGCTGCAAGTTTTTTTCTTTTTTTCGTTTTTAATGAATGTGTGTTAAATACAGTCTCAATCCAACAAATATTGTATATTGGTCATACCGCACCTTTACCAGAACCCAATGAACCTTTAATTTTAATTATTTGGAAAGTAATATTCATACTGAGTTAATACTCCAATTTCAAATATATTGTATTTTCCAAAATGTCCATTAATATCCAACAAGGGTACAAATAAATCTCCAACGACACTAATATTGAAAAACACAATTGATAAAATTAATCTCCATAAATACCTGCCCCTGAAAATAAGCTTCAATAATATAGGCTCTTCCTTCTATGGAAAACGCAACCATATTTCTGAAACACACTACATTCTGTACTGTTTACTTCACTGTTAGGAGACTTAGAATGCAACAACGCCCGTAAGTTTGTGTGGCTGACGGGAGCAAGAACATTAGTGAAAGGGGTGGGAGTCAAGTACTTCAGAAAAGAGGTACAATAAAAATGCAAGTAAAAATAAAGTAATGTCCCGGTATATCTGTCTATAATTTTGAATTTTCTTTAAAACTGGGTCAGTTACTATTATTATTATTATTATTATTATTATTATTATTATTGTTATTATTATTATTATTATTATTATTATTATTATTATTATTATTATTATTAGGCTATGTCAGATAATACTCCGGAAATATTAATAACACCGACAATTGCAGATTAGAACAGCGTATAACTGTTATTTAAAAAACGAGTGGCTAGCGATCGCGTTAATAAGAATGGTCAGGGTGCCAACTAGTTGAGTTAGTATCTATAGACACTTTAATACCATTATTTTTAAAATATGGTGATTCTGATTGAGTACTTCACTGGCACATTCAGCCATGCCGAGAAATGTGAAGAAGACAACTTGCAGGAGGGTAACGCCACAACAGCTAAGAATAAGAAGTTCTAAGATGCTGATGACTCTTACAAGACAATTTTTCACATGTTTTCTATACAATTCCGCTACAGTTGTTTATATTACATAAACTTTGTAATGCTGCTACCATAAAGTCAAATGGAGGATAGCAATGGTAAAGGAGGCTTTTAATAGGAAAATTAACATCTTCTGAGAACCTCTGAAAAAGAAGTAAGGAAGAGACTAGTGAGGTTCTTTGTGTGAAGTGTGATATTGTATGGGGGCAGAGACGTGGACATTACAACGAAGTGAAGGGAAGCGACTGAAAGCATTTGAAATGTTGATATAGAAAAGAATGAAACTTGTGAAATGGACAGACTGAATAAGAAATGAAGCTGTGTTGAAAAGAGCAGGTGAAGATAGAATGAAACTGTTTAGGAAGAAGAAAAGGAATTGGTTGGGTTACTGGCTGTGAAGAAACTACCTACTGAAGGATGCACTGGAAGGAATGGTGAACGGAAGAAGAGTTCGGAGCAGAAGAAGATATCAGATGATAGATAACTTCAAGATATATGGATCATATACGCAGACTAAGAAGAAGAAGACAAAAAATAGGAAAGATTGGAGAATGCTGGCTTTGCTGTGAAGGAAATGAACTTTGTATTGGTGTCAGGTAACTAATACAATGCTCATTTTGCAGAATTCCTGCACGGAAATGTCGTATGTACTTCGGTACATCACAGTAATTCAATATATTTTACTTGGCTTTTTGAGGAGGGTCGGATCCGGGGCTGATACATGGCAAATTTGGTCATAATGTAATAAGTTTTAATTAGACCATCTATGCTTATCTTATGTTACAATTGAGGGGCTTAGAACAAAAAGCAGGTAAGTGACATTATTAAAAAAACGAGATAAGTGCGTGTTGTGATAGCCCAAAAGGATGTTTCTTTGGGATAAAATCAGGTAAGTGATCTCACTGTGCAGTGCTGCTATATGGGCATCATTTCACCAAACTATTGTATAATAGTTCATTGCATGTAGAACTTTAACTATAATTTCCTCAAAACTAGGTTTGTGTCACTTACCTGCTTTTTGTTCTAAGCCCCTCAATTGTGAATTTTACATTTTATTGATTTGTCACATTAACGTTTTCCGTACGTTAGTGTACCATCTTCAGATGTGTATACATGATACTATTTAAGAACCAAGCCAATAGGCGCATGTATCGTGAGCTTAAATGATCTGTGTTTGTGTGCGTAATATACTATGTCAATGTTGTGTTACAGTGATTACATATATAAAACACTTATATGCTATTATATGGTAAAACAAACTATTAAAATTAAAATTAAATTTGTTTAAAATCAATATTTAAAAACACATTGGTCGTTGGTGTTACGTCATGATCTTGGTTACATGATATTGTTGATATGTGTTGTCATAGTGAAATTTTAATAACTTGTTGCCCTATTAAATCATCATGACAACACATATCAACAATATCATGTAACTAAGATCATGACGTAACACCAACGACCAATGTGTTTTTAAATATTGATTTTAAACAAATTTAATTTTAAATTTAATAGTTTGTTTTACCATATAATAGCATATAAGTGTTTTAAGGTATTTATATATGTAATCACTGTAACACAACACGGACATAGTATATTACGCACACAAACACAGATCATTTAAGCTCACGATACATGCGCCTATTGGCTTGGTTCTTAATTAGTATCATGTATACACATCTCAAGATGGTACACTAACGTACCGAAAACATTAATGTGACAAATCAATAAAATGTAAAATTCACAATTGTAACATAAGATAAGCATAGATGGTCTAATTAAAACTTATTACGTTATAGTGAGTTTATCGGAAAATCAAAACAAAGATGAAAAATTTGGTCATGTTACCTTTTGGTCATGGCCTTCGCGAAAGATATAACAACTGGAATGAAAAAATTGTGACTAATTAATAATGGCACGAAACTCTTTTGAGACGAACAATTTTCAACGAGATTGGCTGGTACGAATCGTCTGAGACGAAATATCGTACAAGCCTAGTCATTTCTTTTAAATAGACGTAGAGCTAGAGTTAATAATAATAATAATAATAATAATAATAATAATAACAACAACAACAACAACATGGGAGTCATTGCGTAATTCAGTCGGCTAAGGCGAGCGTCTGCTGATCCGGAGTTGCGCCCGGGCGCGGGTTCGATTCCTACTTGGACTGATTACCTGGTTGGGTTTTGTCCGAGATTTTCCCCAACCGTAGGCAAATGTCAGGTAATCTATGATGAATCCTCGGTCTCATCTTGCCAAATATCATCTGGCTGTAACTAGTCCCATCGACGCTGAAAACCTCGTAGTTGATACAGCGTCGTTAAATACCAACTAAAAAAATTAAAAATAGTAACATGGGCATCATAATTTTCTTCTATACAACTCTTCCCATGGCCATTCCTGTACACTTCAGAATTGAGGTCATTTTTACTACGTAATTTTCCATCTCATATTTCAAATTTATTTACATTGTGTAACTACAAATTCACATTTTTTTAAATATATTGTACAAACAGTACACATAAATACAAAATGAGATAAATAAAAATGCAAATAGAATAAAATAATAATATAAAAGAGAATATAATAATGTTTAATAATTCTGGTTTGCTTTTTAAAGAATGTCTAACAATTATACATTGAAATAATGAAAATTATGAAAAATAATATTATGTTTAGAAAAGTTTATGCATTTCAATAGTTAACGAGGGCGTCATTTCAATACCTACCAAGTATTTATTTGGAGAATTTTTAATATAATGTGCCATATTGGCAAAAAAGTATGCCTCCCTTTAAGAAGCGTTTTTTGGCTGGTGTCCTCATATTTACTGGGAGGCTTCATTTTCTAACATTTCACATAAGAGAATAAAGAAAATGCAGTTTTTTTATAAGCTATATGAACCAGATTGTATCTCAACATATTTGAACAATATTCATTTTTTTTGCATCCAAAATGTAGCACGAAAAATGTTTTCATGTAGCACGAAGAAGCTGTTCGGTAAGACAAAAAAAATTCTAGCTCGAAAGTTTAAAATTTGGTATGTTCGTGGACCTAACGCATGACTTTCATTCTATTATAAGAAAATACAACAATGTCGCAGAACAAAATTTAGAGGTATGACATCAGTGAGATAAGTGTATGAGAATGGATAATTACACAACTATTTGAATTTCGAAACTACTCTCACTCAGAATCCAGGCTTGCCATATCCGAATGAGGAGCTCTCAAATTTAACCACAGCAACAGGATGTAAACAAATGAACAACGACTAGCCCGACCCATTTTCCTTCCATGTGTCCGTGTTCACTGCGAGGTGCATGTCCCACGGAACAGAGCTCCATTAGGCCTACGCGTCCAGTGTCTGCTCTCTGGACTACAGTACTCAAGTTGCCACTTTCGCAAGACGTCAAATCCACTTCTCAACCCCTGCTTCTTACGCTTTACAACTCGCAACGTACTAGTAAACATTAATACATCAAACAAAAAAATTTTCCTTCTTGTAGTTCTCGATATCTTTCATTTTATTTCCGTTAGTGAAATTGTTTTGTCAGTCGTCTTTGTAAAGCACCCATTCAACTGTAATATATGACGATATTCGCTATAAAGAATAACCAAGTATACTATTAAATAATTGTGTAATACTATGTAATATTATATGAAATTGGAATTGTATTTAGTTTAGCCAGACTCTGAAATATTGGTCTTAAGGCGCCTGAGAAGAAGTAAGCTTATTTTCTCTACGATAAGATTGAGACGAATGTCTTGTTAACTTAACAAACAATACCCTCAGTCAGAGTGCATATTATCACGAGTAAATATGCCCTCTCATCCGCGCGCATGATACTCCCATGATCATAAGGGGATGTAATCGATGGACCCTCAAGTCATGTGACCGGAGGGGCGTGAAGCGTCACAAATAGTTAGATCTTTTAAAAGGGCCAATCACCCAAAATTCCAGAGACACTCAGTATACTACACTCTTTAAGTGTACTTGAGACTACGTCACTATTCTGTCATCTGTTCTGTTATCTAATATTGGACTTAGAGAAATTCTGACAATAAAGATTATCTACTTGTGCATTGCAACTTAAATGACTTAGCTCATTTACGGACTCCATACTCCGAGGAATCACGCAACCCTTCATCAATTCAATTACGTCATCACTTGGTAGTGGTGGTGACATTCACCTCGCAGAAGCATCGATGAATCAGCAACTACCTGGTGGCAGCGAAACTACCTGATGGAACCAGCAGATCTACATATTACATATTACACAACTGTTTCTTGTCCTTCTTTTGTTTTCACAAAGTTTTCCGTTTACTCAGTGTGATTCGCTCGCTAGAGACCCAAAAATTTTGTTAATAAAATTCCTATTTGTCTGTAGTTCGTCAGGATAATTTATTTGCAGATACCTTCAGTTGTGTAAAATGTAACCTGCTCATGCTGAAAATGTCCCTCCACAACTTTTTTTTTTCTCGCAGCTTTCGATTTTTTCCTATTGCCGTTAGTGATATACCTTTTGTCGTTTGTCTTTAGAAAGACTCCCTTCAAGTGTTTCTTTATCACCATAACAGCCATATACAAACTGTCTAATTCAGGCCTGCACAAGGTTTGCGCTCTCCGAGCCGGCTCACAGCTCATGAGGGAATGCAGATATTAGCTGCGCTCTGTGTAAGGGTGGACTGGAAGAAGGGGTGATCTCGTACAAAATATACACAAAAGAAAGTACTATTACGAGTGTTTATGAAATGAATTCCAGTTCATTGTTTGCAAAACATCTTGGATTATTATTAATTAATAAAGAAATATTTATTTTACAGAAATAATAGAAATTCTATAGATACTTAAATGTACAATATCATTTTGTTATATTTTTATTTATCAATACATCAAAACGAGGTTTTATGCTATTGGCAGGTGAAAGGAACAGTAGTCTACTTATCGTAATGAAACATCAGTTACAGATGTTCGATGTCTGCCTTTATTAAAGTTGATTACAGAAAACAGTTGCTCACAAATATAAATGTTGAGCCAAATATAGCAATCATTTTCAAAGCCAGCCTGTGTAGTCGTGGATATTATTGCTAATGTTTAGTCTTGTAAAACTCAACCAAACTAGTAGTATTATTCAAACGATCTTTAGCCCTTACGTCACATTGAAGATCAATAAGTTCGAGCTGTAAATCGTTAAATGTTAAATGTTACGTTCCGTCTTTTAGATTCCTCCATACTGTACTGTAGCAGTAGGTAAGCAACGTGAAACAGTTACTGAGAATAAGCCTACACACTGCACTCCACTAGATAACTGAGTGGTCGTTTCCCTCTCCTGTATCTATAGCAAGTATATGTCTTCCTTTCCGTTTCGGCGAGCGGTAAACACAGCTTTCCCGCTCGGAAGGAGCGCGCGCGCTCGTTGAGCGCTGTTTGTGCAGGTATGGTCTAATTATTGACAATTAATCCGTTCAGACAGAAGTGGTGTAAGTTCCCAATATTATGTATACATAACAAAGAGGTTTAAAATAAAAATTATGTTAATACAGCGTAAAGTAGCAATTAATATGTTCTTCGTGCTATCCACTGACTACTAATAGTTTAAATAAAATGAATTTTAATTGCTACTTTGCGCTGTATTTTACAGAATGTTTACTTTAACCCTCATTACTCATTTTTGACTTACACCACTTCTGCTCTCAACGGCTCAGTTCATGGTTTTAAAATCTTTGTTTTTCGCTTATGGAGAGTGTATCAAGGGGTTTTGTTATTTTAATGGCATATGTATTTATTTTTCCACTTTTGGATTCTTCAAGTTTCAAAACGTAGGCTACAAACCCAAATTTATGTTCGCAATATTATGTATACATAACAAAGAGAAACGCTTCAATATATCAAAGAGCGAATAAGGAGCCAGAATTAAAGTAAGCTCTTGTGTATGGATAAAAAAAATTACTAAAATTAAAGCCCTATAATAATATCAATTACCAGGAAAATGGATAGCACTTCTAACAGTTACTGTAAGGAGGATGAGTACACAATTTATTATATTTAATATGTACGGAGTGAGCCAGAAGTATTGCTACTCGTTCTTGATCGTTTCGTGTGATGAAAGTATTATGACTGCCTGAAATGAGACAAGTTCTTCAAGTTGAAGAACAATACACAATACCAAACAGAGTCACTTCATTGCGTCGAACTGCTCGCCGTTCATATCCGAACATAATCAGCAACGCTTTAAAGTCACCCTTTGCTTTACTATTATATTCTCATTGGAATAGCACGGATTTGTACCTCAATTTGCTGTTTTCAGCATGTCATATCTCGCGGTATCCGAATATAAACCTATCCTTTCAAATAATCCCACTGCCAATAGTCACAGGGTGTGAGATCGGGGTAGCTGGCTGGCTATTCTGTCGGTCCTCTCCTTCTAAACCACGTGTTTGGCAATTCGCTGTTCAGTTCAGGAAGATAGGGAGTAGTAAGGTAATTCGGGGGAAGATGCCAGTTGGGGGAAGACGCAACTTTCTTTGCAGTTCTTTTATGTGTCAGCAATTGACAGTGCGGACCTTCTAGTTTGAAGAGTGTTGACGAGGTGGACACGTAGCGTGTGCATTTGTCTTACTTTATCGTCTTTCATCGCCGTTATTGTGGATCTTGTGAGCATATAGTCTGGTGAGTACACACTTTATAATATTTCGTTGCTTATATTTAAGGTTCATAGACTGATGCTATATTTTAAATGGATATGTGCTACATACGTGAGTTGTGCATTTTGTTACGCACACTAGACATGTAGCTACGGCAACAACCTTGCGGCAGTAGGCAAGTAAGTGTGAGTGGCGTCTTCCCCCTGCAACTGGGGGAAGACGCAACATGGTTAAGAAATACATTATTTAACCCGTAAATTATGTTTTGGGAAGGTTATTATTTGATAATATTTTACATTATATTATTTTACATGTTCTCTGATACTTTACAAAAGGTATCAATGATTAAAAATGTAATTCACATTTCATTTTTACGCAGACGATGACTTGGGACTACAAAATAAAAACAGATTGGACATCTTAGTCAAAATAAAATTTAATTCGAGCTGCTGAAGATTTAAAGTATGGACAAAAATCGTCATGGGCTGCAGCGAGGGTGTGTGGCATTCCATACAGAACTCTCAAATGACGAATGGAATCTTCAAACATTACTAAATGTTCACGAGGTCCTTCCACTAGCGGAGCATGTGTCAGTAGAATCTACATCAATAGTTGCTTCCATCAGAACGGATAACGGGATTTCAATTCTGGAAACAATCAGCCCTATTCCTAAGTAAAGAAATCTAAATTCTTTGCGCGTAAAAAACAAACAGCGTAGATCTCAACTACATCACAGAGAAGAGAAATTATGCGGAAAAAGGCCAGAAAAAAAGAAACCTCCCCAACCAAGAAAGAAAAAGAGATTTGTAAGTTCTTCTTCTTCTTCGTCTTCTTCTTCTTCTTATTCTGTTGACGAAATTAGTCACGATGACAGTGGTAAAAGTTTTGATGAGGAAGATGATTTTTGTTGTTTGTTCTGGACACTTTTACGCTAAGAAAGGTTCCAAGTGTGACTGGATTCAGTACACCGCATGCAAGAAACCCTTGCACGAAGATTGCAGTGGTGATAATTTGCACTGTATGAAATGTGGTGCAGGCTCGTACTCACATTCAGAATTGTGTCCTAATTAATCAATTTTTGCTAAATAATCATGAAACAAGTTTATAATTAAATTCGTAGATGTTTCTCTGTAGTTGTAATAAAATACACATAAAATATTCCAATGTTTATTTTACGTATGCGATTTACTATGTTGTTGCATCTTATCCCATACCAAGTGGGATCTTCCCCGTATATATGGGGGAAGATGCCACCCTGACGCGAGTTCTTTTAACATGAAAAATTATTAACAATATACGCACTTGCAAAGGAACCAATCATTATACAGAGCCAATTATAATTGAAAAATATGATAAATTTGTTTGTATTGGCTTATCACTTCAGGTTTGAGTTGTATAGCCAAGAAATACCTTAGTTGTGGCGTCTTCCCCAAAATTACCTTATCTCAAATTAACTGTAAGAGAGGTTTTCGAGTATTCAACGGCTATAGATACTCCAATCTTATTCTTGTATCTAGGTCGTCGATGAAAATTGGCGATTAGGAGAAATACAGACGATGAATCCGTTGGCACTGTACAGTATCTGATAAGGAAATCTGAAATGTTGTTAAAGATTCTTATTGAAGATTTTCTGTCTTGGAGGTAATTCCTAAATTGCTTAATATAATATGTTATTATTATGAATAATAACAGCATAAAAACTTAGTTTTACTAACAAAAACTCTTACGAAACCTACGTAAAGATTAATTTTTTGGTCGTACAGAATTGTCTGTTATGGTTACCATTGGTTATTAATGAAGTAAAATTCGCTCCGACGCCGGGGATCGAACTCGGGAACCCCCATTTCTACGTACCTGGCGCTCTAACCACTGAGCTACATCTTATAAAGACGTTTATATTTTACTTATACAGTGAATAGCTCGTTTATAAGTGGTGTGTAAATCCCTGACTAATATCATTATATACGAGCCACCAGCGTGGCTCAGTCGGTTAAGGCACTTGCCTGCCGGTCTGAAGTTGCGCTCGGGCGCGGGTTCGATCCCCGCTTGGGCTGATTATCTGGTTGGGTTTTTTCCGAGGTTTTCCCCAACTGTAAGGTGAATGCCAGGTAATCTATGACGAATCCTCGGCCTCATCTCGCCAAATACCATCTCGCTATCGACACTAAATAACCTCGTAGTTGATACAGCGTAGTTAAATAACCAACTAAAAAAATATCATTATATACGTCGTATATAAGAATACAACTGCTATACGATGGGTCATAGTCTCGTCATTATTTTATTACGAAAGGTAACAGAATAATTGAGATTCTTTATTACATCCGATAGTAAGAACTAGTGTTCCGCGTTAAGTATCCAAACTACAACTGGGCCTGATCGATTACCACGCTATACTTCGATCAAAGTGTACAGCTGCAACAATATTATTCTAATTATTCTGTGATCTTTGGTTTGTTGCTCTGGATTACAAACAACCATCATCATAAAATGACAATCGATAGAACAGCTGTAATAGAGGCGGCCATTTTTTTTGTAGTCCATACAATGCTTAAACAGATGATTTCGTGTGTATAACTACTGCAAAGCAATTCCCATGTACAGTTACAAGCTGGTTATACATCCATCGCTTGTACATGGTTTATTAGTAACGTTTTCTGTCCCAACTCTGCATAAATCTCGTATGAAAATTTACATTGTTTATTAGTAGGCTTAAACACCGTTAGTTTAGTTCAGTTTAGTTTAGTTTAGTTTAGTTTAGTTTAGTTTAGAGCATTGTGCACCATCATTTTTATGCAACTACGAAGCACTGTTACGAAGTCGCTATCAACTGAGAAGCGACGCTTCAAGCCTGCATCTCTGCGTTGCGGACGTCCTTCATATTTTAAGGATGGCCTCTATGAATTCTGTATTACACCGGAGACCACTAACCTTCTCACACCTTCCCTCTCTTGTGTTCTCTCAGAGTTCCATTTTTCTGCGGTCATTTTCCTGAAAATTGCCTTAAATCGTCACATGGGAGCAGGATTCTTTTTTAAGAATGTCAGTGCGTCATGGTCTCTGACTACAAAAGCGTTTGCACAATACAGCACAATACACTCGCAGGCGAAAGAGCAAGCAACCCTCTCAAGGGACAGAGAAGTTTCCAGTATCTTACACAGCGTTGCAGAACAAAAACATCCTGCATATTTTCAAATATTTTTCTAGACAATCCGTGTATAGAGAGTGTAAGGGGGATAAGTGATGATTAGTCATGTCATAAGGAAGAAAAATTGCTCTTACAATTTTTTTCTATTTGCAATATTTAACTAATTATTAAAGTTTACAATATTAGACGTTTTGCAGTGTTGCTGGATGGGGAGGAAGGGGTTCATAAGTACATAGTACAGGCCTGCACAAGGTTTGCGCTCTCCGAGCCGGCTCATAGCTCATGAGGGAATGCAGATATTAGCTGCGCTCTGTATAAGGGTGGACTGGAAGAAGGGGTGATCTCGTACAAAATATACACAAAAGAAAGTACTATTACGAGTGTTTATGAAATAAATTCCAGTTCATTGTTTGCAAAACTATCTTGGACTATTATTAATTAATAAAGAAATATTTATTTTACAGAAATAATAGAAATTCTATAGATACTTAAATTTACAATATCATTTTGTTATATTTTTATTTATCAATACATCAAAACGAGGTTTTATGCTATTGGCAGCTGAAAGGAACAGTAGTCTATTTATCGTAATGAAACATCAGTTACAGATGTTCGATGTCTGCCTTTATTAAAGTTGATTATAGAAAACAGTTGCTCACAAATATAAATGTTGAGCCAAACATAGCAATCATTTTCAAAGCCAGCCTGTGTAGTCGTGGATATTATTGCTAATGTTTAGTCTTGTAAAACTCAACCAAACTAGTAGTATTATTCAAACGATCTTTAGCCCTTACGTCACATTGAAAATCAATAAGTTCGAAAAGTAAATCGTTAAATGTTAAATGTTACGTACCGTCTTTTAGATTCCAACGTGAAACAGTTACTGAGAATAGGCCTACACACTGCACTCCACTAGATAACTGAGTGGTCGTTTCCCTCTTCTCTACCTATAGCAAGTCTATGTCATTCTGACGTATCTTCCTCTCCGTTTCGGCGAGCGGTAGACAGATCTCCCGCTCCGAAAGAGCGCGCGCGCTCGTTGAGCGCTGTTTGTGCAGGTATGACATAGTACATCTCAAGCTGGAAAATACACTAATTTTTCTCACATTCTGTACAGATAAATGAAGAAAAAACGAAGCAAATGATACGAGTAGGAATAAATATTTAATTAAATAGCCAGTACATAATATAAATACAATTTTTACGAACTAATTCCTAAACATTTCTTCTGTTACCTACACTGGATAGTACGTGCTGGTGCAGTTATATGCTATATTGAATAAAGCCCAACGCGCCAACTTGAGTTCCTTGCTACAATCACCCTCGCACTTGTATTATGTACGAGCTTGCGTTGTCCTTCCTCTTCTCGTTGAATTATAAGTTCGTCACCTCGAAGCGATGGGAATTTTTGTTCGCCTTTCCATGAGGACAACACAACACACTTAGTGGCATTAAATAATCAAGAGCTAATTAGTAACGGAGTCGGAATATTTCTCCACTTTCCAACCGACGAACTCTGACTTCAGAACGTATTCAGTGAATAAATATAGAGTGGTAGGGAACCTATTACCTAATTAATTCACAGAGGTAATAGATCAAATCAATGCTAACAAGTTTCCTCAAATAAATTTTTTCATATGTCCAATAGTTTCGAGAATACGAAATGCAATATGTTGCAACGCTGCAAAAATTACCAGTGCTCCTTGAGGTCGTTGCTCCGCAGTGGGGATGATAGTAACTGCAGTCATCCACTCCACAAAACTTGCGAGAGGGGAATGTAAACAAAAACGTCTCATCACATACGCTTTGATCAAATTACTGTACAGTAGTGGCAAAAAAACCGGACCGACCCTTGTAGCTGGTACAAAAGAATCCTTTGCTGTATATTGTGTCAAACTGTGGTAATTTTAATATGGATAGTGAAGCCAGAGGTATGTACTGCTATTTAATGTAAAAATACGCAGCTATCTTTGCCGAATAGAAGTAGAAATATAACATTTAGTAGTAGTATTTATTTATTTAACCTGGTAGAGATAAGACCGTCAGGCCTTCTCTGCCCCTCTACCAGGGGATTACAACTATAATATGAAGAATAAAATTACAATTAATATTATATTTACAATTACAATTACAATAAAAATTAAAGTACGACAAGATTACTTGATTATTGAAAGCTAGACATTTTATCATGGAAGTTAAGAACAAAGAATATTTTTGTATTTACTGATTTACAAATTAAACCTAGAATATCAAAATTCTATAGTGATAAAATTACCGGATATTGAAATATTTCGTGATAGATTAAGAGAACTACGATTATTTACAAGAAACCATGTCTGAACGAGTCTCAATTACTGACCAAGTGCCTAGTAAGTTTGCGTTTGAATGCAATTTTATTTCGACAGTCCCTGATGCTAGCAGGTAACAATTCCAGAGTCTTGGCAAGGCTATTGTGAAAGAGGATGAGTACGAGGAGGTGCGATGAGATGGTATTGTTAGTATTGTTTCATGGCGAGAGCGTGTGTTCAGATTGTGGTGGGAAGAAAGATAAGTGAAGCGAGACGACAGGAACGAAGGAATAGAAGAGTTCAAGATTTCGAAGAGAAGGAGAAGTGAATGTAAATTTCTTTTCTTATCTAGTTTAAGCCAACCTATTTTTTCCAGGGATGGAGTAATATGATCATATTTACGAACATCGCTTACAAAACGTACACGCAAATTATGAGCACTTTGAAGTTTCGTTTTGTTGATGCCAGATGAAAATAAAACTCTCAAAGTTACTTCGTCTGTAAGTTTGAGACACTGAAGGAAACAAAAGACGGTAAGAATCGAACAAATGCAATAAATTTCATTGTTACAATTAATTATACAAGATGGATGTGTTTTGTGACTGGCAAAATTTGAATCTGTGACTCTAAAATCAGCTACAAGGGTCAGTCTGGTTTTTTTGCCACTGCTGTACATTCGTAATACTTAACAACGTTACTTAACATTACTATAAATTTTATTTATTTTCCAAATTTATTTTTGATTTCTTCAAAGATAATATTATATAACTTAAATGGAGACTGAGTTACACAATGTGTATTCGTAACAATGTTATTTTGAGTTTACATCAAATGTGAAAGAATCTTTGATGGAAATAGTTTTGTTTTATAAGAATGTACATCGTACATTGTTTACTGTTTTGTAATTACGTAAAAAGCAAAGAAATCAACAGATAATGTGAACATTAAATAAAATTCATGGTATTAAATTTAAAGTTAAAGAGGTTATAGCGTAATAAGTAATATTAAAAACCAAAGAATTTGCGTAATTAATTCATTGAATACTTTACGTTTTACAGTAATTTGATCGAAACGTATCTGATGGGTGGACTTCGAAGTTGAGCCACCGATAGGAGAGATACAGGTTAACTGATGGCGGAGTGTTGTGCGGATGTGGGGGAACAGACTTGGGATCTGCCTAATTCATTTTTAGGCTATTCATTTGATTCTCAGTTTACTCTATTTTCTTATCAAGGTAACATACAAAACTTTCATTTTGACTTCTTTCTGATATTTTATTTATTTTATATCCGCCTGTCATAACAGGTGACCATATAGGTCCGGAAAACAATTTAAAAAATGCATATATGGAATAGAGAGAAAAATCAATACAGTAGGTAGCAATCATAGTACAATATGCAATTTTAGGCTATTTTCTCTTTAAGTATAATATCATCGTCGTTTCTTGCTAATGAAGTTTACTCATATGGGAGCTATGTTTATATTAAATAGAATTATTCTTTTCTCAATATTTTATCTTAATATTGTTTCTTTTATAATAATCTTATTATTTATGTGACCTTTGTTTTATAATTACTGTATTTATGTCGTTTCTTTTCCTTATTTTGTTATACTGTATATTTTGGCGTACAGTTACAAATTTTATGCATTTTGATATTCTAATAATAAAGTATAATAGCCTAATATTATTAGAAAAAGTGTTACAAAGTACCTCTGTAAATAGTATTGCTCAGTATAACTGTTTATTGGCCTAAGAAAAATATTACGTTTCTACGCCCTAGTGACGATAATACAACGTATTCTGACCAACGTAAGATTTACGTTTGTCCCTCAGTCGAACAATTAATTTTTTCCTTGCTCGGTATGTATTTCTCCATCTAACTGACATGATGTGTGTATGAGGGGAGGGACTACCTTGCCAGCTGCTTTGTAAACACTGTATTATTCTGTGTACTCAACTTCAGAGTAAATGTGTTTCAACTTCGAAGTTTACTGATGAGACGTGTTTGTTTACATTCTCCGCTCCCAAGTCTTGCGGTGTGAATAGTTGTAGTTATATACAATCACATTCTCTGCGGATCACTGACCTCAATGAGCGTTGGTACTCTTTGCAGCATTGCAACACATTGCATTTCGTAAATTTTAAAACTATTGGACTTATCAGAAAACTAATTTGACAAAAGTTGTTCGCATTGACTTGATCTATTACCTCTGTGAATGTAATAGGATCCCTTTCACTTGTTTATACGTGAAGACACATCTAAGCTTCTGATAGAAATTGACACAAATCTTCGCCTATACCAAAGCAGAACTAAAGGAGCCTTTCTTTGTCGTGCCTGAGTAGTGGCGAGAACCTGCACAGCAGTGTCGTCGTCATCATAATCATCTTTATGTTCTTCAATATGGACGTAAGCTCTATGGTCCCATGGAGGCATGGAAATGCCGACCAATTGGAGATAAGGACTATGTATGGAATTAGGTGCTGGAACTGGAGTTTAATGTGAACTCTTGATTGATTAATTAATTGATTGATTGATTGGTTGATTGACTAGCTGATTGGTTGGATAATTGTTAGGCTAGCTGATTAATTCGCTGATTGAGTGATTGATTGATTGATTGATTGATTGATTGATTGATTGATTGATTGATGACAGACAAGAAGGAGATGAATGAATGGTGTTTGAATTCATTATTAAATTATTTTTATAAATTTACGAATGTATGAATGAATGAAGATCCTAAAGGGAGAAATTTAATAATAAATTAATAAATTTATCAGTTACAGTACATATAACTAAAATTAGGGTTTGAAAGAATCTTTGAAAGGAAAAAAATGAAGAAATTATTCTAAATAGGAAGTGAATGATCAAGAACTTCATTAATGAATACATGGACAAATGAATGAATCAATGAATATGAAGATTATTGAAGGAAGGAACAATGAATGAAGTATGTTATGAATAAGTGAATGAAGCAATGAATGAATGATAATGAAATAAAGAACTGTATGGAGAAAGAAGCGAACGAATCAGTGAATGAATGAATGAATGAATGAATTAATTAATTAATTAATAAGTGATAAAATAAAGAAATGAACGAACATAAATGTAAGTAAACAGTGGATCAATACATATACTACATGCATTAAATTCACAGAATTATCTCCATAGCTATTGATTCCATGGAATAAGTTAGATATTTTGTATCCATATAGATTCTGAAGCAGCAAATCATGCTAAAGCTCATATTCAGGAATGGAAGGAAATGGAATTTTTTTTCTCGCCAAGCTGCGAGTGACAAGCAATCTTCAGCACGTATAACTAGCGTATGAAAATAGATTTCTCTTTGTTCATACAGTTTTTTTCGTACGTTAATATTGATGATTGATGATTCCAGTAATGGCATGTATGTAGTGATACATGACATGACGTCACAGGGCTCCCTCTTTCAGGAGTGACACATTTACATGTCGCGTTATTGATGACGACGTGTTGACGGACTCGCCATCAATAACGTTCACCGCACGATATTGGACTCGTTAAAGAAGCATCACATTGTGTGCGATGAATTGCTCAAAACCTGTTATTGATATCCGGAAGCGCTGCGTGCCCATTTAATCTCGGAGCGAGTGCAGAGAAGGTGTCAGCTCTTTGGTTGAAAAGAACTCGACACAGCGTCGGCTAAGTGAATAAAGTTCATCCATATTTGTCGAATCCTAACAACTCTCTTCCTCCAAATTCTACAGGTAAAACTCCTGGTTCTACTCACTTCTCCCTTAAAACTCTTTTCCCCCTCTTCCTATTTCTTCTCCTTGTGTCCATCTTACTATTTATCCTTTCTATGTCTCCTGTTTTTCGTTTTCATTTGCTGTCTTCCTATTCCTCTCTTAATGTTTCTGTTTCTCTTCTCTTTCTGGTTCCCTTTTCACTGCAATCACACCTCTTTGCCCCCTACTTTTAATCTTTCTACACCTTTCTCTTTTCGCTCCTCTTCTTATTCTCTTCCACTTCTACTTCTCTAATTCTTCTTTTGACGCTATGATACATGCACAAGGTTATGCAACAAAATATTAATTGCTAGATATATTATTATTATTTATATTATTATTATTATTATTATTATTATTGTTATTATTATTTATATATTATTATAATGTACCGAAGTACATATGATATTTCCATGCAGATATTCTGCGTCATCATACGATGAAAGAGTAATGGAACGGAGAAAAATTCTCTCCGGCGCCGGGATTTGAACCCGGATTTTCAGCTCTACGTGCTGACGCTTTATCCACTAAGCCACACCGGATTCCACCCCGGCGTCGGAAGAATCGTCTCAGTTTTAAGTTCCAACTCTTGGGTTCCCTCTAGTGGCCGCCCTCTGCACTACGTCATAGATATCTATGAACCTAGGACCGAAGTCCACACAAATAATATATATGATATGCGTAAATCACTTTGTGATTTAAGACGGCGCTTATTCCGTCGGATCCCGGCCAACTAGTCACTCATTACGAGTGCACCTCAGCACATGTGTGGACTTCGGTCCTAGGTTCATAGATATCTATGACGTAGTGCAGAGGGCGGCCACTAGAGGGAACCCAAGAGTTGGAACTTAAAACTGAGACGATTCTTCCGACGCCGGGGTGGAATCCGGTGTGGCTTAGTGGATAAAGCGTCAGCACGTAGAGCTGAAAACCCGGGTTCAAATCCCGGCGCCGGAGAGAATTTTTCTCCGTTCCATTACTCTTTCATCGTATGATGACGCAGAATATCTGCATGGAAATATCATATGTACTTCGGTACATTATAATAATATATATGATATGCGTAAATCACTTTGTGATTTAAGACGGCGCTTATTCCGTCGGATCCCGGCCAACTAGTCACTCATTACGAGTGCACCTCAGCACATGTGTGGACTTCGGTCCTAGGTTCATAGATATCTATGACGTAGTGCAGATGGCGGCCACTAGAGGGAACCCAAGAGTTGGAACTTAAAACTGAGACGATTCTTCCGACGCCGGGGTGGAATCCGGTGTGGCTTAGTGGATAAAGCATCAGCACGTGGAGCTGAAAACCCGGGTTCAAATCCCGGCGCGGGAGAGAATTTTTCTCCGTTCCATTACTCTTTCATCGTATTAATTGCTAGGCTCAGAAAAAAAGCACGTTTAATTTTTTTTTTCTGTGCAAAAGGTTACTGTCAAAACACTTATGAGTAGAGAGCGGAATTTTAGGCCCTAAAAAGTGGCCTTTTAGGCGCCTAAAAATAGGCACTTAAACTCCTTTATTTAGGCTCTATAGAATAAAAAATAGACTTTTTTGTTGAAGAATGTAACTAATATGAGATTCAACATTTATTTAATGCACAATTCTAGGATTAAAAGAAACTTCCACACATTTCACATTTTACAAGGGTACACATACATACACAACTTTAAGTTAGTGTTTTTCAATCACCAATCACATTTCCATAGCTTGTGTCACTGTAGATGATCAGCATTATTGTGGCTATTGCGTCGCTCACTGCTATACTTAAAAATGATGAGAAAAAAGGAAGGGGTTATCTGTCTTGGAATGTAAGAGAATGCTCATTTGGGTAGAACCCAGCGAGTTTGTGTTAAATTGCTGACAGAGTAAAATGTAATAATAATAATAATAATAATAATAATAATAATAATAATAATAATTTGTCCCGCAGGAGTTCTTTACATGTCAGTAAATCAACTGACATGAGCCTGTCGCATTTAAGCACACTTAAATGCTATTGACCTGGGCCGGATCGAACCCGCAACCTCGAGCACAGAAAGCCAGCGTTATACCGACTGCGCTATCCAGGCCGACTGAAAGTTGGAATTTTAGTATTGAAAGGTTGTAAAAATGAGAAGAGGTGGTCCGGAGATACTTCTCTATTGTGTTGTTCTGCTAGGAAGGAGTTGTTATCCGTCTTGAAATGCAAACGGCACAGGATGTTAAGAAAAACAGTAAACAGTTAAGAAAAATGATGCAAAAATTAAAAATATAAGTAAATAAAGAAATAAAAATAGGCACTAACGTCGAAATAGGCATTTTTAGACACTATAAAACCTCTTTATTTATGAATTTCATGTTGAAGATATACCGATAAGCTATCACAATTTGACTATGATTATGTGTGTGTATTCCGCCTTTGCTTATCATACAATTAAAGGAATGAATTAATTAGTCATATTTTTTTCATTAACGTTTTCGGTACGTAAATTGTACCATCTTCAGATGTATGTATATGATGCTAATTGTTAACCAAGCCTATGGGTACATGTATCGTGGACTTAAATGATCAGTGTTTTTGTGCATACTGTGCTATGTCGGTGAAGTGTTGCCATGATTACATAAATGATTACCTTAACTCTTATATACTATTTGCTGGTACAACACTTTATAAAAATTAAATTAAAATGTTTCAGTCAATATATAAAACACTATTTAAAAACACTGTTTAAAAACTGTTTAAAAAGCACATAGTTTTTACATCACTTTAAATATATGAAGTATGTGATCACTTATTGTGTGGTGTTTGCCGGTGTGAAGTTAAATGAGGCAGTTGTGGTGACCTTGTTATTTAGCGTTGAGCTGGACGCAGTATCGTAACATGGCTATGTTTGCTAAAAGTGATGTTGAGACACTTCTATAATAGTTGATGGCATTACTGTGGTTTGTATCCATAGATGTAATATTATAACAGAATGAAGGTTGTCAAGTCCATGGATTTAGTATCGCCTGGCGTGTCTGTAACAATATGATTAAGTATTAGTTTATGAATTTGAAATTGGGAATGTTTGTAATTGAAAATTTGGAAATTCCTTTAACTGGTATTGGTTATGGTTAACTGCTTGGGTAATGCCTATTATGTAAGAAAAGTAACTTACAGTTTTAACGTGTATTGATCTGCTCGTGCTTGATGCTAGGCTGATACTAGAGCGATGGGCTTGCTCACAGTATTTTTTTTAGTTATATTGTCTGTTACCGGAAGTAGAGGGGGTATCGGTGAAATCTGTGTGCGTGATTGTTTGGGCGGGAATAGTTTGAATAAATTGAAGAGTGGATTATTTATGTTGGCTATTTGTTCATTTAGTAGGGGTTTTCCTGAGTTGTGTTCTTTTATAATATGAAATTGTTCCGCCGTTTCTATTGTGGGGTCGTTTGTGATTTTTAGTATTTTCAGAGTGTCATTAATATTTGCGAGTTCGTGGTTTTCATCTATGAGGTGTTGTGCGAATTTAGATCTGTTTCTATTATAAACGAAGTCAGAGGTGTGTTCTCGAAATCTTATTTTGAAGTTGCGCCGGGTCTGTCTTATATATGTTTTGGTGCAATTTTTGCAGTTTAACTGGTATATGCCACTGTTTAGGAGGGGTTCATTGTGGTTGGTATTATTGGGAATTATGTTTTTTAGTTTGTTGTTGGTACGAGGGGCTATGTTAATATTTTGTTTTTTAAAAAAGTTACTAAGTTTGTTTGAAATCTTGCCGCAATATGTTAGACTATGCCATTGTTTTTTGTTTTGTGTTTTCTCAGGCTGTGATGTTGTGAATTCTTTTTTATGTAGTTTTGTTTTTCTCTTTTGTATTAAGTTGTTAATTAGTTGGTTTTCGTATCCATTTTCAGAGGCTATTTGCTTTATATAATTAAGTTCTTTATTGTAATTATCTCTATTTAGCGGTGTTGTGAGTAATCTATCAATGAGGAAACGGAATTTGCTAATTTTATGTGTGGTTGGATGTATTGAATGTTTTTTTATAGCATGTGTGGTTGTTGTTTCCTTCCTGTATATGTTAAATGTAATTGTTGGGGTTGCTATTGTTATATTTAAATCTAGAAAATTAAGGCTGTTGTTATTGCTTTGTTTAAGGGTGAATTTTATGTTTTGATGCCATTTGTTAAATTCATCTAGTATTTGACTATCTTTGTTTTGGGTGTTTTCGTATATTATTATTGTATCGTCAACATATCTTGCGTATGTACTGAAATTGAACTTATTATTTAAATTATGTATGTGTTTGTTTTAAAGTTCTTGTAGGAATATGTTGGCTAAATATCCAGATAAGGGGTCACCCATGGCTAATCCAGTTGATTGAATGTATATTTTATTATCAAATTTGAAATAATTTTGTTTTAGAGATTTTTTTAGTAATTGGGTGATTTGTTGAATTGTATTGTTATCTAATTGGGCTTCGTTCAGTTTTTGAATAATAATGTTAATGGTTTCATCTATTGGTATGTTGGTATATAAATTTGTGACATCTAGTGAAAGTATTTTGGTGTTGCTCGTGGTTTTGAGTTTTTGAAGTTTTTTTATTATTTGTTTTGTGTTGGTGATGGTATATTGGTTGTCTTGAATGATATTATTACTTAATAATTTGTGTAAATATTTATTAACTTTGTAATTTGGGGCTTCTCTGCAATTCACTATTGGTCTCATTGTCATTCTTTTTTATGTGTTTTAGGTAGTGTTTTTAAATTAGGTGCTTTGGGGTTCTTCATGATGAGGTTTAGGGTTTTATTTTTTGGTATAAAGTCAGGTGCATTTTTTATGGCGGTTTTTATTTGTTTTTGATAAGTTTCTGTGGGGTCTGATTTAACTTCTGTGATCTGGTTGCTGGTGAAAAATGCGTTGGTTTTATCTATGTATTCTGTTTTGTTCATCAAGACTACTGCGTCATTTTTGTCTGCTTTTATGTGTAGAATGTTGTTGTCTTTTAGTTTTTGTTTTAATTGTTTTAGTTCTTTATGTTGGTTTTTGGCTATTTTGAACTCTTTTTTTAGTGTTTGGGTTTTTTACATATTTTTCTATTATTTTAGCGGTGCTGTATTGTAGGAATTCTTTGTTTTCGTGTTACAATAAAGAACTTAATTATATAAAGCAAATAGCCTCTGAAAATGGATACGAAAACCAACTAATTAACAACTTAATACAAAAGAGAAAAACAAAACTACATAAAAAAGAATTCACAACATCACAGCCTGAGAAAACACAAAACAAAAAACAATGGCATAGTCTAACATATTGCGGCAAGATTTCAAACAAACTTAGTAACTTTTTTAAAAAACAAAATATTAACATAGCCCCTCGTACCAACAACAAACTAAAAAACATAATTCCCAATAATACCAACCACAATGAACCCCTCCTAAACAGTGGCATATACCAGTTAAACTGCAAAAATTGCACCAAAACATATATAAGACAGACCCGGCGCAACTTCAAAATAAGATTTCGAGAACACACCTCTGACTTCGTTTATAATAGAAACAGATCTAAATTCGCACAACACCTCATAGATGAAAACCACGAACTCGCAAATATTAATGACACTCTGAAAATACTAAAAATCACAAACGACCCCACAATAGAAACGGCGGAACAATTTCATATTATAAAAGAACACAACTCAGGAAAACCCCTACTAAATGAACAAATAGCCAACATAAATAATCCACTCTTCAATTTATTCAAACTATTCCCGCCCAAACAATCACGCACACAGATTTCACCGATACCCCCTCTACTTCCGGTAACAGACAATATAACTAAAAAAAATACTGTGAGCAAGCCCATCGCTCTAGTATCAGCCTAGCATCAAGCACGAGCAGATCAATACACGTTAAAACTGTAAGTTACTTTTCTTACATAATAGGCATTACCCAAGCAGTTAACCATAACCAATACCAGTTAAAGGAATTTCCAAATTTTCAATTACAAACATTCCCAATTTCAAATTCATAAACTAATACTTAATCATATTGTTACAGACACGCCAGGCGATACTAAATCCATGGACTTGACAACCTTCATTCTGTTATAATATTACATCTATGGATACAAACCACAGTAATGCCATCAACTATTATAGAAGTGTCTCAACATCACTTTTAGCAAACATAGCCATGTTACGATACTGCGTCCAGCTCAACGCTAAATAACAAGGTCACCACAACTGCCTCATTTAACTTCACACCGGCAAACACCACACAATAAGTGATCACATACTTCATATATTTAAAGTGATGTAAAAACTATGTGCTTTTTAAACAGTTTTTAAACAGTGTTTTTAAATAGTGTTTTATATATTGACTGAAACATTTTAATTTAATTTTTATAAAGTGTTGTACCAGCAAATAGTATATAAGAGTTAAGGTAATCATTTATGTAATCATGGCAACACTTCACCGACATAGCACAGTATGCACAAAAACACTGATCATTTAAGTCCACGATACATGTACCCATAGGCTTGGTTAACAATTAGCATCATATACATACATCTGAAGATGGTACAATTTACGTACCGAAAACGTTAATGAAAAAAATATGACTAATTAATTCATTCCTTTAATTGTATGATAAGCAAAGGCGGAATACACACACATAATCATAGTCTCTTTATTTATACCTATATTTTCATGAAAAATGTAAATATTAAATCTCAAGCCTAAGTTATAAGTATCAAGGAAGAAAATAGGTTTATGCCTAAATTCCGCTCTCCACTCATGAGCTTTGGATTTCTCAATTTTATTTTTTGATACACAATACACTACCCCCAGGAGTGTTATTATTTTGTTTATATATGTCATGTCGTTCATAGTTTATATTACTTATTGTACAAGAGGCAAAACATTGCTGTGAATAAACCACTTTTGAAAAACGTTACTGTCAAAACACTTATGAACGCTACTGTATGTAGTCTATGCCATTATCATAGGATACAAAGCATCCTAGATATTTAAATGATCAGATTTGTCCATAACTTTCAAATGTACAAATAAGTATACAAGAAGTTGAGCTATAATAAATTAATATGAGGAAGAAAGGATGATGGCACACACACACACACACACATATACATACACATACATACAATGATCTGTCAGATTATAAAACCCGTTTTCTTTTCGGAAATCTATATATATATATTGAACTTCGGACGTTTTCGGAGTCGGCAAGTGATTTGTTAACTCTGTGAGCAATAAATTTATTTCGAATCACAGATGACAGTAATACAACAAGCTCTAGTAATGAGGTCCTCCCACTTGCAGTGTTATCCAGATGACAGGGCCTTGTTTCTGTTGCGTGAACATGTGAACGTGAGGCATCCCAATTACTTGTACAAGCTTCTTGTAGATCGCTTTACAGATGAATTAGAAATTCAATAACAAAACTGAAAGAGGAGATTTGAGTGATTTGTGACACGACTCTCCTGTATAATAAATAGCAGGCATACCGATGTGATAGTGTAATGCTCCTTATTCAGGTATGACTGCATTCCAGCTCCAGCGATGTATATGCTGTCCTCCGGGATTAATGAAAGGTCAGACAGATGACGTCGCCACTCATAACGACGGTCAGAGGAAGTATTTGATCTTATACAAGATTATCCAGTAAAATCTCCTAGGAAGGACTAGATATTAACATAACCGAATTTTACCGAGAATCAGAAGTCTGAGTAATAGGTTTATTTTTCAATTAAATATTCTTATAAGCAATACATGAGTAGGAAAATGAGGGCAACGAAAATCACGTCTTTAAGTTCTGTCCAGTGCCAGGATGCCATCCCAGAGAGACAATTGACTTTTGAGGCCAGTTTTGTCGCGCCTATAATTTTTAAACTAAATGACATATTCCAATGAAGTAAACAGCGATTGACAGATGAAGGATCAATGTATCCAACGTGACCTTGAGTTGTAGCGGGTAAGGTCTTCTAGCGGTATGCAAGAGGGGGGAATTTGAGACTAGAACTGGCGCGTCGCGCTGCAGCCCAGGCAATGTAACTCGAAAATGTGAAGCGATAGAACGTTCGCAGTTGTGTCAAACGATTCGTAGCGAACCAGGCTACAATCTAAATTGAGCGAAAATCTACAAAATAAATTTAAAAAAATTTGCGAGTGAATATGAGTAAAGATAGAAAATTCAGAATGTCGAAGAGTATGCAGCGTAAGTGGAAATGGGTTTATGAGAAACAGGTAGCAAAGGATAGAACACTATAGTTAGTATAGCACCCGACATGTCTTTTGATTGCGTACAAGATGGTTACTCCCAGGAGTCCCAGCACAGGGAACATGTACCGGTTTTCAATGTGTTTGGAAAGAAGAGGTGTTTATTGTCATTGCTGACGTTCACCTTAAAAACAATTCTATCAGCGCTGTATTCACGCACTAACTTTCTACTGTCTCTCCGGCAACCAGATTTTTTTTTTCGCTAGTCATTTTCCCTTTTTCATAGCAATCCAATGTCGTAAATAACATTGCTGTTGAAGTTTTATTTCCTTCAAGTACTATTATACAGAAGACATACGTAAATGAAGTCATGCAATATACATCCAGGTGAACTTCAACTTTCTGGATTATACTAAAAATGCATTCACTAATGACAAAATTAAGCTATTTCTCTTCATTTTTAAATTGTGGGCCTACTGTTTAAGAAATATTGCCGAAGTGATGTACAAATTGAAACTGGGTCACCGTCCTGCCATCTATCCGCAATATGCGGAACCAGAATCACGCAAGTGAAGTGGGTAGGCATTATACACACATACACTTTCGCAAATTTATTAGAAGATAGAGATAATTTTACTTTTACAGTCCTCTATTTACGTCAACAATACTTCATCAGATCATAGGAAGACGTCTAATGACGTCGGCAGAGTTATGTAGTACAGGGACATCATTTTATTTTTACTTAAATTTTTACTATACCTGAGTTTTTTAATGTACTTCACTCCCGTCCCTTCTACTAGTAAACTTCCAACCGTTTTTTACACAGAACCAAGGCAGCATATGCAGTCAAAGTCGCCTTACGATCATAGTAAACAGTACTGAGTTAGTGAGTACAGTACGTTCCAGAAATATGTTTGCGTTTTCCTGTGACGAAAGAGCTTTCAATATTGAATCAAATTTTCGCACAGGTACTGTCGTTCGTTTGTCTACGTTGCATCCCGGTTTCCGTCGCCGGCTTCTGCTCGCCTCTCTGTAAAGGCTAGTGGCTAGGCTGTCTTAGCTCTTTTCTGAAAACATTAATTTCTGTTAGGAATTGGACTCTACATAATATTATACAACTGTTTAAAATAACTTAAATAAAAGAGCCTCGTTAAGTAATTAACTGCAACGTGATTTCACCCCTTTCTACGACCCAGTGACGTAACTACTAGGATGGACAATAGATAGCATGTCTGAGTAATTTTATCTGTGCGTGTCGGGCAGAATGAAGATTGAATATACAGTACGTAAGGTACTCTTTTATAGAGTAGGTACAGAATTATTTCAACATAAGTTACTAGTACGAAGGACGAAACTGGTAATTGGAATTGGGTACAATAGTCTATAGTGCGATGATATGCACAAAAGAACTGAAGCCTGTATCGAAATGAACGGCCAACATTAAAAAAAAAAATGTGTTTAAATATCCATATTATGATTATTTTTCAATTTAGCTTCATTGTCCATAGTGTACCTAAGCTAATGTGCTTTAGACAGTATAATATAAGCTGCATAATGAATACGTCCGAATCGCTAGCTCAGTTCTTGAGTAAAAGAACTTATTGTTAATACTGTACTGTATTTTGATTAAACAAAAACCTAATGAAAATTATCAAACTCAAAATCGCGATATTTCCTAGTTTACGTAAATGGATGAACTATTTTTCTTCCCTCCTATACCTAGTAAAGTGATTTGTTTGTATTTTACGCCAGTATCATCGAACTCCAGTCGTGGAAGGGGGTAGCAAACAGTGTTTCCGGTTCTCAACCGTTAATCCAAAGGTATAGCCAGGTTAATATTAGAAATGTTAGTAAAAATAAAATGATGTCCCGGTATATCAATAGTGTTTGTAGATAGTTTCACGCCTCCAAGTTGAAACGAATGCCGCGTAGTGGCTCAATTAGCTTATAAAAACAAGTCGAAGTCACAATATCAGGAGAGTACGGAGAATGCTCCAGAACCTTCCATTGTCAATCCTGAAGCAACTCTATCACAGGACAGAAAAGACAATAATGACGACCTGTGTTGTGTGTGATAACGAATGAAGAGCTTTTGGTATTCGTGTAGCGAAGTACGTGATATTCTACGAAACGCTGAAATAGTGTATAGAATTATGTTGCATTTTGCTCTCCGTTAACGTGAACGTGAACCTCAATATATTATGCACGCTGTTCAATCCCATTGCATAGATACACACCAATACTAAGAGTTTAATAGATACTACCAAGTAAAGTGCAGTGTTACTACAGTGACCCCATGTTTCCAGCCTTGCAATATCCAGAGGACGATTTACAAAGGTCCATATACAATTTGAACTCATAGCAGACAAATACTCTATGGAAATTTCTACCGACAAAACTGAAATTATGGCTTTTTGTGGTAAAGAGCCCGTTCCTACCAAGGTTTATATTAATGGAAGTATTTTGGAAAGAGTTAAAGAATTTAAATATCTTGGCTACAAATTATCTTCCTTAGCAGATTTAGACATTCATGACAAAACTTTACAGTAAATAAATCAATGGGCATCATAAACAGAATCATGAAACCATCTCTACTTCACCGACATACCCGCACTCGCCTGTATAAAACTTAGCATGACCAGTCCTGAGCTATGGAAGTGAAGCATGGACTCTAAGGAAATGTGACGCAGGTAGAATCACTGCTAGTGAAATGAGATTCATGCGCCGAACAGCTGGCTATACTAAGTGAGACCATAAAAGAAATGAAGACATCTTAAAGGAACTTGAAATGAATTCTATACTAGCAGACAAATGTCCCTATCAAGATAACTGGTGTCAGCATTTGAGGCATATGTCTAGGACTAGAATCCCTCGTGCAATCCTGCATTACCAACCTGAGGAAGGAGATCAACTGGACGTCCAATGAAGAGATGGGCTGAAAATTTTTGTGGACAGTAACAATCCTTCTGGGACTATAACCTGGTATGGATGATGATGATGATGATGATGATGATGATGATGCAGTATCTCGTAAGGAAGAATTATATACAGGCATTGAAATCAATACTTCAGTATTTTCTTGAAGACACCTCAAGTATCAAAGACAGTGGTGCTCCTGTATAGAAATCCCACCCGTCCGGTTCGTTAAGGATCTAATTGCATCTTACAACGTAATTGAATACCCGTGCAAGAAAGAAAAAACAAAAGCCGGTCTTGAAGTGAACTTGTATTTGACACCGGATCGCGTGGTCAAGCCACGGCAGAAGACGAGTTTCTAGGAAGAGGAGACTCGCAGCGATACATCCTGTCACCATGATAACTAAGCTGGGCATCGAACCAGGAACCGACTGACGTGGTAACAGTCTCTGTGAGTTTTCCTCATTGTTAGTAACCGTGACAGCAGGACTTGAAACAGAACATGTTCACCGGATTCGATGAAGCGAGATGCACAAAATAATGTTGTGTTTTATTTATTTATTTCTGTATTCATGTGCTAACCAACAGTGCGACATGTTGATACAAATGAATAAATACATGGGTATAAAAAATTTTACCACATTCGAACTGAAGCACATCACAACGATTCAATATCGCATAAGAATTATAGTACAGCTGGCGCCAGCGTTTTTGACGTGTGTCCTAGATATATAGTACCCAGTCTGTGAGCATATTGCTAGTGCAGCTGAGAATGGTACCACTTCTTATAGACATCACATCAGCCATTTGCTAAACAGGTGTCAGACTGACTGAGGCAAATTTAAAACACTCGCACTTAACGTTCCAATTACTTATTTCACACGCCAAAAACGGTGACGCGGACTGTACCACTACAGTTTAGTATATAGGTTACAGTCACGAAGCTCAATACGTAGTAAATATGCATTCATAGATAGTTGCTAACCAATAGGACCGCTACTATCGCCTCATTACAGACAATGCGAAATAGTACCTGCGCAGTCTACTGTTCCTAATAACCTCATAAACTCAAGCTTCGTGACTGTATATACTAGACTGTGGTACCACGTTAGTCATTTGATATAGTTTCGACAAAGCATAATGTCGTTGATTTTATGAAACCTCCTATGTGACTTTACAGAAAATAATTTTTCAGGAGAAAGAAAAATATAATTAAAAATCAATGAGCCTACATAAGAATATGACGTAATTCGGTAGAAAATGTTGCTGAATATGATGAATATAAATTAAATCATCGAGAATCAGGGTAGGCTTTTTGATTTTTAATTAATTGTTTCTTCCCCCTGAAAAATTATTTTCTGTAAAGTCACATAGGACGTTTCATAAAATAAACGACGATGTGTAACAAAATGTTAGATATCAACCAGTCATGACCATCTACTTACTTAATTGTGGATCTTACCACATTACCGTTAAGCAGTTACAATTAATTTCATGTTCCCTATCGGTCAGTATAACAAACATGTGGGTGGAAAAACTATAATAGCTGTTTTCTCCATGCTTCTTGCTTTAGATAATGGGTTTCAATCTTGTTTAATGGTTCCTACTGAAGTTCTAGCAATACAACATTATTCTTCTATAAAAAATGTTTTCTGGAATTGGAATTCAACTTTCTTTATTAACTAGTTCCACCTCTATTCAAAGCAGTGAAAACGAGCACTTGATTCAAATAACGATATGGCGACTGAAAAATTTTACCAAGCAACAAACGAGGAAATAAATTAACTCGACTTTTCGCTTTCTTCCAGTATCATCACTCCTCCCATCACTTCCTTCTTTCACTTCATCACCGGACTTACTGTAACAACATGATTATTGAATTTTTTTTTTTCATATGCGAAATTTCAGTTTCCATGGAGTTAGGAGTAGAATTCATTTTGAATTAAAATATTTTATGGATACTCCATTTGTTGTTTATATTATTACAACAGTCTCTCTACTTTTCCCATACTAATTCGCTGTTTACTTCATTAAGAGTTATTAAAAGTTCACGAAAGATTGGAAAGTTTTATTAAAATTAAGTTATTAGGAAAGTACAGTATAATAACACAGTTATGTTCATAAAATAATGCCGTTTATTTTAACGGAAATATTTACTTCAGTTCTTTCACGTTTGTTGCCATTCATTCATTAATTCATTCATTCATTGAATCCACAGTTCCGGAGTCGAAAAATATGTTTTCCCCTAGCAGAGGATACAATGCTGCAAGAAAATTTAGTTAGCTTATTTGTCGAAAGGAGAGATACAAGAGGTAATGTCATCGTCTCAAACGTCACCGTATGCAACTAAGGTACTACTAGGACACGAGAGAGGAGAAATTTAGTCCAGGGACTCTAATTTAGGTTCGGAAGTCTTTATCGACACGGAGCACACGGCTTAAAGTTCCTTCTGAATGGTATGTGCTTCAGACTTTTGTGTCCTGAAAATTCCATCGACCCCATCCAGGTTTGAATCCGCAATCGTTGAGTCTACAGAAGAGTGTTTTACCTCTAGACCACTGGGGACGATTGTAATAATAATAATAATAATAATAATAATAATAATAATAATAATAATAATTTATTTTAGCTCGCAGAGTTAAGACCATAAGGCCTTCTCGTCCACTTAACCAGCAAAACATATACATACATATGTATGAACTTACAAGCTACAAAGAATACAACAATTTGATTTAGATAAAAGTTACTTGTGTACAAGAGTTATAAATTAAACAGTAAAATATTGTGAACTATTAATTAAACAATGAACTACAAACTGTGTAGCGGAATTAGACTTAAATACATAGAATGTTAATATATTTCAAATAATGTTAGATAACAGGAAGAGATTATTGAGACACAATTTTGAAAATACAGCGCTATCAGGATGCATGTCTGAAGAAAGAAGTTACCATATAGTTAGTGACCGTTAAGTCAGTATAATTAGAGTGGATTGCTAAGAAGGTTATCCTTTAAGCTATTTTTTTAAATGTTTAGTCTTGCAGTCTTTAATACTTGTGACAAGGAATTCCATTGTCGCGAGTTGGATACTGTAAAAGATGATGAATAAACAAGATGTTCTATGAAGAGGTATACTTAGCGTGCCACAGATAAGTGATCTGGTATTTACATCGTGGTTAGAGAATAGATAAGAGAAACGAGACGAAAGGTAATTTGGTGTTGAGGTGTGCAGAATTCGAAAGAGTAAAGACAAAGAGTGTAAAGTTCTGCGTTCTTTGAGTCTACGTTACTATGGCAAATGAAATAAGCACCAATTCAAACTATTCTGAAGTTAGTTAGAGTGTATTTTTTTTTTCCAAAATCATATCAGGAAGTAATGATTTTGCCTCTATAAATGAGAATTGTCATTATTCTGTGTTACTATGAATGTAATAGATTGTTCCAGCGCTTTGAGAAGATTAATAACTATAAATGAATATAGGTATTTTTCGTTAGTATGAAAGCTTTTAAAAGTCTTGAAAAGACCGGTTCCATAGGAAATAAAAGGCATTGTGGTGGTCTGAAGTCCGTAAAAAACTATGTGAATACTGAGATTATTTCAAAAGAAATCCAAGAATTTAGACAAAATTCAAAATATGGAGCACGTAGTCTGCATGAAGTTGCTAGGAGTCAGCAGTTAAGCTATCAGCACTGTGGCGTATTCTCGGAAATTGGTTTATACCTTAATAAACTCCATGCTTTTATGAACAAATCTCTATTATTATTATTATTATTATTATTATTATTATTATTATTATTATTATTATTATTATTATTATTATTATTGTACAAACTCGCTTCTTAACAAAGTTATAGGACTTCAAAAACTTTCGTGACTTTTGAATAACCCTATAGATACAGCTTCATAGTCCTAAGTGTACAGGGACATCACTTTATTTTTAATTTCATTTTTATTGTACCTGCGTTTCTGAATGTACTTGACTTCCACCCCTTTCACTAATGTTCCTGCTCCCGTCAGCCACACAAACTTACGGCCGCTGTTACATTCGAAGTCTGCTAGCAGTGAAGTAAACAGTCCAGAATATAGCGTGTTTCAGAAATATGGTTGCGTTTTCTATAGAAGAAAGAGCCTATATTATTGAAGCTTATTTCCAGGGGCAGGTATTTATGGAGATTAACTTTATCATTTGTATTTTTAATACTGGTGTCGGCGGAGATTGTTGGAGACTGATTTGTACTCTTGGCGGGTATTAATGGAAATTTTGAAAAATACAATTATTTTGAAATTGGAGTATTAACTCAGTATGACTATTACTTTACAAATAATTAATATCAAAGATTCGTTGGATTCTGGTAAAGGTGCGGTATGGCCAATAGACAATAATTGTTGGATTGAGATTGTATTTAACACACATGCATTAAACACGAAAAAAACTTGCAGCCCTCAAATTAACACTTTCAAATTATTAGCGAAATATTAATTCTCCGTCTTTTTTGTTCACTAATGTAATCAGAACACCTGGAATACCATGTAATGTAGCCTACTTCGATATTATAACAAATTCAAAAGAAAAAATAGTCCGAAAAAAGAACTCAGAATATGAAATTCGCTATAAAACGACACAATAATAATGCGCGAATGTGTTCATATTTCTCTATTAGAACTCTATTTCGCGATTTGTCGTGATTATTTTATCCGCATATTATTAATCAGAATCACTTAACTCGTAAAGATTCGTAAAAATATATTGTATATCTATTATGTCGTGATTTTCGCGATCTCCATAAACACCTGCCCTGCTTATTTCGCACAGGTACGGTGTGTAGCATGACTGCATAACTTCATCTGTGTGGACTGAGCAGAAGTGAAATTAGAGTTATCGAAAGTATGGTAATATGCTGAATAAAGTAGCCATTATATAATGAATACAACCGCCTGAAGAGTTGAGTTGTGAAAAAAACTGTTACTACTCTACTGTATTTTGATAAAATACCGTAAAAGTAATAAACAAACTGAAAATCGTAATATCGCATTTCCCTGTAACATAAGTGGACACACTACTTTACTCTCCTCTTATAGCTAGCAAAATGATTTGTTTACATATTGCACTAGTAACACCAAACTCCTGTAATGGAAGGGGGTAACAGTGTTTCCGAGTATAGCCAGGTTAATGTTAAAAATGTTGGTAAAAATAAAGTGATGTCCCTATGTTAATATGCTGGCGTAGCTACCCTTTAGCCTTAGAGGCCTAATGTTATTAGATGAACGTATTTTTGCCACACCCGGTTGAAACAGAGTTGGGGTCGATATACCGCAAGTAACTCTATCCACCAGTAGTAATGAACCAAACACTTGGAATGTGTACCGAACAGATAAGACGCAGGTTCTTTGAAACCGGAGTGAGCAGTGGAAGAAAGGAATTTCTATGTGACGATCAAACGAAGACTGAAGAAGCGCATTCCTGCCGAGTATTACGTACACTGTACCTACTCGTAGTTTAGTAGATCCCAATGATGATTATGATAATACCACTACCATCATCATCATCATCATCATCATCATCATCATCATCACGTAATGCTAATTTTTATACAGGACTTTCATTTCAAAACTTCCCAGTCTAAATAACTAATTATTTAAATAGAATTCAATTTAAACAAAGAAACACGTCAATTTAGATATTGAAGGAAAAGTCTGAAACCAGGCTTAATTGCATTATACATTTCACCCCCGTCCCCCACCAGCCCCACTTTGAAATTTTAAATGGCACCTTTACATATTTATACTTAAATGTGAAAGAGTATATTGTCCACACCTGTGGAATAACGGCTAGCGCGTCTGGCCGTGAAACCAGGTAGCCCATGTTTCAATCTCGGTCGGGGCAAGTTACCTGGTTGAGGTTTTTTCCGGGTTTTCCCTCAACCCAATATGAGCAAATGCTGGATAATTATCAGTGCTGGGCCCCGGACTCATTTCACTGGCATTATCACCTTCACTTCATTTGTTTATACAATTCATTCATTTGTTTTCGCAGGTTTTATTTTCTATCGTCGCCTGGCAACCTGCATTGTTGTTATTGTTGATTTGAGCTGAAGAGAATAAAGCTGCAAAAACTTATTGAGGATTTCATGTAATAGTTGTGTTTGTGTATTAAATTATTTTAAAATGGTGTATACCCTTCAAGAGAGAACATAAATCATCCTTATTGATTAAATTGAGGAAATTACACAAAATAAGCTGTGTTTTCATCCTACAATTAACTGATAATAACAAAAATATAGGTTGCCAGGCGACGATAGAAACCAAGGGTGCTATTCATAGACATTTCGCTAGTCGCGCTACGAGAGTGCTAAACAGGATTCGTATCATATCATATCGCTGACACTGGTTTATGAATACGAAAAACGTTAGTTCGCTGATCATCCACCGGAAGCCCGCGCTAAGAATGCCTATGAATAGGGCCCCAAAAGATGCGAAAACAAATGAATGAGGTGTATAAACAATTGAGTGCTTTTTCATATTTAAGCACAAGAATATAGGGATGTCATTTTAAAATTTCAAAGTGGGGGTGGCTGGGGGTGGGAGGCGAAATTTAAAATAAAATTAAGCCTGGTTTCAGACTTCCCCCTCAATATCTAAATTGACGTGTTTTTGTTTAGATTGAATTCAATTTAAATAATTAGTTATTTAGACTGGGAAGTTTTGAAATGAAAGCCCTGTATATTTTATCTTAAATTTATTTACAGTTTTTTCTTTGCCCTTTCCTTGTTTTGTTCGTTGTCCTCTTTTCAGTTTCTTTGTTTTCTCTTCCTAATTTTCTGTCTTCTTTCTTTCACTTCGTTTCCTTATTTCCCCCTTTATTTCTTTCATAACTTCTTCCTATTCTTCATTTTCACTTTCCTTTATTTTGTTTTAAATTCTTCATGTTTCTTTAATTTTGTCATTTGCTCGGATTTCCCTTTGTACCCTGTGCCCACACTAAGAATATACAGAAATAATAGCTTATAATTTCACAACCATATATTATAATTCCATAAGATAAAGCTCAGTCAATAGAAATACTCTCCAAGATTTCATTTCATACTTTTCCCATGGCCATTGTTGTGTGTAATGTTTTGTTTCAAGCTTATTGTTGTATGGCCATTGTTGTGTGAAATGTTTCGTTTCAAGCTTATTGTAGCATGAATGAAAATTTGCATTTTATCAGTCTAGTTTCTTGTCAATGGAGATGTGGACGGTACAGCAAAAAGTTCAATGCGTGCTCTGGTTTGCAGAATTGAATTCAGTTACGCGTGTTCAGCGGCGCATACGAAAGGATTGGAATGTGATTCTCCTACACACAAATCCATTTATGAGTGGGATAGAACTCTACGAGATAATGGAAGCTTGATTTCAGAGACCGGGAAACATTCTAAAAAGCATGTGGCCGAAATGACTGTGGATCAGGTGCGTGAATCATTTGCTATAAACCCACGTAAATCATGTACCTTGATATGCTGGAAAACGTTGCTATTCCGTAATTTCCGATAGGTTTAACACTTCAGCAGGATGGTGCTCCACTACACTTCCATCGAAATGTTAAAACGTTTTTTTATATAACCTTCCCAAGAAATTGGATTGGTAGGGGTGAGTCAACTTCCTGGCCGCCTACATCGCCGGATTTAACTCCTTTGGGTTTTTGTGCGTGGGAATTTATTAAAAATTTTGTGTACAGCAGAAAAGTTTGTAATTTTATTAATTTGGGACAGCATATCTTTCAATCAATTGAGCTTATAACATCTGATATGTTGGTGAACACCTGGCGAGAGGTTGAGTATCGTTTTGGTACATGTCGAGCTATAAATGGTGCTCATGTTGAAGTTTACTAGTGGAAATAACTTTTACAGTTACTCTATACAATGCAGAAGAAATTTATTTAATAAACCTTTATCGAGTTAAGATATACGCTGTTATTTCTATTTATACTTTTACTTTGTCAATATTTTTTCTTCCTTTCTATTGTTTTTGCTTTGTTTGGCTTTTTCTTTCATTGTTATTTACATTACTTTTGCTTTAAATTCATTCCTTCATACATTCTTTCTTGTCTAAACAGAAAAGATCATAGCTAAAGTGTAGAAAGGACAGAAAGAATAAAGGCTTGCTAAACAAAATATATTCAATTAAAAATAAACCAAAACGTGATAAGGTGAAGAAATTCCTAAGGCATTACTCCCCTGTGCAGTGTACGTAATTATACGAGTGTACTTATTTACAGGGACAGATCCGTTTTGTCTTGGATGAGGTAGGCGGTCGTGTTACCAAAATGCATTTTTCTTGTTGTCAGTGGGCCGGACGTGCATACACTGGAGTCTTCACGGCAGACTTCTTGTGTGGGACTGATACCTTTTATACGATGTTAATAGCTGCTCCACAAACGGACTTCAGGCACAGGAGTTACATAATCCATAAATCTTCCGCTCATGATAAATAACCTCTCATACATGGTCGTGGTGGGTATTAAATCTATGATGGCGTTACATTAATGTTGATATTATTGGAGTGCGCATGTTGGACTTTTATGTTAGTTCCAGCATCCTACTAATCAGACCATTCTCCCGCCTTGGTGACCGGGGTTTGATCCTTGAAACAACGCTGACATGACGTAAGCTGTGCCTAATGCCTAACAGCCAAATTTTCACTTCGGAAATCTGGTAAAATTCCGGGATATCTATTTAAAATCCCTTTTCTTTAATTTTGTTCTTTAAGATAACGTTTATGCTCGATGGTCAATTGGAAAAAAATTAAAGAAATTGCATCATCTGACGTCACTTAGCAACGGCAATGAGTGACTTCACACTATTCTGACGTCATTTGCCTAGCAACGGATCAACTCTTGCATTGATATGCTGTTCGATAGAACGATATATTCAATTCTCTGCTTTTCCAACTCTTAAATTTCTCCCGTTTCTTAATTTCTTTACCTAGGTATTTCTAAACATGTCAGTTCTCTCTTCCTGGTACTTGGCTTTATTCTATATTGGGTTATTCCTCCGTTCCTTTTCCTATGTTTTTCTCCCTTCCATTACTCGACTTCTTTTTTAATCAATTTTTAGCTTGCTTTTCTCTTAATACTCCACTCCTTTTCTTGTTCTTTCTCTTATCATCCCTCTCTTCATCTTCTTTTGATTCTCACCTTCATCTTCTGTATCCCTGTTACTCATATGATTTTACTTCACATTTACCAATCCTGCTTTTCATTTTTTTCACGCTTCCCCTCCTCTCGCCCAACTAAATTTTTTCCATCCTACTCCTCAACTCTCCTCTTGTCCTCTACTTATCCTACCACACTTTTTTACGAGCCTGTTTCTTCTCTTCACCTGCTTCTTTTTCTCTTATCTTACTCCACATTTTCAATCCTTCTCATTCTCATTCTCATCTCTTCTTCTCTTTCTTCTACTCGATATATTCCAGTGCTGCTCCTCACTTCCTCCAGCTTCTCCTCATCTTAATCTACACCAACTCTCAATTTTCTATATTTATCCTACTCCTCATCTTCTCTTTCCTTTCTCCTTCTTATCCTACTCTTCATCTTCAAATCCTACCCTTCATCTCCTCTTTCTTAATCCCTTCTCATATTCCTCATCTTGTAATCCTGCTCATCTTTTCTTTCTTCTCCCCTTCTTAACCTACTTTTCATCTCCTCTTTTTCCTCCCTTCTTACCCTGCTTCTCATCTTCTCTTTCTTCTTCTCTTCTTATCCTACTCCTCATCTTCTCTTTCCTTTCCTCTTCTTATTCTACTCTTCATCTTCAAATTCCACCCCTCATCTTATCTTTCTTCTCCCCTTCTCATCCTACTCTTTATCTTCTAATCCTGCTCATCTTATCTTTCTTCACTACTTCTTATCTTACACCTCACCTTCTCTTTCTTCTCCCCTTCTTATTTCACTCATCACCTTATCTTTCTTCTCCCTTTCTTATCCTACTCGTCATCTTCTAATGCTGCTCCTCATCTTATATTTCTTCACCCCTTCTCCTCATCTTCTAATCCTGCTCCTCATCTTATCTTTCTTCATCCGTTCTTATGCTACTCCTGATTTTCTAATCCTCCTCATCTTTTTCTTCTCCCCTTCTTATCCCACTCCTTATCTTATCTTTTCCTCTCCCTCTTATCCTACTCCTCATCTTCTAATCTTGCTCTTCATCTTATCTTTCTTCACCCCTTATCCTATTTCTCATCTTCTAACCCTGCTCCTCATCTTATCTTTCTTTATCCATTTTTATCATCCTTCTCATTTTCTAACCCTGCTCATTTTATCCTTTTTTATCCCTTCTTATCCCACTCGCCATCTTCTAATCCTGATCCTCATCTTATCTTTTTTCACCCCTTCTTATCCTACTACTACTCATCTTCAAATCCTGCTCCTCATCTCATCTTTCTTCTCCACTTTTTATCCTACTGCTCATCTTCAAATTCTGCTCCTCATCTTATCTTTCTTCACCTCTTCCTATCCTACTCCTCATCTTCAAATCCTGCTCCTCATCTTATCTTTTTTCTCCCCTTCTTATCATACTCCTAATCTTCAAATCCTGCTCCTCGTCTTATATTTCTTCACCCCTTCTTATAATAATCCTCATCTCTAAATCCTGCTCCTCATCTTATCTTTCTTCACCTCTTCTTATCCTACTCCTATCTTCAAATCCTGCTCCTCATCTTATCTTCCTTCACCCCTTCTTATAATAATCCTCATCTTCAAATCCTGCTCCTCACCTTATCTTTCTTCACCCCATCTTATCCTACTCCTCATCTTCAAATCCTGCTCCTCATCTTATCTTTCTTCACCTCATCTTATCCTACTCCTCATATTCAAATCCTGCTCCTCATCTTATCTTTCTTCACCTCTTCTTATCCTACTCATCTTATCTTTCTTCACCTCTTCTTATCCTACTCATCTTCCAATCCTGCTCCTCATCTTATTTTCCTTCACCCCTTCTTATAATAATCCTCATCTTGAAATCCTGCTCCTCATCTTATCTTTCTTCACCCCTTCTTATAATAACCCTCATCTTCAAATCCTGCTCCTCGTCTTATCTTTCTTCACCCCTTCTTATCCTACTAATCTTCAAATCCTACTCGTCATCTTATCTTCCTTCACCCCTTCTTATAATAATCCTCATCTTCAAATCCTGCTCATCTTATCTTTTTTCTCCCCTTCTTATCATACTCCTCATCTTCAAATCCTGCTGCTCATCTTATCTTTCCTCACCCCTCTTATCCTACTCCTCATCTTCAAATCCTGCTCCTCATCTTATCTTTCTTCACCCCTTCTTATCCTTCTTCTCATCTTTCCTTTCTTATCCTACTCCTCACCTTCAAATCTTGTCCTCATCTTATCTTTCTTCTCCCCATCTTATTCCACTCCTCATATTCTATTTTTTCTCCAATTTCATCTTGCTTCTGATCTTCCAACATTGGTCTTCATGTTCTCTTTCTTCTCTTCTTATTCTACTCTACATTTTCCAATCCTTATCATCTTCTAATGCTTCACTCTTTCTAGCGCACAACTTGTCTTTGACAGATCACCACAATGTGGGCCCTACATCGTAACCTCAATATTAAAATAAATGATTACGTAGGTGAATGCAGCTCACAACAGTTAGCTGTCTGTTGTACGGGACGTGGGAACATCCAGGCTAATTTCCCGACAGCCGGCTCGTGGGAAAGTCATGAATATGCAACGCGAGTCACGGCGACATTAAAATTATAATTATGAAATTTACGCCAGTTACGTATTTAAGAATAACATCAGCGTTGACAACTGATGACACCTCAATTAACCAAACAATTGCTCCTCTGAGAACTCGTTCGTCGTTTGTTATATTGCTATGGACACGAAATCCTAATGACGTACAGTACTGTGACAAGTTGCGAGTGACCGTCTAATGGAACTTTACTTTTCCTCTACTTCCGTACTTCACTTTCTTTGGTTTTTTTTTCATCGCATCCTCTTTTCATGTACATTTCTTAATTTCATCCTTCATTTTATAAGTTTTCTTTATATATCGTTTTATTTATTTATCAATTTATTTTCCTTCCGTCTTCATATTCTCTTTCCAGTCTTCCCTTTCCCTTTTTATTTTTATGTTCCTCTTCCTATATGTTTCTGCTTAATCGCCATTTCATCACCTTTCTTTCCTTTTATTCTCCCTTCTTTAATTCTCAGTCTTCAGGTGTTATTTTTTTCATACATTGTAATTCTTTAATTCTTTGTTATATTTTTACTTTTATATTCGTCCTTATTTCTTTCTCTATCCTTTTTTACTGCTTCATATCTCTATCCTAGTTTAACTTCTTTATTCCTCTTTCCGAATTTTTTCTCTTCCCTTCATATCTTCGCTTTTTTTCTTCGATCCTCGTTTATAATTTCTTCTTGACTGCCCTTCTGTCTTCCGTCTTTTCTTACTTTATATTTTCTTCTTACCTTACATTTTCGCTTCTTTTCTCCTTGTTACTTTTGGCCGTTGCTTTATTTGTTTTTTTTTTTCATTCGTTTTCGCGTTTTCATTTTTGATTTCTCTTTTTAAGTCTTTCACTTCCAACATGAAACGCTTATGCTCGAGGATAAAATGAATAAAATGTTGCGGAAGCTCGGAATCTAACGTCAGTTGCTTAGCAACGGCACACTCTTTCGACGTCAGGGATAGACTTACTTTTATGCATGAATTTTATTTATTTCTAACAAACTGGTTAAGATAAAGACAGCAATTCTATTGAAAATACTAGTACATATATGTAACTAGCTATATTGAATAAAGAAATAATAATCACATAAATTGCAAAAAATATATATCGCTGTCAATTATATTCACAATGCTTATAAATAATAATTTTTTAATGCCTAACCATCACAATAACACTCACTCGAGAATATAAACGTATCATGCAATTACATGGATCCTGTGAATTCCCTGTCACTTTTTTTCATCCCTGCTTTTAATTCCTTCCTTAATTTGGCCACTTCATTCTTCTTTCTAATTTTTGACGTGAATACGTCTTTAAGATCAGACCGATAAATTACCGTATATGGAGTACCAGGACGGAAACGTCTGCAGGACGTTCCATTCCGACTCAACAATTTCGTGATTAATAAGACGATTGAAATAAATGTGGTCCGGCTCGATCGGCTATACTACTACGACGCGAGCATCGTGGGGGGGGGGTCGCGGCGACTGGAGTCCATTTTGGGGGTGCTCGAAAATTTCCGGACAGTAGACCTATATCTCGGGGCTCCGATGTGCTAACGTCCTGATTTTGGTGCCAAGCGAAAGATGTCGTATAGATTTGTCGATACTTATTCACGTAAAACTCATGGCTATGTCGGACGCAGCCACATCCATTTTTCTATTTCCTTTTTCTCTTTGTTCTTTCTTTCTTTTTGTTTGCCTAGTTTTGTCTGCCATCTTTTATAGGGCGTTTAATTCTTTTACTCATGATTTGATTTTTCCTCTTTTTTATATTTTAATTTCCCTTTTTGTTCCTTTTTACTACTCCCTTCATAGATTGCTTATTCCAAACTCCTTTCTAGATTATCAAAATTAAGATGCTATAAAACAATAATCCTACCAACTCTCCTATATTGCTGTGAAACTTGGATATTAACAAAAAAAAAAAAAACAAACAAAAAAACAAAATTCCTTTTAATTTTGAGAACAAAATCTTGAGGAAGATTTTTGGTCCCATTCAAGAAAATAACACATGGAGAATTTTGAACAACAGGAACTAAGGGATATTTATAAAGATCCGGACACAATAGCCTTAATAAAAAGTCGAAGACTGCGTTGGCTTGGACACGTTCTACGGCGTGATGAAGACTCTCTTCTACGAAAAGCTTTCGACTATTCTCCAAGATGTACGATACCTCTTGGTAGACCTCGTCTCCGTTGGCAGGACCAAGTACAGTATATAATAATCTTTCTACAGTGGGAGGACGACAAGAAGATGCAGAGAACAGAGACGAATGGCGATATATCGTGAATGAGGCTAAAAACCTCTCAGGTTTTGAAATGCCCTAAATTTATTGATTGATTGATTGATTGATTGATTGATTTTTGTTCCTTTATTTTTCTTGATGCTTTTTCTTGTGATCTTTCTTTTCTTCCAAGTTTCTTTATTTCTTTTTTCGCTTTTCTTCTGGCTCCGTTATATCGCTTTTCTTTTTTCTTTATTCCTCCTTTCCTTTTTTCTTCCTTCTTTATTTTCTTTCTTTCTATCATTGATTTATTATTTCAATCATATCATGGCTTACCATAATATCTAACACTAGACATATTCCAGCTAAGCACTGTTAATACGACCTTCATCCATTAAACGTATAATGATGAATGTCAAACATTTACGAAGAATTTTAGGAGTAACCAGAGCACACTTCATCTTTCCTGTTTTAGTAGACCGTCTCTCTTCCATAATGTTTTCCTTGATTTCGTGAATCCATGGACGACTCGTGGTGTCCGGATGATCGAAAAGCAATTAACTCGGATTCTGTTTAAAGCACAGCGCGCTTAATCCTCAGTGAATGCGGGATTTACTCCTTGGTTAGACGCAAATGTGTACGTGTCTGAAATAATAGATTCGTCTTTGTTTACCTATCGCTTAAAAATCACGTGGCCATATTAATACAAATAAAACGATATTGTACAGTAGTGGCAAAAAAACCGGACCGACCCTTGTAGCTGTTTTCAGAGCCTTGTTCACTCCAGAGCACGATAGACTGGTAACTAACACTTTCATGGTTCGAATCCTGTCTGGGAAGGAAACTTTTTTTTTGTTCCTTATTCAAATTTATTCCCAGCACTTTTTGATTGCAGCGATATTTTACTACTTAATTAACTTATTATTCCCTGAACATGAATTTTACCAGCAATCGAAAAGTATTGGGAATAAATTTGAATAAGGAACAAAATAAACGCTCCTTCCCAGGCAGGATTCGAACCACGAAAGTCTTAGTTACCAGTCTATCTTGCTCTGGAGTGAACAAGGCTCTGAAATCAGCTACAAGGGTCGGTTCGGTTTTTTTTGCCATTTTCAATTCCACAAATAATACCCCTAAGATGATTAATACTATTTTATTTGTCTCCATTATATTTATATTATTTAATTCTATAAATTATTTCTCATATATTCCAATTAAATCATTAACAGAAAAAAAATTAATATAAAAATTATAAATTGAAAATGATAAGTAATTTATTTTCTGTACATCGCGTTCCAATCGATGCCATTGTCCACCAGGCTGATTCCGAATCCAGGACATAGGGATCGGTGAAAACATGGGATCTACTGATTCATTGTATTACAGTAGTAGCTGAATAATGTGAGCAAAGTTTTTCTATACCGCTCCGCTACAATATTTATATCGGCAAGCGTACCATCACATGGAAAGTAGCAATCGTACATGTCCTTTATTTATTTCGTACATTATTTTCATCCATTTTGGTTATGAATGAATAAATAATAAATAAATTCTGAGTATAGCATACAATAATTTGAGACAACACAGCACAACACAGAGATATTAAATACAATTCGTCTTGTAGGTACCACTAGTTACTACTTTTCTTTCTGTGAGTGAAGATGGCGAAGCATTTCTCAGAGTCGTTGCTTTGATAAATCCGCTGCCAGCGCCGAGTCCGCGATCCACCAATCACGTGGCGGCCACCCGCATGCAGGAAACAAGAGATTATTTGTTCGCCGTCATATTAGCAGTCGAACAGAAACCCCTCCCCGCAGACAATTTCCTCTTCTTTCTTTTACTATGATAAATCGAGTTTGCAACTTCACCTAACTACAAAGCTCGGCCCACTCGGATCACCCACATATCTGGAATAACTGTCCAAACTTAGCTTGTGAACTGTGTATAAAAAAGTAGAGACCTAGAAGGGAAGCGTTCACTACACTACTGCCGCTTCCAAACGAGGGACTCGGTAGTTGTTGACATTCTTGTTATTGATTGCTGAAGAGAACTGTAGAATAAGAGGCAAAGACATGTTTCATTTCATTTCATTTCATTTATTATATTCCATAGATCTTACATTAGCAATGAAGCTTTAAGGTGTGGAACAAGTCAAAATTTTACAATATTACAAATACAATTACAATTTTTACAAATTTTTACAATATTTTACAATTTTTACAGTTTTACAATATTTTGGAGAGATGTAGTGAGATGAGGTGAGGCCCGAGGATTCGCCAAAAGATTACCTGGCATTTGCCTTATGGTTGGGGAAAACCTCGGAAAACACCCAACCAGGTAATCAGATCAAAGGGAGTGAAATGAAGTGAGGCCGAGGACTCGCCATAGACCATCCGGCTTCAGTCCCACGGGCTGAGGAAAACCTCGGAAGAAACCATTCAATGAGACCAAACGGGGGATGTAACCAATGCCCGAGCGCAGCTTCGGCTCAGCAGGCCAGCGAGTCTGCCGACTGAGCTACATCGATGGCTCTACTAAAAACATACAGTACATAACCAATCAGATTATCAAATTTACAAACGCAAACAATTATTCGTCAGTTGAGGTATAACATATAACACAAAAGAAGTAAGTTAATTCAATTTAAGGCATAAACAATTCAATCACTTGAGATGTACAGAAATTGATAATAATATCATGCAAATTACTTCAAATTACAAACATAAATAATTCATCAATAGGTCTACACAGATTAGGCTACTATTCAATTTAAAGCATGTACAATTCATCAGCCAAACTATACAAATATATACAGGGACAGCATTTTATTTTTACTTCAATTTTTTATTGTACCTGCGTTTCTGAATGTACTTGACCCCCACCCCTTTCCCTAATGTCCTTTCTAACGTCAGTCACACAAACTTACGGCCGCTGTTGCTAGCAGTGAAATAAACCGCACAGAGTACAGCGTGTTTCAAAAATATGTTGAATTTTCTATAGAAGAAAGTGCTTATATTATTGAAGTTTATTTTCACACAGGTATCGTGTGTAGCATAACTGAATTTATCTTTGTGGACTGAACACAAGTGAAGATTAGAGTTACCGAAAGTACGTTACCCTATAATATGGTACCGTACTTAACATCATTATTTAAACAAGAGTTTTGTTTTACTGTTTGTAGGTATGAAGGACGATGATGGAAACTGGAATTACAATATAACCTAATGTGAACAACAGTTTTTTTTACGATTTCCTGATTATATCATTACGGAGTATTTTCGTAGAAATGTCATTAATCTGGTAGATACATTTAGAGCAACAGAGTGTAAAGAAAGGAAGAAAAGTGTATTATGACCAGCAAAGGTCAATGTTCTGAAATTTGTGGGGCAAATCATAGATTTATACCAATCGTAATCGAAAGTATTTCAAAAAATGGTTTTGTTAACTGTGACAGAAGATGCTGTAGAAGATGCTAGAGAAAGGATGCAGCGAGGTCCTAATAAGTCGGTCAAGAAGTTAGCTGTAGAAATTGGGGTTTCTTACGGAAGTGCTCACAAAATTCTCAGGAATAAATTAGGTTAGTAATATGCTGAATAAAGTAGACATTACATAATGAATATAACCGCCTGAAGAGTTGAGTTTGTGAAAAAAAATTACTATTCTTCTGTTTTTTGATAAAATACTGCAAAAGTAATGATCAAACTGAAAATCGTAATACTGTATTTCCCTGTAACATAAATGGATACACTACTTTTCTCTCCTCCAATAGCTAGTAAAATGATTTGTTTACATATTGTACTAGTAACACCAAACTCCTGTAATGGAAGGGGGTAACAGCGTTTCGGAGTATAGCCAGGTTAATGTTAAAAATGTTGGTAAAAATAAAGTGATGTCCCTGTACAAAACAACGTAAGCAGATTAATTCAATTTACAAGCATACTTTCATTAAGCTATACAAATTTGTACAATTCTTATCAAGTAGATAAAGAAGTTCTTTTCACAGCTTTGGCAAGAGAATTATACTATCAGTTTGGAAATTATGATAGGAATAAACGTACGTAATATAGGTACACGAGTAATGATAGTTAACAGCGTTCACCCATAAACACTGCCAGATACGCGATAGATACTTCGATATTATCTAATAAACACTGTGAGATTTGCGATCATTACTTTGAGGTGTCTGATGACGCTGTGAGATTTACGATCGATAGTTCGAAATATCTTATATACACTGAGATTTTTAATCGATATTGCGAGATTCTAAGAAACGCCATGAGATTTATAATCGATACTGCAAGGTATCTGATCGAAGCTGTGAGACTTACGATCCATACATCGTTATATTTGATAGACACTGTGAAACTTACAATCCATACTTCGAGATATTTTATACACACTGTGACAATTACAATCCATGCTACGAGGAATCTATGTAATAGACACTGTGAGAGTTACGATCGATACTACGAGATATCTGATAGACACTGTGAGAATTAAGTGAATTACGTTCCATACTACGACATATCTGATAGACACTGTGAGACGATCCATACTTCGAGATATTTCATAGACTATTTCGTTTATATGACGTCATTCCATTTTCGACCAATTAAGTGTAATGAAATTTTGAATTCCAACCGATCACAGTCAGACTTTGCGATAATTTTTGCAGCTAGATTTATCGCTATCAATTTATCGCATGGTCGTTCTTTTGTTTAGTCGTTGTCGCCAACTGTTTCCCCGTGAATTGATGATCATGAATACATTAAGATGCAACTACACAGTTAAACTTTTCTTTCAACTTTAAAGCAATGAATGCAAGATTGATATTTAATATTAATTAATATATTTACGCAGTGAAGACGACGTTCAAAACGGCGCACCATGTAGACACAAAATCTTCATGCATCTTAATTGAACGTACCTTTTAAACTTGATTCTTTCAATATTCTTCCCAGATTGCATGCATACGCGATTGGAGTATTGAACTGTGTAGATGCAGCTTTAGTTCCGTTACACACTACAGCGAGAATGCATTTGTCGAGCTATAAAAAATGCTTTCGTGTAGCACTGATTGTAACGGTCGAAATAAGACACAGCTGACATTAGTCCTGCTTCCACAGGTAACATAACCTATAAGTAACCTACAAAATTTGTATTTTGTGAATGAAATGAAACAATTAATAGAAAGTCAGATGTTCAAATTTATGTAACATCATCGCATATCAAACCCAATGACCTTGCATAGTAATAATGTCTTTGATGAAACTGCTTTCCGTATGGCGTAATAAAATTCGTGTTTTAATTAGGCCTATCTATACAGAGATGGCTTCACTGTGTAGCAACATGTCTCGCTGTGAATACATAAGCATTGGTATATAGCTGTCCCCACTGTTACTGTTAAATTAAATTATGATTTCAGCAGATAATGAAAATGTATTTATGTTATAATAATAAGAGAAAAGTGCAGTACATGTAATTAACATTGTTAAACCTGTATTTCGCAATTGACTGAATAATAACATCGAATTTCTTTATTGCAGTAATCGATATTCATCTACGAGTATTTCAACTTCACAATGTCTGAATAGGTCAAGTATTCGTTAATAAACAATTATTAACATTTTGTGATCGAATTTTAGGGATATATTATTTACATTTTTATTTTATTCACGAAATAGTCCTAATAAATGCCACTCGAGGTCTGAGATTTCCCGGATAAATCCAGTGGCTTCGCTCGTCGATTTATCGGCAAATCTCAGACCTCTCGTGACATTACTACAGATAATTTTATAATCATGATCCATTCTTCGAGTTACATAACTGGTATACACTCTGATACGATCTGTACTTCTAAATACCTGATACGCTGAGATTTACGACCAATAGCTCGAGATATCTGACGGATAGTACTGTCGATTTACGCACGATACTTTGAAATAGATATTGTGAGGTTGTAAGGAATGGATGCGGTGGTTTTGATAGATAGGCCCTACCATAAGTTTTATGATACTTACTATGAGATTTCTATTAGATTTCTTTTAAATTCTTTGAGATTATTTACAAACTATATTTATGCTAGGTACTATGGCTGTGGCATTTCTGATAATTTTTAAGATTTCTCTTACACATGCTGAGATCTGATAGACAAAAACATTTGATATATTCGTATGCTATGAGATTTTCCTTATACAATATGAGATTTCTTGTCGATACTAATATTTCTTTTTTTTTTTCAAAAAATCTAAAACAATTCGTAATTAAAATTATTTAAATAAATATATAGTATTTATAATAATAATAATAATAATAATAATAATAATAATAATAATATTATGTATATAAAAGAAAAAGTAACATTTTAAGTACCTTATTTATAACGAAATTTATTTTAAATGTTTGTTTATATTAAAAAGCTGTGAAAATATGGGTTTTATAAATGAAGTAGAATTTCATATACAGTATAAACTTATGGCTTATTGTTTCAATTTTTAATCTTAGTTTGTTGCTATTTATTTACAGGCAAAAAAAAATGTTTATTTACCTAAAAATCCGTTCTCTGATCATCACCATCATCGTTAGACATAGAAAACAATGGAAATGTCTACGTCTATCATTCATTTTTCTTGCACAGTCTGGTAGCTGAAGAACCGCAAAGCGATCGTTCCGGTCAGGCACTCAGAGAAAAATAAGAATAATATATCATTATACATACAGAGTGGAAGTTAAATAATCCTGCAGATTGTAAAGGACGATAGGATACGCTTAAATGAATAGAAAATCTATATTACGTTTTGTGATTAAATGCACAGTTAATTAGAAATTTGAGTTAGAATTTTCAGCAGTCTGGCAACATCGCCACTAACACAGTCCTCTTTCTTTTCGTAATACAGATGTTAGAGGTCAATGAACTCAGATCTGTCTCGCTACGCGAACCTCCATCTCTGGTTACAACTTTGCAATCTAGTTGCTTCATTCAGTGGCTTGAAATTATTGGTTTTTAAATTAAATTTACAAAAAAACCGTCCACATTATTGAAATACGCCAGAGGGATAAATGATTTTTAATTACATGTTCTATCGTTAAGGACAAAAATCGCGATCCTACTCACAATAGTTACCGAATAAGAGGGTGTTAAACATTTGGAAAAACAAACGTTCTGAGAAAACTATTAATTTTCCACCAATATGGCATTACACTTTGTTACATATAATATGATCTATTCGCTCTGAAAATCTGCAGGGTTATTTCACTTCCACCCTGCATAGATATATTACATTTGTTATGCATTCTGAAGGGCTTTCTTATAGATATCTGATGATTTTCGACACACACTGTGAGTTTTCTGAGATATAATTTTATATGTTTATAGATATTGCGGGCCCTTGTGACAGATACAGAAATTTCTTAAAGTACTTTGAGTTTTATGATAAGTACTAAGAGGTTTTAATCCCCACGGTACCATGATATTTATGGTAGATATTATAAGGTTTCAGATAGTGTGTTATATGAGATACTATGATATTTATTATTGACAATGGTAGATGCTGTACAATTTATGATGTGCGTTGCCATTACGACTTTAGTATTTGCTCCATTATAAAATAGAAAGTAGACCAGAGATCTAATGGGAAAAATCTAATATACCGTAACAATTTCTAATATCTTACTTCACAACACGTTTTTCTACGAGAAAAGGTTTAAACAGACAACGAATAAACACGAATTCGTTTAGGACTTCAGTACAAATTCGTGTTAATGAAAAGTGACTCCAAACAGACTAAATGTTCAGGTTTCCAACTACCCTTTTAATTAACAGAATCCATCACATTTTGTTACTCATCCAACTGACCTCGAATCTTTTGCCGGGTGCATAGAGGCGTGAACTGGAACATTCAATTATTTCAATTTCGGTTTCATTTCAATAATGGTGCGTAACAATTAACTTAAAGGAAATGCGAGCTGAAACAGATAATAAATTAAATGGATATATTACAGGACAATTTGAGAGATTTATGATTAAATAAGCATAATTATTATTCGTATTATTACATGTCATAGCAAGCCCTCCCCTCAAGTTGAAGCAATGTCGTATTTATCTATACATCTAATGAACCTGATTTTTATTTCTGGCAGAAAACTTCAGTTTCAGTTCTCTTCAATAGAGATTGAAAGTGTTAGTTTATCTTTATGTTCCTCATGATTATTTAAAGAGGAGGAGGTACATATTTATGTGTAACAAAAGTTCGTTTTATAATTTATTTCTTCTTTGTAGAACACAGTAACCAAATATTTGGGGTTAAGAGGGATGAAGTTACAGTAAAATGGAGAAAGGTACACAACGTAGAATTGCATGCGTTTTATTTATCACCTGACATAATTAGAAACATTAAATCCAGAAATGCATATAGAGTGTTAGTTGGGAGGCCGGAGGGAATAAGACCTTTGGGAAGGCCGAGACGTAGATGGGAGGATAATATTAAAATGGATTTGAGGGAGGTGGGTTATTATGGTAGAGACTGGATTAATCTTGCTCAGGATAGGGACCGATGGCGGGCTTAAGTCAGGGTGGTAATAAACCTCCGGGTTCCTTAAAAGCCATAAGTAAGAAAGAACACACTATCCTCTTTCTAATGATGAAAGAATTTCTTAGATAACTTAACTATTTATTTAAATTTACTCTTTGACACTCATTTTCTGATATTTTAATATTTGAATTTCTTTTGTCTGACAACTCAGGGAATAATAACAATTTTTTCTTGCTTGTATATTTTTCACATGTTAACAAAATAAATTATGATCTGTGCTCTAGTATTATTTTATTTATATTATTAACAATATGGATAATGAAAATGTTAAAATAATAATACATTCTATGAAAATTGAAGAAATAATATTCTTTTACGAGCTGTAACTTAAGTAGAATATTTTAGTTTTTTTTTTTTTTTTTTTTTTTCCATGCAGTTATGACAAACATTTTAATAGCCTATAAGCATTATTAAGAAGTTGAAAATATCAGAAGAATGCACAATGTTTGCGCAAGTTTCATCCAAAACTCTGAAAAATTCATTACTGTCAACTAAAAACAGTTCTTCGACAATATTAAAAATGAAGATTAAAGAAAAGGGAACTTTTTACAACTTTACAAATTTCATTTCACCGGGACTGAAAGATGCTGAGATATGAATACTTTAAGTACACGTAACTAAATTATGTAATTGGAGAAGTGTACGTCGGTCATGAAACGGAGATATTATGCCATGCTAGAAACATTTTGGCTTTATAATTTTAATTTGTACTCTCTAGCTAGCTAGTTAAAATATTAAAATTATTAAATATTAAATGTTAACCAGACTATGGTGGTATGTATCACCAAAAAGTGTAAGATCAAGAAAATTTCAGTATGCGAAATGTGTTTTGAGAGACGAACAGCGGGATACAACAAATTCGACGGCAAAGGAAATGACAACATTTAAAAAAATCAGAAGCTTGGTATCAAAGTTAAACAACTTCACTTTTGCTTTTTTTATAGGAGAGGCGAAAAACTAGACCATAGAAATATTTTTTTCAGTCTCAAAATGTGATTAAAATTAATATTCAGATCGAAATTTAATTTTAAAAAGTGGAGTTGTTCATTTCTGAATCTAAGTCATGGAGTTGTCTGTTTTTTGAAACCAAACGAAGCCATATTTAAAGTGAAATTGTCTACTTTTGAATCTAAGTCTCTTCTAACTCAGTTTCAAAGCAAATTAACGTAGAATACTACTTATTCATCCACAAATCGATTATATAAACAATCAGCCAGGTTGGACTCGCGATGCGTGATGGGAAAAGGTGGTACGAATTTGGGCTTCTCATTGGCTACTGAAGGAATTGTCCTAATTTGAAACCAAGCCACAGTGGAGTTGTCTACATTTTGATTCTAAAGCGCACAATTAAGTGCTATTTTCGCTCTGTTCTGTCCGTTTTTGAACGTAAACAGTTCCAGAATTGCATTCAGCACACAAAATTCTATGAGAAACAATCAATATCTCGAATTCTAAAAAAAATGTAGTTGTCTAACTTTGATACTATGCTCCTCAAATTTGGGACTACAATTTAATGTCCCAAAATAGCTATCTCAAATCTCAAATTAATTATAATTTATTGAATTAAATTAGCTCATAAATTAAATTACTACTTTACCGTATAGGTTTATCTAAATTCAAATAAATATGTAGTCTACTAGTCGTTAAAACTTAACTCAAGAATAATGCTGGAGAACCTTTTAAATGTAGTGTAAATATTCGTAATTTAAATATGTATTGTATTGATTAAGGCTGGTTGAGTGGAAGAGAAAGGCTTATGGCCTTAACTCAACCAGCGAAAATAAAACATTATTATTATTAAAACATTATTATTATTATTAAAATAACAAAAGGAATCATAGGAATAGAATATCTAATACACGATATCTATAGACTGTCTTCTCTAATGCTAATGGAAAGAGGTCTCCCGGCTACTCCCTCTAGAGATGGTTAGAAGGTTAAAAACATAACAGGTATTATAGCCTACGTAGTTATTATTATTATTATTATTATTATTATTATTAATTTTATTATTATTATTATTATTATTATTATTATTATTATTAATTGGTGGAATAACGGGACAGACAACACGAGAACTTTAGATAGAGAATCTTCTCTTAATGATGTCTCTGTCCATTTTTACTAGTCGTGTTCTGAACCTGGCCCTTCAGCGAGGAGAGTCGCCGATGCCGCGTTTCGGCTGACGGTATAGCGCTGTCGTTAACAAAGTGCATGATAGAAGTAACGAACATTTGACATCTCCCTAAAATGAGACGTATCAGAAGCGGACGCAAGCTCCTATTGTGGCGGCTTCCATTGTTTGCGGGGCTGTGTACAGCGGGTAGTCTCCTGTGTGCCAATCAGGGGACTAGCTTTGTTCGAATGGCAGAAATTAATATTGTGCGCCCAGCATGTCACATCGGCCGGTCACACACAACTATTTAGTCTTCTGTTCCCTCTCAAGCAGTGTTACAGTCCGAAGGGTGGGAGTTTCACCAGGGTTGTCCAATAACTCATCACTTAACGCCTGGTATATCGCATTGAATTATTCACAATAGAATAGACGGCGTCCGGCAGTTAATTCTGACGAATTTCAGCATGCTCAGTTGGTAAGAGCGCTGGTACGTTCAACCAGAGGTCCCGGGATCGATACCCGGCCCTGGAACAATTTTTCCCTTGAAATTATTCAAATCTGCTTTACAGGGAGCATTACCTGATGGACTAGATTTGCATAATATTTACGTTACTGTGTACGTTAACAGGAAACCACAATTCCAAGTCACACAGAGATTGTGTGCACTCGATGTGGGTCTCTGGCGTTTCGTCAGCTCACGCGAGTTGTGTGGATATAAAGGGAAAAGTTGAGACGGTGTCGGGTGGAGTTCCCGGGTAGCTCAGTTGGTAAGAGCGCTGGTACGTTCAACCAGAGGTCCCGGGATCAATACCCGGCCCCGGAACAATTTTTCCCTTGAAATTATTCAAATCTGCTTTACAGGGAGCATTACCTGATAGACTAGATTTGCATAATATATACGTTACTGTGTACGTTAACAGGAAACCACAATTCCAAGTCACACAGAGATTGTGTGCACTCGATGTGGGTCTCTGGCGTTTCGTCAGCCCACGCGAGTTGTGTGGATATAAAGGGAAAAGTTGAGACGGTGTCGGGTGGAGTTCCCGGGTAGCTCAGTTGGTAAGAGCGCTGGTACGTTCAACCAGAGGTCCCGGGATCGATACCCGGCCCCGGAACAATTTTTTCCCTTGAAATTATTCAAATCTGCTTTAGAGGGAGCATTACCTGATAGACTAGATTTGCAAGTGATTATAAGGTTTAGAAATAACAAATCATAATAAAATTAGTTAACAAATAACAAATTATAATGTACAATAAAATTGAACATACAAAAAAGCAGAAAATTGGCACATAGATGTAATTGCAAATCATCTATCAAAAGCAAATTACTACAGATTTTGTTCAAAGAATGATCTTTCTGAATCGATATAGGTTCTGCACCTCATAGTCATTGACTGCTTCACCATTTCAGACATATCAGGAATTTCTTTTAGCAGCAACCCGCGCCACAAGATCTTTGCCTGAACTGGAGTACGATAAACTTCGGTCTTCATGTAATCCCACACAAAAAAGTCTAATATACTTATATCAGGTGAGCTAGAAGGCCACAATACTGGACTACCACGCCCAATCCATCTATCACGAAAATCATTGTCCATTTATCTACATACGTTAGCCCGAAAATGTGATGGAGCACTGTCGAACTGGATACATATCGAATAACTCTTCTCGGGTTCTCAGCCAAGTGAGTTGGATATTTGCTTCCAAGCTTTCGACGGCTAGCTCTACCATCTTCTTCAGGGAATAAAGTGATGTGGGACCATGTCTAGCCGGTGAAGAAAATGAAGAAGATGGCAGAGCTAGCCGTCGAAAGCTTGGAAGCAAATCTCCAACTCACCTGGCTGAGAATCCAAGAAGAGTTATTCTACATCAAACGCCAGGAAAGCCTCAAGTCATATATGGAAACACATCATTTCGCGAATTGCGGAAAGAACATCTTTCAGCAATTCGGGGAGACCATCGCGTCATTCTGTCAATAACAAGATACAGCATTCCAAGCCATGTTTGGGTAGGCGCTTTAGAAACAGAGTGCCTTACATTATGGACTGATTGTGAGATGTACAGTACAGTTCGAACGCATACGTCCTACAGGAAATAATTTTATTACAGGAGTTTTTTCTGAGTCTTTCGCGCCTAGTTCCTAAGAAGCAAAAAGTTTCCGACATGAGGGTTACTACCTCAAAATGCTTCAAATAACGTTTCTTATCAGTCAACACAATTTGTCGGTTGAGTTTAGATTCATCCTGTATTTGTAGATAGAAGCACTCTGAATTATGTATATATTCTCATTCGAACTTGACGTAATGGTGCTTGGTACTACAAATAAGGCAGTGTAGCCCTGGATTGTTGAACGCCTGTCTCTCCACTGGGCACTTGTGATTACATGTTTAGCTTTCAACCCTCGTGGCATGTCAACACACTGACAGTTTGTGTGTTCTGTGCTATTGGCTTCTCTTCGAATAGACATGTCGTCCCGTCATACTGATTATTCCGTCTGAAATACAGGACAAGGAATTCATCCCAATTGTTCAACGAATCATCCGGCATAGTCGTCATAATCTTCATCATTATCACCATTTTCGTCAGTGAATAAGGGAGGGAAACGGGTGGAACTTTAGTCATTCTCAGTCAAAAACCACATGTTCGTTTTTGTTAGCAAACAAATGAATCGGCATTTACCTACATTTTATAAGTAAAGCAAGTTTTAGTGTTCTGCGGCGCATGGAAGCATAGGTCTAACAATTACTCTTTTGAATTTGAATTCCATGCAAACTTTACAATTTGTTTTCTCACGCTTCTTTGAGCACATTTCATTATCTTCAAAGTGTAAAGTTTCTTACAATTTTGAAGCTAGGAACGTTAAATTTCTACAGTATACCTATATACCGTGGTTAAAGAAACGCGGTAGTATTGTTTATTAACTGAATACTTTCGAAATTAAAAAATAAAACATATTTAATGAACACTGAAAATTTAAATTTTGAAGTTCCATATTTTAAAATTTGTTTCTACATTTAGCCTATAGATATTACTATGGCACTACAGTCCGATATCTGGCCTTATCCTCCTGAATCAAGCCTCTCCAAATCAGCCTATCCAGCGTCTTTCTTTTCAAATTCCTCACTCCTAGATTCTTCTTTGCATCCTCTTCCCCAGCATCAATCCATCTGTTCCTTGGTCCATCTACCCGCCTCTTGCCTCCAATAGCGTTGTATAATAATTTCCTTGGGATGCGTTCATTCCCCATTCGATGAGTATGCCCAGCACATCGTAGTCTTTTGAACTTGACTATTATAAAGATACTTACATGGTTCTTACATGTCTAGTATAACTCGTTATTATATCTTATTCTCCACATATTATTTTCCTTAACTTGTCCCCAGATGCGTAATAGGATTTTCCTTAAAAAAATAAAACATAGTTAGTGGACACTAAAAATTAAAATTTTTAAGTTCAATATTTTTAAAACTTTTTTCTTCATTTATAATGAAAATTTAAAATTCTACATAATCTACTTAGCTCTTTTCTAACCATATCAGAGACGTTGTAAAAAAGTCACGCGTGAAACTTGAATTTTGCAAGAGGAAATAGATTTTCAAAATTTACAATAATTTTAATCTGAATAATTAAAAAACAATTCATCTGATGATAATGAAACTTATACCTATGCAAGAATACTTACAGCAAGGGGATGAAGTGTACAAAATATGAAGTCTCTACGTTATAAATGGTAGAAAATAGAAATTTCGCCCATCACCCTCCTTGGGGGAAAGGAACTGGTCACTCTAGACTAAGCAAACAAACCCAAAACCACTGCTGCGGAGTACAAGAGACGACAGAAAGAGAGCGCGTAAGAGAGCGAGGTTCATGCGAGCTCCGTAGACTTAGTGACTGTAGAATATGATTGACTGCGATAATCTACATTTAACCCTTGTATAAATCTGTAAGTGTAGTGTTTAAGCATAGTTACTCTCTAAACCGTGTATTCGTCTTTTCTCTGTAAGCTACTCCTTAAACAATTCATTCATTCATTATTATTATTAGTTTTCTGCCCTAGGGCAGATCCTTACTAAAAACTCATCATTTCAAATTTTCCCTTTTTTCTGCCTTCCTCTTCGTCTCTCTATACTGCCCATATTCAAATTATTCAAAATATTTTTTTCGCCAATTTCGACCAAACAAACATTCTAATCAGGAACCAAACTCCTACTGAAATATAAACATAGTCTTGTGCTCAAAGCTCCTGTATTGAACTCCGGATTGCTCTTGTTTGATACTGAGTACCCTCATTTAAAGCATGTTTTTTTCTGGAATGTATAGAAACCACTTTGCATGTGACAGTCCTCTTCCAAAGTCTGTCACCTAAAGAACTCTAGAGTAGCAGGCGGAACTTCTCAATTTGTCGTGTCGTTCGGCTTGAAGCTTTCATAAGTGACGCAAACAGTTGATTGTGAGATACCGAATGCTGTTGACAGATTCCTCTTCCACTGCAGCTGACAGAGCTCCATCATCAACGTGAGACGGCAACCCAGAGGGTTGTCTATTTGATGGTGTCAAACCAAATTTGATGCTTTGCTTTTTGCAACTTTCTCTCACTTTAAACGTTACAAAATTCTTCTGAAACTAATAATAATAATAATAATAATAATAATTATTATTATTATTATTATTATTATTATTTATTTATTTATTTATTTATTTATTTATTTATTTTTTATTTGAAAGATAATAAAAGTGCACTTTTGGTTGGCACTCCCGATGAAGCAAAAGCTTGTAGCCGAGATTGGAGTTTACTTACGTATTTGGTATTTCTTTCATAGTTGCGCAAAAATTACAAGAATAGCCATTGTTACGTGACACATTCTGAATGTATATACAGAGTGTTTCATAAGTTCTGAATGTTGTCTTTTACATTTAAACGGCTAAATTTTTCGAAAAAATCTATAACACGTCAAACCTTATATTTTAAAATACACTTTTCACAGAAACAAACCATTTTAGTAACACTGTTGTGCGAGTTGTGACGTCATCACAAGCTTTTTTAAATGACATCCTATGTTTTTCTTTATATAATCTAAAACAAAATCTTCATAAATGTATGTTAAAAGAAGATTTCATTCTTTTTATTGAATTTGACGTTTGTAGAACTTGAATTTACACATCTTGTAACATACTTTTGCATAAATTGTATTGTATAAAACTTCAATATTTGACACTTATGACTGAGAATAACATTTTTAGTAATTTCTCTAAAACGAATAAATTAATTTTCCTGAGTCAATATAGCAAATGTTCTATTAATTTAAAATATTCAAGTCGCCCTGGGTAGCGTAGTTGATATAGCGCAGGCCTTCTGTGTTCGAGGTTGTGGGTTCGATCCTGGCCCTGGTCGATGGTATTTAAGTGTGTTTAAATGCGACAGGCTTATGTCATTAGATTTTTTGGCATATAAAAGAATAATAATTTAATTAATAATTAATAATTTATTTATTTAATCTGGCAGAGCTAAGGCCAGTAGGCCTTCTCTTCCGCCCAGCCAGACTCTAATTCTAAAACTCCTCCTCCGGGACAAAATCCCGGCACACCAGCGACGTTGATATAACCTCTGCAGTTGCGAGTGTCGTTAAATAAGCCATATTTTTTTATGTTCAAAATGTTTCCCACCATTTATGATATGGCAACGATAAAGTCAATTACTGTCGGTGGTATTTTTCCAATTATCATTAAAATCTCAATTCCCTCATTTAAGAACATCTTTATTGATTTCAACAATTAAATTGCTTCCATAACACCAGAAAAGCCAACTATTTGGTCACTATAGCAACATTTAGTATAAAAACAAATTGATGGTTCGTGTAGATATGAAGAAAAAGATAATCTTTCAGATGATGAGAATAAAAATATAGGGTATCCTTAATTTTAAAAAGTGTCCGATGACATCACAAGTCTCATAGAGTGCAATAACTGTATATGTTTATGAAGGCATTTTATACGTAATTTTTGTACGACAGCATTATAAAACAATTAATAAAGAAATAACATCAAATTTGCAATGATGGATAGTTTTCTATCATATTCTATGAAGAAAGGGGTTGCTACGAAATTAAATGTAATAACAACAATAATAATAATAGATATAGGTATTACTCGATCGAGGCCACTGGAGTCCTGCAGTCCGGAGCGTCACTTGTACTGCTCCTGCGTTCGTAATACGTCTTCGCGATAGTTCACATTACGCCCGCGGCTCCACTCGCCTCGGTCGAATAATAATAATAATAATAATAATAATAATAGCTATGTAAAATATCGAGAATCTCTAAGAAATAAAAAGTTAGGAATTTGTTTTTTTTTTAACTACTTTGTCTTTTCAATACAATATCTCCACTGTTTCCATTGCTACGCCTATTACTATTGCTATTGTAATTATTTCTATTGTTAATGTCTCTAAAGTAACGGATGTATACCTGGAAATAGTTTTACGTAGTACGGTGTCGTTCGAAAAATTACACGAGCGTAAGTAGCTCACTTAGCGGTGATTCAACGCGTCAGCTTTCGGCAGTGAAACTCTTGCGTTATTCACTAAACTAAATATTTAATTTACTCGCTTATCTTTTAATAAGTCCTGGAACTGTCAACCATCCTCTCTAATGCACATTTCACACATTTTAAAAAGATTTCTAGACACGCTCTGGATTTTGTCTCTATGGATAGAAGATTGCTGATATACCCTACTTAAAATATATATTAATTCATATTGTCTCTATTAATTACAGATTGGCGATATGGATAGAAAATTTTATCATCTGATCTATAATATAGAATGTAAAATGATGTGTCGTCACGTCTGTGGACTGTTATGTGCCATGTTGTGTAAAACCTCCCCTCCACCAATACAATCACGAGTCAAACGGACGTAGGACGTTGTCTCCACCGAAGCTGAAGAATAGAGTGGAATCTGCAATAAAGTCCAATGCCGTGCGTATTGTCCCGTTGCTAGGAGCAGCCCACAATGAAGTTCAACTTGGCTCCGGTATGTCCATTATTGGACCTGCGTCTCTCTGTCTTCGGTGAGAGCGTGGTTTCCAATTTGGGAGAAGTAATTCAGGGACGAATGTACAGAGAGTCCTGCTATTCATAGCTATTGCTCTGGAATTTCGATGTTTGTTTCCTGAGTGCCATCCCCTGCTACGTACGAGAATAATTCTGGGACCTTTTCGGTTCCGATATGAATTTTAGTCCAAAAGTACATGTCCATGCAGCATATTGCATAAGTTTCGTTCTTAGTTTCTATCTTTGATTTCCCTCTTTGTTATTTTCTTTTCTTCAAGTCTGTTCGCATTTGTCTTCCTTCACTTTTTTCCACCATTCGCCGTATCTTTCATTTTTTCTCTTTGTTCTTTAGATTTTCTTCTTCATCTCTCTCTTCCTTCTCACCCTGTTCTCTTTATATATTACACATTTTTATCCAAACGTAGTCTGTTCCTTTCTTCATTATTTTATTTTAGGATAATTCTCGTTCCTTAAAATTTCTTCTCATTATTTAATTTCTTCTTTATATTTTTGACCTATTCGTTTCTCCTATATTTATTTTCGCATAGGTTACTTATTCATTTCCATCTGATCTATTTTACCTTATTGTTATGCTTCACTTATTCGCTGCGTAATTAATTCAACCGTTCGTCAGTTAATTCATACATCTGGTAATTTTATTATTAAATCATTAATAATTTCCCTACGTAGTTAATCTGTCTATAAGTTAATTAATTCGTATGTGTCATAAATACTTTGTTAATTCTTTCTCTACCTCTTTTATTCATTGGTTTCTCATCTCATTCATTCATCATCGATAATCTCATTCAGTCATTTGCCCGTCATCTCATTATTCATTTATCCGTTATTTCATTCATACATCTGTCCATTATTTCATTCATACATCTATCCGTTTTCTCTGTCCTACATCTATATGATATTCATGCACCATTCTGTAATCGAATTCATGTATCTGTCATCTGACTCATACATCTGTATGTCATCTCATTCATATATCTGTCATCTCATTCATAAATCTGTATGTCATCCCATTTATGCATCTGTATGTTATGCCATTCACACATCTGTCTATAACCTCATTCATATATTTTCCCTCTCATTCATACATCTGTCTGTCGTCTCATTCATACATCTATCTATCATCCCGTTCATTCATCTGTCGTCATCTTATTCATGGATCTGTCTTTCATATCATTCATACATCTGTTCGTCATTTTATTCATACATCTGTTCATCTCATTCACACATCTGTCTGTCATCTGCGACGGTTTACCTGGTGCCACGAGTTGGTTGCGCCGTTTTGTGATGGTTGCCCTCTCCTTCCTCTGCCGCGTCGCCGACATGGTAGAAGTTGGTTTGCTCAGTTGGACGTCGGTGAAAGATGTTGTCCCCCGGTAGAGGTGATCTCTTCTCAGGGACCTTGTGGTTTTGTGGGTGTAGGATATAATGTGATGTTTGTCATTCACACGAAAAGAAACCAAGGAGTAAAGTTCCACTAAGTATGTTTATTCGGATCACGTCCCTTACTTGAGTCCAAGCGACGGAATACTGGCTGTTGTCTTCCGTGTGATCTCGGCAACGTAATTATCTCGTCTAACGCCAGTTTAAAATCACTGCTACCACTTTTTGGGTAAATCACAAACTAAAAAGTGCGAAATCTCCACTTTATCCCTTCGATCGGCTTAATGGCCGTGAACTATATCAGAAACTCGATCGGCTCAAAATGCCGAGAACTTTACGACGTACGCGATCGGCTAGAAAGCCGAGAATTGTATGATCACGCGATCGGCCCACTGTATAAGTGAGTAAACACGCGCTCGGCTCACTGGCCAGTAGTCTTCTGAGAACGCGTCTCGGTACGCCGTCCTTTTAAATACTAGCTAAGGTGACGCGCTCACCAGACGCTACTATTGTTTGCTAGCTTCAAACAACGCTACAAGCGCGTTCCTAGACAAGGAAAACTCCCGCTTCTGAAGCCTATGCTATGCTAAAGTTCAAAAACCTACCTCGCGTCTACTGGTTTTAAATGCGATAGGCGCCTGCCAGACTGTAAGAACAAAGTGCCTATTACACGCTTCGCTGATCCCCGTCGCGTAGGTTAAACACCTCAAAGAAATAGAGAAATATCTAAAATGAAGCTATACTATGACTTATATCAAAGAAAAATATCTTCCTATCGCTGGACCATCCGACTACAGCTTCACATCTCATTCATCATCTGTCATCTCTCTCATGCATCTGTAAGTCATCTCATTCATATATCAGTCCACATCTCATTCATACATTTATTCTTCATCTCACTCATACATCTCTTCGTCATTTCATTCATCTATCAGTCCGCCATCTCATTCATACATCTGTTCCTCACCTCATTCATACATTTCTTCTTCAGCTCACTCATACATCAGTCCGCCATCTCATTCATACATCTGTTCCTCACCTCATTCATACATTTCTTCTTCAGCTCACTCATACATCAGTCCGCCATCTCATTCATACATCTGTTCCTCACCTCATTCATACATTTCTTCTTCAGCTCACTCATACATCAGTCCGCCATCTCATTCATATATCTGTTCCTCACCTCATTCGTACATTTCTTCTTCAGCTCACTCATACATCAGTCCTCCATCTCATTCATATATCTGTTCCTCACCTCATTCGTACATTTCTTCTTCATCTCACTCATACATCTCTTCGTCATCTCATTCATACATTTGTCAGTTCTCTCAAACATCTGTCAGTCATCTCATACATCTGTCCGTGATCTCATTCATACATCTGCTCGTCATCTCATTAATACATCTGTTCCTCATCTTACTCATATCTGTTCGTCATCTCAATCATACGTCTGTCAGCCAATCCTTATATTTATGTTCGTTAATTTTATATATCCATGTCTTTAATTAATTTCCCCATTTTCTCCCTAATTAATTTAATTAATTAATCTGTTCGCTAATACATCTATCCGTTTTAGTTCCTTCCACCGTTTATTAGTTTTTTTTTTGGTTCATATATTCATTAATGTAATATTTAGTTTTTTTATTAATTTAAATATCCATTGCATTTTTCTTTGATAATTTATTAATAATTTTGTTACTTCTTTAGTGTATTATCTTGTTCTTTCTTCAGGCTTCATGTGCTTTTCGGAGTTTTATCTCTTAATAATTGATGGCACTTATGAGATTATGACAAATATGATAGAGACTCGATAAAATGATGCTGATGGAAACGAAACTGTGCCGAGATACGAGTATTTACCCAAACAATGCATTTCTTCATCACAAATTTCATTTCAACTTATGGTGTCTGGATTTTGCTTCGTCTTTTGTTTTTATTTATTTATTTATTTACTCACTTATTTATTTAGTTATTTATTTATTTATTCATTCATGCATTTATATATATATATATATTTATTTATTTATTTATTTATTTATTTATTTATCTATTCATTCATTCACTTTTGTCTCGGATGTTTTATTTCTTTCTTACTTCACGTTTTCTCCATATTTTCATTTTTTATTCACATATCTTCTTCTTTGTTTGCTTATTTATTTTCTTCAGCTACATGGTAAGTTGTTTTCATTTGTTTATTCTGTTGGATATCTACTTATCTGTGACTACAAATTGACATCGTTTTTGTTTCTGTCATTTTTATTTTATCTTATGTAACAAATGACTCCGAGACATGATTTAAAAGGCTGAACAGTTTTGTTAGAGAAGTCCATGGCGTCCTAATTTGAAGATGCTATCTGAATACTTAATTGGAAGACAAGAACCTCTCGTCACACTCACATGCAGGTGACAGAACGATGAAAGAGTTCTCAGCTGTGCTGAATTGCAATCAAGGTTGTTTGGAGGTGATCAGAACATTGTTTAGCAAAGGGTGGCGTACATTTTGAACACTTACCATGAAGAGTATACATATACGTACATAAACAACAAACAGCATTTCTCAGAAGATACAATTTTTGTTACTTTGTGAGTAAACAATAAAAGTTAGAAAAAAAAAAGTTTGAGTAAAAGTTGTTTCTTTTTAAATGTAGTTTCCAATGGTACCTTCAATGACCCATGTTCTCATTTGAAATTTCGAAGTTAACCACAGGTACCCCTACTTCCGATTTGTTACGGCAAATGGTACTACCACCAATCGATTCTTTACATAGGTTTTGGTTATAAAATTGTTTCATGAACAACCAGTATCATATTGTTTTCTAGAAAAAAATAAAGCTGATACGGGTGGTCTGAAATATATATAATTATTGTGTAAGTATAATAATGACACAAGCATATTTTGTTATACCAAATTAAACACAAGTTAAAATTTGTTAAAAGTTGGATGGCTGTGAAAAAATTACGTTTCACAGATTTTATAAGGATATTCACGAATATGTTCCATTAGAACGTAGTATAATATTAGCCTAATAAATGTACCGTAAAATAATAATAATAATAATAATAATAATAATAATAATAATAATAATAGTAGTAGTAGTAGTTAAAACACAACTGTAAGTAAAGCGAACTCTTTGATCACACTGAGCAAGCAAACGTATTTTACCCGTCTCATAGAACGTCCTCCCCTTTCTTTCCTCGCTTCCGCTAAAAGTGACCTCTCTATCGCCCGCGATTGACTCTTTTAACTGCCCAGATAAGCTTCGCGGACAGTACAGCACCTTTCCTACACACATTTTTAAACTAATTTATACTATCCTTCTTAGTCTCACTGTTGATATACATCCACATTTACTTCAACTTTATTTTCCTATTCTATATACAGTGCCACATCTTTGTTCCTTTCATTCATATCTATCTGGCTTGAAATCCTTGTATAATTTTCGTCCCTTTAACTATACCAGGTGAGTCACCTGCACCTTTCATAGACGAAGTTATACAATTCCGCACATTCATTGTCATTTCCGTAAACACAGTACGCGATATCATAATGTGTTAAATTCGAAAGGGAGTAGCATCCCGAACATTTTGTGATAAAGGTGTGTAGCTAATAGTGGTTTACTTACTCTGTATTTGTTATTGAGGGGAGAGTGGGGCAATTGTTCCATCTAATTAGGTATTGTTATAAATTCCAAGATAATTTTAATATAACACTGAAACTTTCGGTGATAATAAAATAATTATGTCGTAATAATATTGACAAGTTACAAAATGTATTTCTAAACAACATTCTTTTCTGTTGATGATATATGAAAAAGTTGTAATGCATGCCATTACCCTACCAAGCAGGAAATGGGACGCAATTGTGGTATCAGTAAGCAGATACAAATGCAATTGGAATATGTATGAATAAGTATAGAATCAACATTTAGCAAAAATATGCAAAAATTAGACAAACCTAAAACTAAATTTTGTTTCATGTGGATTGGCAAATGTCACAAATGAAATTTTTGAGAAGTTTAAGTACTATTGCAATCTGAGTGAATCCATCCTGAACACAAGACACAACGATACCAGAATTCATGGTCTCTACCGAATTCACCGCAAAACAGACGCTTACTGTTAGAATCACTTTCTCCTGAATTAATGTTGGAACGCAGGAGGAGTATTGGGATGCACAAACGTGTGAGAATACCCCAACTGTCGACATTAAAATAGTTTAGTTCTGAATGGTCATGGAAGCAAAGTAACAGAAGATCTTCTTGCTCAAGTTATCAGGTAATTAGTTGTAGGCTACTTTTAGGACACATTACACAAAATCCAGATCACTCAGATGCATATTACTTACCTGAAGCACAATGAAGCCACGAAATTATAAGAAAACTGCAAACAAATCGACTGACAATCTGGAAGCGCTTGAATCAACAGTAGAGCGCTAAAGCCTTGGTTTTTCTAAACCGACGCATGCGAGATGCGAAGTGCGAGGCCCGCCTCGCACAAATCCGGACTACAGGAGAAATAGTGAGTGATTTATATAACTGCGAGATGCGAGGTCTGCGCGCCTCGCAGCTATAGAGACCACTCACTATCTCTCCTGTAGTCCGGATATGTACGAGACGGATCTCGCATGCGTCGGTTCAGACACATCAAGGCTTTACTCTCGACTAGATTGACATTACCGATGTTGCCGCTAGACTAACTCACCGAACACGGCCATAGAGTGCTGCCATATCCTAAAACTTAGGTGCGTACCATTATCCGTTGCGTACGAAAATCCCACTATCCCTTAATGCTCTCATTTTAATGTGGGAAGATCGAAATATTCCACATAATTCCTCCTCATCGATTCCACGCCAGCTGTGTCGTAAACATACTGCAAAATGAGGCCGGATATGTATTATAAAATGGTTATTCTTACAACACTTACACCTTAAATACGTCTTATAAGTAAATAAAGATAATATGGCATTAAAATTTGTCAGTAGGGGAGAGTAGCCATCGATGAACCGTTGCTTTCAATGGACCGTTGCCATATTCTTGATCATATTGACTGTGTATGCGTGAAACGTCACCTCAAGGTTTCCCCCTCGTGTATGTCACTGCTGAGTTGTCTTTGGTGGCGCCAGCAAATACGTGGGCTGAACAAGAAGCTCAGATACGTTTTTGTTATTTTTCTATAATTTTAAAGTAACTTTAAGTACAGAGTACATTGGCTTAATGACATTAAGTTATGAAATGATATATATAGGTGGAAACAGTGTTCTCTCTGCTTCCTTTTTATACGTACCCTACAAGCAAAACTCAGCTCGGACTCCTCGCGGCGCGCATGCTATACCCCTCTTACCCCCCTGCAGTAGGTGTAAGAGCATGCTGGGAACGGGAGCATACGTCAGCTGCTCGAGACAGTCACGCCCGCTGGTTTCTGCGCACTGAGTTTTCCTTGTCGGATGCCTATAGCTGTATATTCATAAATTTTGTATAACCTCTTGAGCGCTCTTGAAGTGTGATTAGAAAATGACGTAGACGTTATGAATGAACTAGCAGGAGTTCCCATGAATGGACTGCATTTTAAAATGTATCATTCATGGAAACCAATTCCCTTAGCTGTATATTCATAAATTTTGTATAACTTCTTGGGCGCTCTTGAAGTGTGATTAGAAAATGACGTAGACGTTATGAATGAACTAGCTGGAGTTCCCATGAATGGACTGCATTTTAAAATGTATCATTCATGGAAACCAATTCCCTTCTGGAAGCAATCAAAATCAAGACTCCTAGTTTTGTTTCATGTGTGAAGAAACCATCGAGGAAACTATGATTCAGTGTATGTCTTGCAGGAAATGGGTACATGAAGCTTGTGCAAATGTTAGACGGAATCAAAAGAAATACTTTGTGTGGCATATGTGTCTTGAAAAGGAAGACTGTTTTATCTACAGTATAAGAATAATCTCAGATTCCAGAAAATAATGTTGCATGTACAATCACATCATTATGTTGCTGTTTTGTAATTTAAAGTTGTATGCTAACATTTTTAACTACTTTATTAGCTAATTTTAAGTAGCCTAAAACTTTAAAATACCTTGAAATGTCGAGGACTGTGTTTTTCATGATTTTCAGTTTCAAAATATGATTATATTTGGATTAAAAGAAACTTCAACATCCATTAATCGAATCTATGTTTCTTCATTGTTATGATTTGTCATTTGTTGACATTATTTTGAGATATTTTTAAAATTTTTGTTTCGGTTCATTCATGGGAACACGGTGGTCCATTCATAGAGCCTTATCGCCTTCATTAAACCAATAGCCGAATTTTAAATGAGCTAATCTTTTAACAGATATAAATAAGATGTAGCCTTGAAACTTCATTTTATCATTCCTTAGTAGTAATGTAATTGTTCTAGCCTATGAACGGAATTTTAAGGCATTGCCTTTGTTAGGTAAAATAATAAATCGTTAGGTGGTCCATTGTTGGCTACTTTGCCGTATAACCTATGCGCGATCAATGGAAGGTTAAGTTTTGTAAGATATTATTCTGTGTGAATGACTGCATACAGTGATGAAAATGACAGGTTATCCTGCAGGGAACGTAGGGGATTTACAGTTTGTAACCGGTAATTCTTTAAAGATCGAGTTCGTAAAATACGAAATGAACTAAATATGGAACAACGAAGTTTGAATAAGAAGGAGATCTAACTGGATTATGAAAAAGATAGTCTGTCACTTGAAACTTGGTTCCGAAGAGACCACTGAACCAAATCGTGACGTATAGAGGAAGAAGAATTTTAAATGTTGTCACTTTCTTTCCATTATTGTTGGTACTATTGATGACGCAAGTTGTAAACCCCTGTATTAGCTCCTGGCATTGGAAAGGAGTCCGGGTATAATCATTGGTTGCTTCCGTAGAACCCGCTATACCCCCCTGCAGGTCGAGAAGGAATTCCGGATATGTTATGGGAATCTGTACACCCGAAAGCTTTTAACCAACCCTGATAATGGACTCGTTCTCTTCGTTTACACACAAAGTGTAGATCAGAACCCCTAGAACGTATTTCACGTTATGAAAACGTCAGCTACTTCGTTTATAATCATTTGTATTTATGAATCTTGATTTCTTTCTCTTTCATATTGTCCGCAAAAGATTTATGTTCCAATGCATTTCATCGCTGCAGAATTTCCAATGTATGTCATCGTTACCACTACCATGATGCTGTCAGGAAATTGGGCCTCATGGCCCATTCCGGCCTCAGTCTACGACCGGAAATTTCATCACAGTCATCTCCTGCTTCATGGTATTTCATTACTGTGTTACACTGACTGCCTTGGTAACTCAGTTCGTAAAGCGCACCCAGTTTCAAATCACGACGATAGCAGAGTTGTATTAATGACTGAAAAGCCAAGTTTAGAGGATTTTGAGTACAATTATGTCTTTCTTCTCACTAGGTATCAGAGTGCTGCATTGAAGTTAAATCGCTCGCTTGAACTCGGTCGAGTGTCGCACCCTCGAGTGAGATACGATCGGTCGTTATACGCTCGTAATAAATAGAAGCACAGTACAAAGTCATCTCACCGACATGCCTTATCTTGTATGGAAGGCGACAGATAAGATACACATATGTTTTGCTCACATGGTAAAAATATGGCTTTATTTTCTGCGTTTATGACAAACGTTTAATGGAACAGTCAATGGAACGTACCAATACAGGAACATGAAGTTATAAATAAAATAGTATGAAAAACTTCGATATAGGCCTACAGTTATTATTGCTAATTAATAATTATTCAATATTTGATTTACCACATATATAATATGATAGGTCCATACATGTGTAGAAACGTTTTACAAAATATTATTGATTTAGCAGTAGATTAATAACAATATTAGTACAGAGATAACGTCACAGAAAATATAATAAAACGAATAATCATGCTGCACAACTGTTACAGACGCAAAGGTTGATACACTAATTATTAGATATTATTATTATTATTATTATTATTATTATTATTATTATTATTATTATTATTATTATTATTGTTATTATTACTACTACTACTACTACTACTACTACTACTACTACTACTACTACTACTACTAGAAAGCTTGATACAGTTCTTGCATTATCGTGATTGTGTTCTCCGTTTATAATATTTACATTTACATCCAATAACATCTATCAGATGTGGCAAAAACAAAATCACTCCTGTGTGGGAGAAAAAAAAAAAACATTTACCTACAACATTTATATTACATTTTAAAGCAAGTTTTGTAGTTGTACTATGGAGAGGTTAGTTAAACACTGCAAAGCTTTGAAATAGCAAACATCTATGATGTTACTACACAGTTCATCACTGTAACAAGAACGAATGTCTAACGCTCGGCTTATACCGTTCGAGGATTTATTGCTCGTGACAATTTTACCCAACAAGCATGTGCGCTACCTATCGATTATGCTATGAACTACTTGGCGCTCGAGCGAAAACGTCCGATGCAGGCATCTGCTAGGTATGAAAGGAGTTAACTTGGGAATTCACCTACATGTAAAAATACAATCCTTTCGTCCTTGTATTCCCTTTGTTCTTCTTGTCTTTCTTTTGTCCTTGTCACCTTCTCCTAGTATTCTCATTGTACTTCTATTTATCTTGTCCTATTCCTCTTGTTTTCCTAGTATTCTACTTGTTCCTCTAGCATTCCCCTTGTTCTCCTCGTATTCCACTTGTTCTACTTGTATTGCTATGTTCTCCTTATTCCCATCGTTGTCCTATAATCTTCTTGTTTCCCTTTTATACTCATTGTACTCCTATTTCCCTTGCACTTCTTATATTCCCCTTGTATTCCTCGTCTTTCTCTTGTTCACCTTGACCACTTGTTCTCCCAGTATTCCCCTTGTCCTTGTATTCTTCTTGTTCTCTTAGTATCCCACTTGTTTCACTTGCATTCCCATTTTTCTTCTTGCACTTCCATTCTTCTTTCATTCCACTTGTCCTTCTATTCGCCTTTTTCTTACAGTATTCCACTTGTTCTACTTGTATTCCCATTGTTCCTGTAGAATTTCCATTGCTCTCCTTATATTCCTCTGGCACTCTTTGTATTCCCCTTGTATTTCTTGTTTTACTCTTCTTCACCTTGTCCTCTTGTTCTCCCAGTATTCCCCTTGTCCTTGTACTGTATTCTTCTTGTTTTCTTAGTATTCCACTTGTTTCCCTTGCATTCCCATTTTTCTTCTAGCATTTCTATTCTTCTTTCATTCCACTTCTTCTTCTATTCCCCTTTTTCTTACAGTATTCCACTTGTTCTAATTGTATTTCCATTGTTCTAGTAGAATTCCAATTGTTCTCCTTGTATTCCTCTGGCACTCTTTGTATTCCCCTTGTATTTCTTGTTTTACTCTTGTTCACCTTGTCCTCTTGTTCTCTCAGTATTCCCCTTGTCCTTGCATTCTTCTTGTTCTCTTAGTATTCCACCTGTTTCCCTTGCATTCCCATTTTTTTCCTAGCATTTCCATTCTTCTTTCATTCCACTTGCCTTTCTATTTCATCTTTTCTTACAGTATTCCACTTCTTCTACTTGTATTCCTATAGTTTCCCTTGTATTCCCATTGTTCTCCTAGAATTTCCTTTGTTCTCCTTGTATTCTTCTGGCACTCTTTGTATTCCCCTTGTATTTCTTGTACTCCTGTTTTCGTTGTCCCTTGTTCTCCTAGTATTCCACTTGTCCTTGTACTCCTCTTGTTCTTCTAGTATTCCACTTGTTAACCTTGCATGCCCGTAGTTCTTCTTGTATTCCCCTTCTTCTCCTTGTATTTCACTTATTCTCCTTATATTTCTATTGTTTTTCTTGTATTCCCATTGTTCTCCTTAAATTCACATTGTTCTCCTTGTATTCCCCTTGTTTTCATTTTATTCCTTTTGTACCCCTTCTAACTCCCTTGCAATTCTTAGATTTCTTTGTACTCCTTGTCTTCCCTTTGTTTTTCTTCTATTCCCCCCTTTTTCTCTGTTTTGCCCCCTCCTCCTTGTAGTTTGAAGTAGAAGACAGTAGTAAATTCATTTCTTGGTGACATACTTCCTCCACACGGTTACTTCTCGCCCTCCAAAATGCAATATTACTTCCAATCATGGATATGATTCCCTGCTTTACGCTGTTTATAAATGACACTTTCATCAAAACTGAAACCACCAAGGTTGCTAATATTTGTTATTATGATTATTATTACTAGGCATATTATTATTATTATTATTATTATTATTATTATTATTATTATTATTATTATTATTATTATTGGTTATGTATTTCTCGTAGAAATGACTCTGCGAGTTGTTCAATTACTCCAGAGCCGCTCCTGAAGTGAGGTGGATTAAAACTAAATATTCGCCATTAGCGCTACGTCAATGCCGAACAAAGTTTGACAAGTTAGCCGCGTGAGTTACATTTTCGAGCGCAGTTTATACTCCATGTAATTTTTATATACTTTTGGAGTATTTCACTTTGTAAAATAGATTATGAAGAGAGATACGGCTTTAATTGGATCTGGCGCAACACATCTGTATAAATGAAGAGTCACTTTCTGTTTTATTGTGACGCTTTTTTTTTCGTCCCCTGCTGCAAAGTAATTTGAATGCTGCTGTTTGTTTCCTGGGACCAAAATCAACAATCACTTGATTAATCTTCTGCGTGCACATGGGGAATTTTAATTTAATATTAAACCCAATTAAGAGAATGGGATTTATTTACTAACCGCCAGCTGGGCCCAGATTTGTCGACTGCGAATATGACACAAAAAGAAACAAAGGATAACTCTACAAACTATCCAAAAACATTTACTCTGACTTCAAATCTGTTGTTAGCATAAATGATAATAACACAGAAAATGCATTAACAGTTTTGTATATGCTTTCATTACGGAAATCCTCGAACCCTCTTTCGTATTATATGTTAATTTACATATATTTTAACATCGTTGTCATCATCATCATCGTCGTCATCATCATCATAATCATCGTCATCATCATCATCATCATCATCAACTACAATAACATATCTTAAGCTAAACAGTTTTTTTGTATTTATTTATTTTTATTATTTATTTATTTATTTACTTATTTATTTATTTATTTATTTATTTATTTATTTATTTATTTATTTATTTATTTATTTATTTATTTATTTATTTATTTATTTATTTATTTATTTATTTATTTATTTATTTATTTATTTATTTATTTATTTATTTATTTATTTATTTATTTTCAAATTTGTCTCGGACTGCATACTACTCATAAAGCTGGTCCATTCGATGGAAACTTATTGCCTTTCGATGTTTTCCTTTCAGTTTAGGAAATGGATGACAATCTGATAGGGCCAAATTTGGCGAATATGAGGATATTCAATCAATTGGAAGCCAAATTCACCAATTTTCTGCAAAGGAATCAGCGTTCAGACATTTAAGGATACATTTAGCAGATAATTTTTTCATACCCAGAACATAATACTTACTATTTATCTTCGAACATGGAATAACTATTTATCAAACAGCATACTCTTTTCCATTGTAATAACTTTCGCTTGTGTTAATGACGAAGGCCCAAGGCTACCTATACAGGGTGAACTGTAAGTAATGTCATTAATTTGAGGGAGTTATTCTTTTAGATACTTCAAACAAAAATCTAATACAATACTCATGTTGGCTTCCTTTTGCAGATAAAAATTGTTTTATATCAAACATTTCATATTGTGCTCTGGGAAAGTTATTGACTTAATTCCCAATATTCTCAGTCAATTTTAAGAGAGCTGTATATTATAATAATATTTTTGAAATAATTTTAATTTTGTTCTTTAAATATGCAGAAATTTTATCCGAACAAATGTAACACTTTAAAATTTCTTTTCAAAACGAAAAGTTGCATTTGTTCGGATCAAATTTCTGCACATTTAAAGGGCAAAATTAAAATTATTTCCATAATTTATTTTCATACTACACTGCTCTCTTAAATTGACTGAGCATATTGGGAATTAAATCAATGACTTTCCCAAAACACACAATGAAATGTTTCATATAAAACAATTTTTATCTCTAAAATAAAGTCAAAATAAGCAAAATTGTATTAACATTTTTTGTTTGAAATATCTGAAATAATAACACTCTCAAATTAATGGTATTATTTATGGTTCATCCTACATATCAATACCGCTATGTCACACGATAATAAGCTCTATCGCTTAAGCGTCGTTATATTAGTAACGTCGTTTCAAACATAACATTCGACAGTGTCGTTAAACCAAGGAACAAGGGAGGTAATGGTCCTCGTGATTTGAATGTTAATCAGTTGAACGGCGCGTCATCGAGTCTGATTTTGGTTTTATTTTCCGGCTGCCGATCAGTCAATAGCGATGACTTTTTTCTGGTCCAGTAAATTGACAAACAAGTGACTGACGGCCCCGCTCGAGTGATACTCGTGCCCTATTGGCAGACCACTTCATTGACGTTGTACTGAAAAATAAAAAAAAATATTGAAAACTGAACAAATAGTGGCTGATTGCAAGAGTTCGGTCGTGTTAATCAACTAAGTGCAATTACAGGCCAACACAATCATTTCCAAAGGGCTGCTCCCCAGTAATATATGAATACAGTATTTGCAGTACTTGAAGGCAACATACTGTCAAAAATACATACAATTTAAAACAACTCACTTATTGTAATTTCTACATCCTAATTTTAATACTTTGAAAATTGTCAGTACAATGCAAGATTTGTGAAAAACCAAACTTATTTTTAGATAGTTCAATTGAAGGGTTCAGAACCATAGTGGGCCAAGCACCATTTACTAAAACCGTAGAAAACAAGGGTTAAAATGAAGTTATTACCATAATTCAATGGAAATATATAGCAAATAATATGAAGTATACACATTAAAACTAAATGATATGTCAATCTTCATTAACCTATGGTATTCATTTAACTTCAACCCTTGCTTTCTCAGTTTTTAATAAATGGCGCTTGGCCCACTATGGCTCTGAACCCTTCAATTGAATGGTTTTATTATTTTCAGTCTATGACTTAACATACAATACTTAAGGAATAGTTCCTTTATGTTACATTTTTTTTTTTTTGTATTAACGTTTTCATCGCGCCTGCGATATCATCAGATACATTCTTACATTATCCAACATGTTAACCTCATTATCAATATGCTCAAGCATAGTGAATATCAAATATAAATAAAATAAAGGTTAAAAGTTAAAAGTTAAAATATATAAAGTAAAAACATTTAAAATATATACTACTTTTTGCAATTATTTTGGCATGTGTTTATGATTGATCAAGCAAAATTTGTATAAGTAATTAATTTAATTAGTGTGAGTGAAAACTACTTGTTTACAATTTGATTTACATGATGTGATATCAAATTATAAACGAGTTTTCACTCACATTAATTAAATTAATAACTTACACAAATTTTGCTTGATCAATCATGAACACATGTCAAAATAATTGCAAAAATGCAAGTGAAAGGTTTGGCACATATTTTAAATGTTTTTACTTTGTATCTTTCAACTTTTAACTTTTGTTTTATTTATATTTGATATTCACTATGTTTGAGCACATTGATAATGAGTTTAACATATTGGATAATGTAAGAATGTAGCTACCTGATAATATCACAGGCACGATGAAAACAGTAGTACAAACAACAAACATATGTAATATAAAGGAACCAGTCCTTAAATATTGTATGTTAAGTCATAGACTGAAAATAATAAAACCATTTAATTGAATTTACTACGACTTACCTGAAAATATCTTCAAAATGAATTGTAAAATTATTTTTAGATAACCAATATACAGTATACTGACCTATAAGAGACTGGTTACTATCAAGTAATGTTTAAAGGAGAACATAATATAACCTCATCTCAGCAAAACAAATTGTTGGCTACTGAAATGGATTTCTGGCGCAGATAAGCAAGGAAATGAAGGAGGGTACAAATTAGAAATCAAATAATTAGAGAAATTATGGACATAGATAATTCATTATACTTAGATAAGTGTAAATAAATGTAATAATTTTACAGGAAATTGAAGAAACGGTTGTTCAACAACTGGACATACACCTCTATGTTCAATTTTCTGGATATCCCAGTACTGAGTATGAGGTCTAATCTAATACATATCCAATACTGCTTCTTCTATCCATTCAAGCTAACACTTGGATCTCGAGAAGACTGGACTGGAGGAATTACACCTGAAAGAGTACGTAACCAACTTGTGTGGTTCACGGATGGATCCCGCATAGGGACGAAGTTGGGTGCAGGCATCTATGGCCAATCTCCTAGGACTAACATTACTATTAGCTTCGGGGAATATTGCACAGTTTTCCAGGAGGAAGTATTCGCCATCCCAAACTGAGCGCTCAAAAGACTTGAGAAGGGTTACCATGATAAACGAATTCTCATCCTCACAGTCAAAGTTCTTTAAAAGTAGCCTATTTTCTTCAGACCAGGTGAAATGAAAACTGGTATGGGATTATCTGAACATCCTGATAGCCCTGTCTTCTCACAACAAGCTAGAACTGCGGTGGCTACCAGGGCATCAAGGCATTCAGGGAAATGAAAACACAGACCATTGGCCAGAATGGGTACGGAGATACCCTTTGTTGGGCCCGGACCCGTGACTGGAATCAGCTTACTCACTGCCAAAACCTCGGTTAAGACATGGATTGAGAATAGACACCAACTTAGGTGGCAATCCTAACCTGGACAAAAACTGGCCAGGAAAGTGGTCATAGGTCCAAATAACTCTCTCTCCTGATCTCTGCTCAAATTGGACAGAAGAAGAATGAGAAGCGTACAGTAGTTGCATTAATTACTGGGCATGGTCACTACAGTAAACACCTACGCACAGTGGGACTCTATAAACAGGAACCTATCTGTCGAATGTGCAAACAGGAGGGAGAGACTGCCTCACATATCCTGTTTGACTGTCCATTCCTAGAAAGGGAAGGATTTTCCCTTTCAATAACAAGGCAATATTTAGGAATGGACACTAATGTTGGAGCCAAAATACTGTTGCTAGCCCAAGGAACAGATTTTGGAAGACGATGATAGTGTCCATTCCAATGGGGTTACACAATAAGCCTGACGTGCAGGAGGCCTTTAAGACTTCTTAAAAAAAACCGTAACCTAACCTAACATACTTAGTGTGATACACGCACTTGGGTAATCGATAGATATTATGTCATTTCACATACGAATTAAATTTTTTCGTGTTTAGATTTCTGTTACAATAATGTTAAAACGGGGAAATAGCATGGCAGTGACTCCTCCAAGAAAGAGAGCGTGTGCCATTCAGAGTACGCTTCAGGAATCTATAGTTCATATGTATAATGAACTGAATGTAGAAGAAATTATGCGCACTGAGACAGAGCACTGAGAATAACAAAATTATTAGGAGTAAGTATTCTTAAACATACATTTCAAAGTGGCATTCGGTTTTCGGAGTTTGTACATTTCACGTGATCAAACAAAATACATTTTTAGGTTAGGTCTCGTGAATCGTAAACTGTTTAATCAAAGCAATGAATTCCATGTTGTCAAACAAAATACATTTTAATATTAGGTCATATTAATCTACTAATTACCAACATAATGTGCGAGAGGTCCAGGAGGAAAATATAGGCCTACTCTTTCGCAAATTATTGAATCATGTAGAAAACATTTCCTAACAAAGATGAGATGTGGTAAATACGAGTAAGTAAATAAGCAAGACATCGTTATTGTTAGTACTATATTATTATTATTATTATTATTATTATTATTATTATTATTACAGTACATGACATTGTAATTTTACCCTCTTTGGTGATATTACCCTCTGGTATTAGTTGGCAACACTGAAGAGAAGGCCAAATTAACCTTCTAGGAACTAGTCTTACGTGATCCTCGATGTGTGCCATGTGACCAGAGATTAATTTATCGAGAACTTGTAATATATGAAACAAAATTTGAAGGAATTACCTGTGTGCTGAAAATGTATTGCGTTGCTGTAGAATAGTTAACATATTTAATTATTTAAATCCACCACCAACAGAAGCAGGCTTCCAATTACAGGTGGCTTACACAGATAAATACACAAAATACATAATAAGAAAAACAAAACAAACAACACAAACGAAAGAAAGAAAATACATAACGGCAATAGATGCTGGAATATAATATTGCAGTTAATATTAGTGCCAAATGTCAATATAATGATGCAAAATTATTTAAAAACTAGAGTAAAAACATTATAATACAATTCTTCATAATTTAATATCTAAGGAAATACAATTCTTTTTAATATTGTATGAAATTTTTCAGCTGTTAAACTGAATCTAATTGAGAATCACAGTTTAAAGACAGAGAGTTGTATTACACATAACAAACACTGGAGAGTTCTTGAATTCTAGTAGGCCTAATGGGAATAACAAAAGGTTGCCTATGACGTAATTCTGTTTTTTTTTTTTTACATTGAACTGAAGGAATTTAAGAAAATCGCAGTTATTCAATATACCGTTAACAGTCTTATAGAGTAAAATTTGACTATTTATTAATCATCGAGATTTTAAAGTTTCATAATTAAATTAAAAAGTAACTGATTATATGAAATTTGCTTGTCATAAGACGACACGTGATGTTTTTTTTAAATACAAATAACGTAAAAATCTTTTCTGTATCCTTTCTATTTGCATCTGATGGGACTGGAACTGAGGTGACAATATTACAGACGCATACTCTAGCTTACTCCTAACTAGAGTTTTATATAGAGTATCAATAGTATTTATATTTTTAATTCTTTTGTATTTCTGATTATAAATCCTAATTTTCTACATGCATCAATTACCACGTGATTTATAAAGTACTGTGAAATCGGGTAAATAATTTTGTGAAATGTTGTACATTCAGTTAATTCCTGGATTTCTGTTTACTCTGTCCTCAGATAAAATAGTATTCAACTATGAACGTGCATTGTTTTAATAATATGTTGGCAATAAGCTTCTAGGTATTACCTTCCAACAAACTGACGTTACATACCATGCCATTGATGCTGTGATATTAATTCAAATTGACGGAATGCTGTTGGATACATGAAATCCATTACTGATATTTGGCAAATTTATTTCCAGAAGAATGTGCATGTTGTTACTCGATTTCAATCTGACAATCAACAACAGTTCAACGTAGGTTCAAGGTTTCTCCACATGAGGGCGTGTTTATATCATTTAATTACACAAAGCTACCCTATTATTCCTGTAGAATTATGCACATCAAATACCGCGTTTCAAACACACGTATTTGCCACGCTGGAACGTATTAATTCATAATAGAACGGGGCACAACCAATGTTAAGATAATGCCAATCTAAATCGCTGCAGGTCGTACAAACATGCAGAATCTCGCATTAACAAAGACATACCTGTACGGTTTTCAGCAAGAGATTGCTGTACATACTGTATATGTACGAAAAACTAAACCTAGTGGTAGATTTTATAGAAAAGTGAAAGAATTTTTTATATCTCATTGTTTCAATAAATAGCCTACGCTTTAGTTTTGTTCCGTTATTTTATTTCAGTTTTTCATTGTGTTAAATTATTGTAAAGAGAGGACTATGGAGATTAAATCATACGTAATTTAATACCCTGTTTTATATTGTTTTATTTATACTGTGTTGTGATTGTACTAATTATATGTATGTATATATGTATGTATGTATGCATGCATGTATGTATGTATGTATGTATGTATGTATGTATGTATGTATGTATGTATGTATGTATGTATGTATGTATGTATTAGCTATGTTTGATTCCTTTATGCTTCATTTATTGAGCAACTTGAATTATCTCCCCTCGTATGAAATGGACTCGTCCTATGCTTTCATTTGTTTTTGACTCTACTCTCCTCTACCTTTCTCGTATAATATGGACCCGTTTCCCTCAAAATCGCGGTAGTGGCAAAAATTGTCTGTCTAATAAACCCGGTCCCAGTAAGCATTGCACCACCCGTACTCCCGCCGACTCATCCATCCACCAACTCACCCTACCATCTATCTATCTATCTATCTATCTATCTATCTATCTATCTATCTATCTATCTATCTATCTATCTATCTATCTATCTATCTATCTATCTATCTATCTATCTATCTATCTATCTATCTATCTATCTATCTATCTATCTATCTATCTATCTATCTATCCTATCTGTCTGTCTGTCTGTCTGTCCGTCTGTCCATCTGTCTGTCTGTCTGTCTGTCTGTCTGTCTGTCCGTCCGTCCGTCCGTCTGTCCATCTGTCTATCTATCTATCTATCTATCTATCTATCTATCTATCTATCTATCTATCTATCTATCTATCTATCTATCTATCTGTCTGTCTGTCTGTCTGTCTGTCTGTCTGTCTGTCTGTCTATCTTTCAGTCTGTCTGTGTCTGTCTGTCTAACTTCTTGTCTGTGTCTCTGTCTGTCTGTTAGTTCATCGGTCTGTTCGCTAGTTTCCTTCCTTCCATCCGTCCGTCTGTTTTCCTGCCTGTCTGTCTGTATCTATCCATTTGTATGTCTGTCTATCGATGTATGGTTCGATTCATTCATCCATTCAATCATCCATGTATCTGTCTATCCCCATCTCTCTATTTGTATGCATGTAGACAAGGTTATATAAGAAGAATCATTACTATGCATACCAGACATATCTTTGACATTTCTAAAATCAATCTCTCGGTTCAGTGCGACCACATAAAGTAAATGTAAATATGTTGAATTAAATTTAAAACATAGTACTTAGAAAGCTAATCTGCAGCACTTACATATGCACAAAATTATGGGTAGTAACACTATCTCGTCATTACCTCTACTCCAAACATTCAATGTCCTTACTCCTCTAATGCTCATCTCGTTTTGCTTGTGAAAGTATTTTTGATTTCATAAGTCGAAGATCTGGAAACCAATATAATGGAGCTGTATTTGGGTCAAAAGTAATGTTAAATAAAAATTAGCAATTGCTTCCTCGTCTCTTAGAATAATGAAAGAGTACGTACACACTGCGGGAAACTGCCAGTAGATGAAGCTGTTAGGAGTCACGCTCTTTCAACACTCTGGAGAACTCCCCCAATTCTTTCCTCCCCTTTTACAGATTATAATATTTAAATACGTAGATTAAATTATCCTCTTCATGAATAAAAGATTATCTACACGAGCAGGAAGCATAAGCACAAGAAGGCGTTAAATAACCCCTCAATAAAACTTGGTTTAACATCTCCGTGAAGATACTGTTGTATTACCGGTATTTATCACCTCCCCAGAACACGCTCAAGGGTTACATATGTCTGCAATTCAAATTCTTATGCAATCATGTGCCATCCAGTTATTACGAGCTAGCTGCCATGTGTATGACCCCTCAATTTACCATACATTCTGTATATTATCACCCATGTTCTTCTACCACGACATTATCATTTCACATTCTGAGATTCCTTCATGTTTGCATGAAACATGACTTCAAAACAGATTTATATGAACACGTAAGCATGTAATCGAAAGAAAATCGACAGCTGCATAACTTTACTATGCTGCATATCCTTACATAGAACTACATGCGGAAGACAATTATTCACTCATGTAAGTCCATGCAAAGAGTACGGTTACCGGAAGAAACTTAAAGAAGGTAAACATGCGAATTCAAAATGAGGATGTAGAAAAAGTTGACAGCTTCAAATACTTGGGATGTACTATAAGCAGTAACATGAGCTACTGTCAATAAGTCAAAAGGACGATAGCAATGGCAAAGGAAACTTTAAAGAAAAAGGAGCATCTTCTGCGTGCCTCTGGAAAAAGAACTAAGGAAGAGACTAGTTTAGTGCTTTTCGTAGAGTGTAGCACTATGTAAGGCATAAACATAAACATTTCGACGAAGGGAAGAGAAACGAATAGAATCATTTGAAAGTGAAATATAGAGAATAATGTAGTGTGTGAAATGGACAGACAAAATAAATGAAACTGTACTAGAAAGAGTAAGGGAAGAACGAATAATGCTGATATTAATCAAGAAGAGAAAAAGAAATTGGATGGGTCACTGGCTAAGAAGAAACTGTCTACTGAATGAGGAGACAAAGAGGAAGGTGGAAAATAAAAAACACTGGAGAATGCTGAATTTGCAGTGAAAGATATACCCTTGGGCAGAAAACTATGAATGAATTTAAATAAATTTATGTTCACCAATAAAATAAGCATCCTATATATTTTATTTCTGTGTTGAAAAGAATTGATGAAGAAGGAATGATGCTGAAACTGATCAGGAAGAGGAAAAGGAATTGGTTGGGTCACTGGTTGAGAAGAAACTGCCTTCTGAAGGATGCACTGGAAGTAATGGTGAACGGGAGAAGAGTTCGGGGAAGAAGAAGATATCAGATGATATACGACTTTAAGATATATGGATCATATGCGGAGACAAAGAGGAAGCAGAAAATAGGAAAGACTGGAGAATGCTGGGTTTGTAGTGAAAGACCTGACCTTGGGCAGAACACTATGAATGAATGAATATTTTATTTCCCATTCTTTGCAGATCTATAAGCTTAAATTGATATTTTTGGAATGTATTCACTCTCTGTTGTATGCAATATTATTTGTTAGAGAGGCCGGAAAGCACTTCTGGAGACTAAGAAGAAGGCGGAAAATAGGGAACATTGGAAAATGCAGGGTTTGTAGTGAAAGATGTGGTCTTGGCCAGAAAACTATGAATGATTTTATATAAATTTAATTGTTTTCACCAATAAAACAAACACCTTGTATATTTTATGTGGCATTCTTTACGAATGTCTAAGCTGAAATGGATATTTCTGAAATGTATTCACTCCCTGTTGTACCCGGTGTATTGAATGCAATATTATTTATGAGGAAGACCTACAAGCACTTCTGTTGATTGAGAGTAAGGTAGAAAATAGGAAACATTGGATATTGCTGGGTTTGCAGTGAAAGACGTCCCTTTAGGCAGAAAAATTTGAATGAATTTAAATGAATTTGTGTTCACCAATAAAACTAACATCCTTATATTTTATTTTCTATTATTTACGGATGTAAGTTAAAGGTTGGTAATACTGTGATACGAATAATATTGTGATAGTTCTTTTTGAGAATTTATTACAATTTTACTTAGCGAGAACAAGATCGTTTTTTCGCGTCAACTTATTAAGGGAATGTTCGCGGACAAGTTTCTGCTCAAAACCGGCCCTTCTCTCGCTCAGTAAAATTGTAATAAATTCTCAAAAATAACTATCACAATATTACTCGTATCACAGTATTACCAACCTTTACTCTATAAACTGATATACATATTTCTAGTATTCATTCACTCCCTTTTTTCAGTGTATTGTCTCAATATTTTTTTAGAGAGGCCTACAAGCAATTCTGACGACTAAGAGGAAGGCGGAAAATAGAAAACATTGGAGATTGCTTGGTTTTCAGTGAAATATGTGCCCTTATGCAGAAAACTATAAATGAGTTTAAATGAAATTGTGTTCACCGATAAAAGAAACGCCCTGTATATTTTATTTCCCATTCTTTAGGGATGTATAAGCTGGAATGGATATTTCTGGAATGAATTCACTCCCAGTTGTATCCGGTGTATTGTATGCAATATTATTTATGAGAGAGGCCTACAAGCACTTCTGGTTTATTGTTTTCCAACATTCCTCCGGAACTACAAATGCAATAAGGTGTAACACCGCTTCATTCTTTTGTATCGTTTGCTGTAACGCTATGCCATACACTTCAATCTTCTTTAGCAGACATGTTCCTATAATATTAGTGCATTGAAACGAAGTATGTATACGGCTTTTCCAATCGCACTCATGCAAGCAGTACCGATATTGTATAAAATTTTATCCACTTGTTCTCAGACTCGAGAGAGACAGTATATCTTCATCGACCGTATAACTCGCCACCATTTCGTGATAACGACCTGTTTCATAGCCAATTCTGTAGATAAATGGCTTTCATTTACGATCTTATTGGTCGGTATTGCCCAGCATGACTCCTGCCATGTTTTTCAGGTCGTTCCCTTCTATTGCTGCGTGTGGGATCGTAGAAATGACTGTCGCGGAAGTGAAACATACTTTTCATTATGCGTTTTACGCCTTTCGTGTTAATTCACGTCCTTTAGCATGTACAATTTTAGCTTTTTCCTTAAACTGTTATTCCAAAGACATAAATAAATAATTATAATATACATTTAAACTTAAAGATGAATTTTCTTTCTCTGGATTACATTAGGACAGAGGTATGGTTCATGTCTGAAAATTCCACCTAGCTTAGCCTATGTTAAAATGTCCAATATTTAGTAACTTCCACATGAAAAAGTCCAGCATCCCAAAACGTCCATATACAAAAAAGTGCAGCATATTCATATTCAATAACGCCTACTAAAATGTTCACTATTTAATTATATTACCCATTGAACAAAATGATTAAATGATATAAATTATCTCTACGTAATAACATGCTTTTAATTTCCTGAGAAAATGTAATTTCAGATATTAAATTTAAATTTAGAGACATGATTCTGACATCAATTTAAATTGCAAATGAACGATATAATATTATTATTTTAAACTAAATGTTTGACTGTTAGAATAACAAGGACAATTTTTAACATATTTTTTCTTTCTTTTTAAGTACCGTAAATATTATTTCAGTCCACTACTGTGGAGTAACGATTAGCACATCAGACAGTGAAACGAACGGGCCCGGGCTCAAAACCTTGTTGAGACAAGTTACGTGGTTGGGGTTTTATCCGTTTCCCCCCCCCCCCGGGGTTTTCCCTCAACCAATTAAGCAGAACTGCTGGGTAACTTTCGGTGTTGGATCTCGAACTCATTTCGCCATCATTAATTCATATATCATCATTGTCATCATCATCATCGTCATCATCCATACCATAGCCCAGGTTGCGGCGTGCTGTACTTGTACAGGGACATCATTTTATTTTTACTAACATTTTTAACATTAACCTGGCTATATCTTTAGAGAACCGGAAACACAGATTGCTACCCCCATCCACGACTGTAGTTCGATTATACTGGGCTAAAACACAAACAAATCATTCTACTAGATATAGGAGGGAAGAAAAGTAGTTCATCCATTTACGTAAACTAGGAAATATCGCGATTTTGAGTTCGATAATTTTCATTAGGTTTTTGTTTAATCAAATACAGTACTGTATTAAGAATAAGTGTTTTTACTCACGAACTGAGTTAGCCATGCCAACGTATTCATTATGCAGTGTATATTATACTGTCTACAGCACATTAGCGTACAATATAGAGAATGAAGTTAAATTGAAAAATAATCATAATATGGATGTTTAAACACATTTTTGAAAATGGTGGCCGTTCATTTCGATACAGGCTTCAGTTCTTTTGTGCATATTATCGCATCTAATTCCAATTGCCAGTTTCGTCCTTCGTACTAGTAACTCATGTTGAAATAATTTTGTACCTAGTCTATAGAAGAGTAGGCCTACCTTACGTACTGTAAATTCAATCTTCACTTCTGCCCGACCCGCACAGATAAAATTACTCAGACATGCTATCTACTGTCCTTCCAAGTGGTTATGCCGCAGGATCGTAGAAAGGGTGGAAATCATGTGACAGTTAATTACTTAACGAGGCCCTTTTATTTAAGTTATTTTAAACAGTTGTATAATATTACGTAAACGTCCAATTCCTAACAGAAATTAATGTTTTCAGAAAAGAGCTAAGACAGCCCTGCTTTTACAGAGGGGCGAATAGAAGCAGGTGGAGGAAATAGGGATGCGACGTAGGCAAACGGACAGCACCTGTGCGAAAATATGATTCAATATTGAAAGCTCTTTCGTCACTGGAAATCGCGAACATATTTCTGGAACGTACTATACTCACTAACTCAGTGCTGTTTACTATATGCGGTCTTGTATCTGTGTGTAGAGGACAGTTGGAACTTCATTATTAGAAAGGGTGGGAGTGAAGTGCATTCAAAAACTCAGGTACAATAAAAATTGAAGTAAAAATAAAATGATGTCCCTGTACAAGAGCGTGGCCATTCGGCTACTCAGTTATTCACAGAGCAGGTCTGGTAAGCACAATAAGCCTCAGACTGCAGTGTAAGCCTTCGGGTTTTCCCTCCGTCCGGAAGTCTGATCATTTGGCTCCACTATAGCTCGAAAACTAAAAACATTTTGCATAAATTCTAATTAAACATTTTAATTATAGCTTAAAACTGGCGTTACAATATGCTGTCAGGAAAAAATGAGTTTCCTACCATGCATTAGATCTAACGTCGGTAACTCTAACTATTGTCCTTCTCATGTTATTACAGTTTTGGTTAAAATGGAAAATACATTTTAATTACAGAACAGTATTACAATGTTTTTACAACTAAGTTTTGGATTGCTTTTTTATACTGCTGGAGTTTAATATTTGCTGAATGTTGGGCTTTTAGAATGCTCGACCTTAAAGTGTGCTAAACGACTTAATTGTCGAACTTTTTCCTCTGTTGGACTACATTAGTGTTCTGCCAAATGGCAGATCTTTCATTGCAAACCAATTATTATTCTCCAATCTTCCCTGCTTTCTGCCTTCCTCTTCTGTCTCCGCATATGATCTATATATATTAATATATCATGTTTGCAGTTTTTTCTTGGAAAAGGTAAATGCAGTAGCTTCCCGTTGCTTTCCGCACACCACTATCTCTTTCGCAACTAAACTATTGTAAAACATTAAATGTAGGGCATTAAGTTAGTGTGAACTTTTTTTGATGGATGTTATCTTTGGGGATGGAACCAAATGTGTTTTCAAACGGTATTCTAAAGAATTTTAACTTTAACTTCAGGCTATTTTTTTTTTTTTTTGTTTACCTCAGATTCTTCAGATACTGAGTTTGACAGGAATACGATCACCCGAAGTACTTCACTTGGATTCCATGTCTTGTCTATATAATACCTGATTTATAGCTTTTTGAATCTTATGAAGTCTAGTCTTCAGGTTCAAAATTCATCAATGTTCTTCCTTGAGGATAAGATTATAACTGTGACAAAGAAACCGAACTTATAGTGACTGGGGTACACTTTTCTAAAAAAAATTATAGTTCCAAGGACTTTTTTTCCAATCAATACCAATATCCAAAATATTTTTCCCAAGACTAATTATTTCCAATTTATTATTTTACCAGTAATGTAATAAAAGTTCCAAAGACTTTTTTCCCAGTCAGTATAAATATCCAAAATATTTTTTCAAAGTTTTTTTCCCTCCATATTTGTCATCTTTGTCCTCACCTTTCTTTCTTCTTCATTTTGTTATTCTCTTAGTCCTTGTGTTTCCTTTTATTATTCTTCCTTTCCTACCATGCATTAGATCTTCTGTCAGTAGCTCTAACTACTGTCCTTCTCATGTTATTCATCGTCACTTTCTCGCCACTGTTTCAAATACCAACATTTTGAAATCGTCTACGCCTTCAGTATCAATATTACATGCAAATTAAATATTTTTATACCTCATTGTGTTCGAACCTTTGTACTTAATTTTATATACAACAATGATTATAATAATAATAATAATAATAATAATAATAATAATAATAATAATAATAATAATAATAACAAGAGCCTTAAATCCCCAGTGGGGCAAGGCATCCTGCTTGGGCAGGGATGGCTCGAGTCTTGGCCATCAGAAGAGCCAACCTGATGGTCTATTTACATTCCTAGTTTTATTGTCCAAAATTTGACTAGCACTGGTTGTTGCTGCCGTTCAAAGTTAGTTGATGCGTTCTTCCACCGTGTCCTTTGGTGTCCTGTTCTGATCCACAGTCCTCCTAGCTCCAAACTTGAACTCGTCTCCCGATCTGGTTCTCGGTCGTCCACGGTTTCTCCAGCCAGTAATTCTTGGATCCCACAGTGTCGCCGTGTGTGCCCATCTGGTAGATTGCATTCGTACCACGTGTCCTCCCCAGCGCCATTTCATCCTGTTAGCTAGTGTGACCACGTCCTCTATGCCGCTTCTTTGCCGTACTTATTCGTTTCTGACTCTTTCCTTCAGGCTTATTCCGAGTATTTTCCTTTCCATTCTTCTTTGACGTCTTCCTAATTTTAATGTCTGTTTCTTGGTGAGTGACCAGGATTGCGCCCCATACAGAAGTACAGGTGCAGTGCAGCTGTTGAAGATCTGCCTCTTGTTCTGCAATTTCTGGCTCTTGTCCATTAGGATGAAGAACAGACTCCAAAACTTTTCCATGCTGATGCTATCCGTCTATCGATTTCTTTAGCCATGCTGATTTTCGGTCTTACCGATAAACCGCGTATAGATTTTATACGAGACTTATGCAAATTTGGGACAGAAAACGTTACTTATAAACCACGCATAAGCGATGGATGTATAAACAGTCTGTAACTATACAATGGGAATTGCTTTGCAGGAGTGATATAGACGAAACCCCTTGTTTAAGCGTTGTATATAGAGAAAAAATAGCCGCTCCTCTAACAGCTGTTCGTATTGACTGTCATTTTATGATGATGGTTGGCCTGTAACCACAGAAAACAAACCAAAGAGCACAGAATAATTAGAATAATATTGCTGTAGCTTGTACTCTTTGACCAAAATATAGTGTGGTAATCGATCAGAGCCAGTTGTAGAATACTATCGATACTTAACACGGCACTCTAGAGCGTTCTACCGGGTGCAATTGAGAACCTCAAATATTCTATTACCTTTCGTAATGAAGTAATGACGAAACTATGACGTAGCTGTGTGACAGTTATACTGTTATACACGACGTATGTAGTGATTATTAGTAAGGAATTTACACACGACTTATAAACGAGCTGCACAATGTATCGGTCTTACTATTAAAAACTCTATATACAGACGTTTAACTGTCTTATACAATGAGTAGGTCGTTTATACGTGTTCTGTAAATTCCTTACTAATAATCATTACATACGTAATGTGTAACAGTATAACTGTTACACAGCTACGTCATAGTTTCATCATTACTTCATTACGAAAGGTAATAGAATACGAGTATCTGAGGTTCTCTATTGCATCCAGTAGAGCGCTCTAGTATGCCGTGTTAATTATCGATAGTACAACTGGCTCTGATCGATTACCACACTATATTTTGGACAAAGAGTACAAGCTACAGCAATATTATTCTATGCTCTTTGGTTTGTTATTCTGTGGTTACAAGGCAACCATCATAAAATTACTGTCAATACGAACAGCTGATAGATGGGCGAACATTTTTTCTCTATACACAACGCTTAACCAGGGATTTCGTGTATATCACTACTGCAAAGCAATTCCCATTGTATAGTTACATACTGTTTATACATCAATCGCTTATGCATGGTTTATTAGTAACGTTTCTGTCTCAAGTCTGCATAAGTCTCGTATGAAAACTATACATGGTTTATTAGTAAGACCGTATAAGTATAAGACAGTTAAAGGTCTGTATATAGAGTTTTTATTATTGGACCTTTTATATATAATAATAGCAAATAGATGGATGGATGGATGGATGGATGGATGGATGGATGGATGGATGGATGGATGGATGGATGAGTTTCTTCCAAAGATCTGTAATTTATTGGTTTACTTTTGTTTTTAATAGCCGGTGGGGCAGTAAAATCACGTGTTTTTATTTCACTCTAACTGTCCATCTTTTTCATATTACTCTCTCCATTGGAAAACGTAAAACATACGTTTCCTTCTCTAATAAAGCGAACAAGCAGAAAATAAACCTCCGAATGTTCTGCCTGCATTTCATATAACTTTCTCTTTGTGAAGACCATGAATTGGCAGTTAGATCCTTTTATTCCAGAAACGAATCGAAGTCCATTCCCTTTCAAAAAAGCCGGTTCCATTCCCCTCTCTCTTCCCCTAGAAAGTAGGCAGCCATTTCAGGACTATAACAGGTCACTTAGAAAACTGCTCCTGTAAACACGCGATATCAATGAAACTCCACGAATATTAAATCCAGGTAATCTCAGTTAGAATTTTAAGGGTCCTTAAACTTGGGTCGTAATACAAGCCAGGGATAATCTGATAGCAGCCATCCTTCTGTCCGCTGCGCGCTGCCTGAATTCCAACCTAATTACAATTGAATTCCAAAGGAATTCATCCAGCGAGCAGACCTTGTCGTTATTGCAGTTCTCCCTCTTTCATCTTCTTGTTTTCTCTCACTTAGAATGCCTTACCGGTTTCTCTATAAAAGAGGATTTCAAGGAATTCCTATCTTACATATTTCATACAAGAATCAGTTCTTGTTGATACAAGATGGAGAACATCGTATGACAACTGCTTGATATTTGTTGAATGCCGCAAATTGTGAGATTCTTCTCTTTTTGTTCTTGTTTTAAGTACTTGAAACGTCTCTTAGCATTGTTGTAAGTATATCGTTGGTCTTCAGCGATGAGCACTAACTCATTGCATGTTCTTTATCAATATCGACATATTTGATATCCATTTTTGCAATGGGTTCGCCGAATATAAAATGCTGTAGATCAGTATTACGAAAGGGCGGATACCATGTGATAATGTTGGTACAATATAAAAGGGAAGAAACACACTTATACAGAAACCAAATACAAAACACAACACAATAAAATACAAATGCAAAACAAAACACAAAATAAACCGAGCGAGATGGCTCATGAGTTCCGCATGGGACTCGCATTCGGGAGACCCGTGGTTCGATTCCCGGACCGACCAACGTGACTGTGGTTTCTCCATGGTTTTCCATACTTACTTAGGCAAATGCCAGGTTAAAATTTTCATTGCCACGGTCCATTTCCCTTCCCCTCCCGTGTAGAAAAAAGAATTTAGATTTCATATTCATCTTCTTCATCTCATTCCTTAGACACATTTTTTAATGTTATGTTTTATTTAACGACGCTCGCAACTGCCGATGTTATATCAGCATAGCCACCGGCATAGCTCAGTCGGCTAAGGCGCTTGCCTGCCGATCCGGAGTTGCGTTCGGGAGCGGGTTCGACTCCCGCTTGGGCTGATTACCTGGTTGGGTTTTTCCGAAGTTTTCCCCAACCATAAGGCAAATGTCAGGTAATCTATGGCGAATCCTCGGCCTCATCTCGCCAAATATCATCTCGCTAACACCAATCCCATCGACGCTAAATAACCTCCTAGTTGATACAACGTCTGAAATAACCGAGTAAAGAAAATATATCAGCGTCGTCAGTGTGCCGGAATTTTGTCTGGCAGGAGTTCTTTTACATGCCAGTAAATCTACTTACATGAGCCTGTTGCATTTAAGCACACTTAAATGCCATCGACCTGGTCCGGGATCGAACCTGCAACCTCGAGGATAGAAGGCCAGCGCTATATCAACTGCGCCAACCAGGACGACCGTTAGACATATTCAGGTCAAGACGTATGTCTTCGTCCGCTTACGAGGGGAGGTAGGGGCGTTCTTTCTGCAGCCGTTCCTGGGTTCCCAGACTTCCGCAATATCTCTGCCAGGATTCATTCCTTAAGAGAACTTCCAAAGACGTTTCAACACCTTGGAAGTGCCATTAGAATGGATCCTGTGCTGCTTGGTGATCTTGACGGTGTGAACTTTGGGCGGGTGGTAGAGGGCCCCCATTGGATGAGCAAGTGAGGAGTCACATGCGGCCGATGCGCTGGTACACCTCAGTCTCATTCGTCACATAAATTCGGGGTGCACAATTAGGCCTCAGTATGGCCGACGTGCAAAGGGTCGTCCCTAACCCGTCCCTGACTACCGTTATCTAACCTAAACACAAAATAACATACCAATGGAAAAAAATCAAACAGCACAATCACAAAACAATAAAATTACAAAGCAACAACACAAATACAAAATCACAACTTGAACACAAATCAGAACATAACTACAAAAGAACAACACAAATCACAATTAGCATTAAGCTTAAGAATGTACCAAAAGCTTATGCGACACTTGCAACTCTTACACGCATCTTAACCAATTTTAATGCCTACGAAACATTTAGGCCTACAATACTTCGAATACTTAAACTGCATTTATTTATTTCCAAAACATTTCACAACATTAAACACTTCCAATAAACACAAACGAATCTAAATATAAAAGCTTTTAATGTTTTATGCTCGACCATGCCGAAATGTAGTAATTATACACCTCGTAGCAGTCCTTTAATGCATGTAATTAAAGTACATCTATTCATTAAAGTTCAGGTCTTCGATTATTCTCGGATATGCAATCGAAAGACAACGAGGGAAACGTCACGGAGGCTGCAAATCCAATACTGTCGCAGAAGGTTATGTTCTGTTACTATAATAATTAACGTTAATTGTAAATAATATTCAAATAAATTCAATTTGTCATCTCGTTTTTAAATTCTAAATCAATTTCCAGGTTATATCAAAATTAGTTCATGTTACATTACTTCAAGGTCAATGACATTATTGTCCTCGGAAGAAATCAATGCTTTCGCGTCTGCGCACATCTCACAATTTACGAGCTATCAACAAGGTCACTTCGGATCTTCTGTCAGATACAAATAAGATGAATACTTCTGAATAATTTCAAATTATAAATATGGTCGAGCATAAAAAGTCGTATGAAACTTGCCTATAATGGTAATTAAGACGCTCGTATGGAAATTATGAAACTCGCTTGCGCTCGTTTCATAAACAAACATACTCGCGTCTTAATTACTATCATTATAGGCTCGTTGCATAATGTACTATTATAACCGCCGGCGTTGTTACTGGTTAATTATGATAGGTTTGAGTGCGCGACACTGTGTACATTCAAAACAGAAAGCTATGAATGAATGAAACATACACATACTGAAATTTTGGTACATCATGTACTGATAAGTGCATACACATGTGATAAAAACGGAAGTTGAGAAATTTAGTCACAGCCAACTTTAAAATCTCGAAGTCTTTCTTGGAACGTCACAACACTTTGTTGTAATACCATAACGAAAAAGTAAGAGAAAGCACCACCTGCCTCAAACTTTAATATTGCTTTAAGGCGGAGAAACACATTGTGCAAAGTTTCAATCCTTAAATTAAAAACTCTGAAGTATATCTTGTACAGTAATAGTTGATAAGGTTATTTAACGAACCTTCGTGAAAGAAAAGACACAAACTTAGTGATTGCATTTTACATCTTCTTTCACCATAGTAAGCGCTACGCTAGGGTATAGTGATACACCATGAACTCTCTCTGAAAGTCAGTTTCTCTACGTCTCCCATCTCCCTTTAAGGTGGGATATAGCTTCGCGTAAACTCTCTTAAGTCCCTAATCTGCCTTCTTATAAAGTCTGACTTTATTACTGCTCTTCCACTCCGTGCATCCTTGTAATTTTCTCGCAACTCCACTTATCCTAATCTAAGTCTTGTGGCGTGGTTGGTGAAAAGCGTAAGTAACCCGCAAACATGAGCACAAGATTTTAAATATAATTTTCAGCTTAATTGTCGCAATACAAAACTCATCAGCTATGCAGTAAGTTGGCTGTATCGTAATAAACTGGATCGTTATTCGATTCCTGCCCCATTCAGCGAGATTTCTGTGGAAAAGGGGGGGGGCAAAGGGTTAGATTTCTTCAAATGTTTTATTTCGTGTCAGTGCAAAATATATATACAGGGTGGAAATGAAATAAGCCTGCAGATTTTCAGAGGAAATAACTCATGATGTATGTAACAATAAAGTATAATACCATATTTGTGGAAAGTTCAGAGTTTTCTCAGAAAGAAAAAATGTTTTTTTTTCCAAATGTTTAACACCCTCTCATTCGAAAACTATTGCGAGTAGAATCGTGATTCTTGTCCATATCGATAAGAAATCTGGTAAAGAATCCTTTATCCCGGTGGTGTTTTTCAATAGCATGGACGGTTTTCGAGTAAATTTAATTTAAGAACCTTTAATTTCAAGCCACTGAACGATGAGAAAGATTGGAACGTTGTAGTCATATAGGGTGGCGGGAGACAGACTGAGTTCGTTGACCTCTTACATCTGTATTACGAGAAGAAAGAGGACTATTTTAGCGTCGAGGTTGACAGACTGCTGGAACTTTCAAGTTAATTTTTTAATTAACCGTGTATTTAATCACAAGACGTAATAGAGGGTTCCTATTCATTTAAGTGTACCCTATCGCCCTATCGTCCCTTCCAATCTGCAGGAATATTTCACTTGCACTCTATGTTTACATACATAACTTACAGTATATGGTGGAATACTTCGTGTTTCCATTACTCCTTCAATTTTTGTGTTTCCACATTGTCCTAGAGCTTCTCAATTTTCTTCTCTCGGGGATGTGTACTCAGTTTCAAAATTTTTAAGTAAATGCTCATTTTCAGCATTCCTGTTTTCTAAAAAGTGTTTTTAGGCATACCGCCTCTCTGTCTGTCTGTCTGTCCGTCTTCTAATTGGAATAATACATAATAGCGCTCAATTTCAAGAATCGTCAAACGACATTTTGTAAAAGTAAAATAAACCGGGAAATAAGATGGATTGTTGAATTTAATATCGACTGCGAAATATTTAAGTAACTAAGAGAAAATAGATATTATATAGAGAATTATTTTTACTTCTTATTGCGAATTCGATTTAAGTAGGCTATTCTCAATCCGAGAGTGCATCACAGCAGAGCAGGAGTAGCGGAAAATATGGTAAAGCGGGATCATTTTTCAAGGAATTACCATTCTTTGTACCTTGCACACATTTGTTACTCATGGATGAACGAATAAAGCAAAGTCGTAACGATTTAAAATTAAAAGGAGTTCCAATACACAGGGACTTTCATAAGTAACTGATAACTTAAAAAATTGATTTTACGATTTTTACCTGCTTTGTACAAAAGATGTGAAACAAATTAATGAGATGTATAAACTATTGAACACTCTTTCAAAATTAAATATCACATCGTCTGCTTACAAGCAAAACACATTAAGTTAAAGATATTACTTCTAAGAAAAAGGCATTCCTTCTCTTTATGTGTATTTCTTTTTCCAATTCTAAGTTGATAACACATTCATTATGTACAGTACATAATACGCCGTTTTCTCAGAAATAATATTTTTGACTTAATGTGTTTTGCTTGTAAACCGACGATATAAAATGGGTGCCATTTAAAATTTCAAGGAGTCTGGAGGTAAGGGGAAAAACCTAAGATGCAATTAACACTGGTTTTAAACTTCACTTTCAAAAATTCTAAATTGACGTGTTATTTATACTGGGAAGTTTTGAAATTAAAGCCCTGTGTAATAATTCCATATAAACTATGAAATAGTACGTTTAAACTGAAATATTTTCCAAAAAAATTTGCTATTTTGTGTTTTGTATGGTAAATTTAGAGTGGCATTTTGATCAAAGGCTAACGTTTCTTTTATTCCAGAGTGTTCATATGGCCCACGCCCTACGGCGGATCTCGTATGCAACCTGTGACCCAGAGCACGCTCAATTCAGCTTCCTGGCAAGGGAACCCAAAGGACATTTCAGTCTTCAGTACTGCCACTCCTTTCTCGCGCAATCATCTGATCAGGTAAGGCGCATGTATTTTTATTGTTAGGCCTACTATGTTTTATTTTGGGGGCTGTTAAAATCTAGATATGGATAACGAGTTATTTCTTGCATTCACTTATAGTTGCTTGCGGTGAATTTACGTACGCGCTTCAGCCGCAGAGATTTACAGAGATACGAGGTGCAGTCAAACTTCACTAGTCTCTTCTTTAGTTCTTTTTCCAGAGGTCCGCAGAAGATGCTCCTTTTTCTATTAAAAGCTTCCTTTGCTATTGCTATCCTACTTTTGACGTCTGGCAGCAACTCATGTTACCCTTCTCATGTCCTTAAAACAGTTCTTCACTAAATCCTCCAAGTAGATGTTGAACAGGGTAGTGATAAAGGGCATCCTTGTCGTATTCCTCTCCTTATTCAACTTCCCTCTAATATTTCTTCCGCTATGGTACCTTTAAGTCGTTGTTTCATATAAAGATTAGTGAATAGCCTCCTTTCTTTACGATCCACACAAATTTATTTCAGGACCAACTAAGTTTATTCCAGTCCACTCTGTCAGAAGCCTTTTCGAAGTACACATATACTACATACAGTTTTTTTTATTTTTCTCTAGATATCTTTCGCCGACTGTCCGCAGCAATCCAATTGCATCTCCCCTTTTCCCTGCCTGAAGCCATAATTGCTCTTCTTTCAACTCCACTTCTATCTTAGAATATTATAACATTTATTTATTATAGCGATTTACAATGTTTTATTAAGACATATTGAATAAAATATTATACTCTTAAATGGATAATCTACTTGTGGAAGTTAGCACACTTGATGCACGCTTATGAACTAAGCCATAGATGTCCAATTGTAACTCGTACGAGGTAACCCCTGGCGTAAGCAACCCGCAGCGCGTATTCTTTAAGGTCGTTTTTCCTATTTTATATGGAAAGTTACTGACCTTAGCAGAGCATTCTCCTGGTTCTATAGGCGTTTGGACACCCATGAACTAAGCATTCCCGCTCGTGGATAAAGTCTACTTTTATCAGTTGTGTAATAAATAGTTTATAGTTTCATTTTATAAAATATATTCCCGCCATGGCCACACAAAACGAGCTTTTCTTCCTCGCAAGATTCAGGAATATCTCAATTAAAATATCAGTCTTCAGTTCAGAGAAATTAAATTATACTTCGTTAGTGAAAGAAATAACTTTCTGTAACTTTTTAGTGATAGACAAGTTTCAAATGTAAATAACAGCGCTGATTTCCTCCCGCTTCTTATATATCAAAGAGGGAAAGTCTCTACCCGCGTTGTTTACCCCAGTTGGAGGAGCCGGAACATGTCGCTAGGCAACTGTTAAAGCTCGACCTGTCCGGTCGTCAGGGTAACACGACCAATCTACCTCTACGAAGTGAATCAATCCGCATACTGGAAATTCTGCCAAAGATTTCCATTAATTTCTGTTGGCAAGCTCCTTTGGGAATTACCAACTTTGTCGTTGTGGCGATTTCTTCAGTTCTTCAAGGCTTATATGTGCCTCACGGGCAGTTGAGATTGAGTCCGTCTTTCCTGATTGTTTTGTACTGTCACGTTTCTTACTTTCTCGTTATTTGACGTATAAGAAAAGATATTGTGTTGCTGTAACAATAGATTTTCAAGGAAAAAGCTCTATTTCAGTGTCAGTGTTCCGAAAAATCTTTGTCTTAGCAATTTCTAGTTAATGACTTAACTGCATTTGTTTCGCATTCACTTACCTGCGAGTCAATTTATCCGGGAATATTGGACTACATTAAATATGATATTTATTAGTAAAATTAGTGAATATTGATTTCAAATCAAAGACGCAAAATGCAGTCGTCGTGAACTTTATAACTAATCAAACAATTTTCTTCATTTTCCTTCTTCCATGAAATGAATTCAGCACTTCCAGTTTCTTCGTCAGACCTCTGTGTTTCGGAGAAATTCATTATTATATCCATAATTATTTCCACTTTCTGTCCGAAGTTTCAAAGTTCAAACAGCTTCTGCGGCTCTACGCCAAACAAGATAGCCGCCATTCTTAGATTTATTCCACTTCTCACAGTAGTAGCGTTCTGATCCATTTTCATAATTCCGTTTGCTGCACGTGTATAAACTGCAGCAAAGTATAAACCTATAACACAGAGCGGTACATATAAACCGTTACAATTTTAATAACTTATAACTTGTGAACCAATAATACCAAATGTGTGCAATCTGTTCTGAATTACAGAGTAACTGTGGGAGATTCCTCAGAGTAAATGTTGAAAATGTCTACCACCTGCATCCATACACAACTTACTCGTCGCACCATATTCCTCAACGTTCTCCAAAGTGTATCCTCATCAATGTCACTGATTTCATTCCTAATGGACTCACGGAGTTCAGCAATTGACCGCGGTCTATTCTTGTATACTCTCTCCTTAAGTGAGCCCCATAAGAAGAAGTTTGGAGAGGTTAGTCAGGTGATCTGGGAGGTCACAGATTTTTTGAGATAAGGCGATCAACGAAGAAGCTGACTGTAAGTTTCATAGAATCGCTAGACGTATGATATGAGTAGCATGTCTCCTGGCTCAATCGGCGCAATGTTTCCTTTAGTGAGTTCACTAAACGTCCTCTAATATCATCAACGCAATCTTGACTCATTGCAGGGCTATGTATTCCACTCTCGCTGAGGAGGGAGTCAGTTGTTTCCAGCTTCCTTGCCATCGATAAAATTGTTGGCCTGATTCCAACATCGAATCCTCTTCAAAATGTTCGTTGTGTTTGAATCAAGGAATTTGTCTTCCAGGACGTTTTCACAATAAAAATACGCTTCCGAATGGAGAAATGCATGTTCGTATTTTGACTACAAAAACTAGAGACTGCGAACTAATTAGTAATAGTCAACAATAGTCATAATAGTCAACAATGGATTGTAGCGGGACCGATATAGATTCTTCCAGAGCCACTGGGTTCATTAAACTCAGTTTCAAGTTCATACTGCGTCCAGAGGGAAATATATTATAACCAGGGAAAGGATTTATATGTAAATACATATTTACTTATAAAGCTAATATAATTTATATTTTGCATTATCTTTATGTTTCACAATGTGTAGGGTTGAAAAATCCTACTTTTATTTTCCATATTTTTCCATATTTTAGAGTTTAGTACATATTTTCGTTAATTTCCATATATTTTCCATATTTCATATAAAACAGTCCATATTATATTAGGTTTAACAATAAAACAAAACAAAATTCCATTAACTTTTAAAAATACATTTCAACAATAGAGATTTAAACACATGTTCAGTAATCCCTTTAACATCAGAGTTATTTGAAAATTAGCAGTCCTATCAACAATGGGAAAGTAAGTTACAAAACTGTATTAATTTAATTTAAAATTTTTAACAGACTTCAGTTGTGCAGCTCAACAGTTAAATGCCAGTCAGAGTACACATAGGTTCAGTTTTGTAAATCATACTATAAAGACGGTAAATATGCCAAAAGTACGTCATTCAGTCAATTTAAAATCAAAACTAACAAGTTACATTTCAGAATTTAAAGAAGATGGTTTATCAACTGACAATAAAATATTATTTTGTAATTTGTGTCAGTGTGCAGTATCATCTACACAAAAGTTCCTGGTGCAACAACACATTACAACTAGTAAACATCAGGCCAACAAACAACTAAATTCCAAGCAGAGACAATTGTTTTTAACACAACCAACAACATCGAATGTAAGATCTGAGTTTAACATCGACCTGTGCCGTTCTCTCATCTCTGCTGATATTCCTCTCTACAAACTAAAGAATAAGGTCTTCAGGGAATTCCTTGAAAAATATACTCAACATACAATCCCGGATGAGTCAACACTTAGGAAGACGTATGCTCCATCCATCTACGATGAGACAATACAGAAGATAAGAGATGAAATTAAAGATAGTTCAATTTGGGTTTCCATTGATGAGACTCCCGACAAAGAAGGTAGACTTGTTGGTAATGTAGTTATCGGTTTGTTAAGTGAACAATATTCTGAACGAATTCTTTTACATTGTGATGTTCTAGAAAAGTGCAATAACAAAACTATAGTTAAACTGTTCAACGAAGCTATGGGTATCCTGTGGCCAAAGGGTATTATGTACGATAATGTGTTATTCTTTATTAGCGATGCTGCCCCTTATATGGTCAAAGCTGGACAAGCATTATCTGTTGTATATCCTAAATTGACTCATTTTACTTGTGTGGCGCATGCATTTCATCGTGTGGCAGAAGTGGTCAGAGACAATTTCCCTAAAGTAGATTTGTTGATTTCATCAGTGAAAAAAGTATTTCTCAAAGCTCCCAGTAGAGTTAACGTGTTGAAAGAAATGTACCCTGAAATTCCATTGCCACCAAAGCCAATTTTAACTAGATGGGGTACATGGCTAGAAGCAGTTGAATATTATGCCGAACATATAGACTCTATTAACAATGTTCTCCTTGCATTGGACTCTGAAGATGCAGTCTCAATTGATACTGCGAAAACAGTTACCTGTGACATAAGTGTGAAGAATGACTTAGCTCACATTCAGCATACATTTTCATGCATCATAAAAACGCTCAAAAGTCTCCAAAATAGGCACCTTTCACTATCTGAAAGTTTTGAAATTATAAATAGTACTGTGGAACAACTGAATCGTGGTAGAGGTAAAGTTGCAGATGCAGTAAGAGCTAAGGTGGACACTGTACTTTCAAAAAACCCTGGATATGAAGAACTACAAAAGGTTGTTGCTGTGATGAGTGGTGAATCAACAGTGAAGATTAACTTGGACTTATCCCCAGCAGACATTGTGAAATTGAATTATGTACCAGTTACTTCTTGTGACGTCGAACGCTCTTTTAGTCAGTATAAATCTATCCTCAGAGACAATAGAAGAAGATTCACTTTTCAGCACTTGAAAGAAATGTTTGTAACCTATTGTTATGGTAACAGACAATAAAAATTGTGTTTTGTTGAAACTACATTGGAAGATAAGGTACGTCCATTATATTTTTTGTTTAGTTTGATTAAAATGTACCAATATTTAACGTACATAGTCATTTTTTTATAATTTTAAGTCCATATTTAATTCCATATTTTGGTAAAAATCCATATTTAATTCCATATTTTGGTAAAAATAACTACATATATATTTACATATTTCATATATTTTTAGTCCATATAAATCCGTTCCCTGATTATAACTGATTAAATTTTTAAAGGTTTATATGTATCGCTCTGTATATTTATCTGTTTAAAATTGTGGTCAGACATGACATTCGTTAAGATTATGAGACTGTTAATGGGATGTAGTGAATATTCTGTTGCAGCGTAAGTAAATGTTTTTTGAATACAGTGCTTTTTGCTGACGGAACATTCTAAAAAAACACTCACGGGCATTTGCATAGTCCCAAACTCTCATCTACAGCTCCAAGACCTGACGACCAACAAGTACAGATAAAAAAGCAACTTAAATCTGCCAAAGAAATGTAGAAGGGAATATACTGATCTTTATTATGAAAGACTGTCAATCTATTGAAATCATTAGATACAGCGCAAAGACCCGGGATGCAAAGGTAGTTTAGCGGATAAAATTATCAAATTTGTATAGCTGATGTAAGCATTTAGTGGTTTTTAACCCTCACACCAGCAAAATAATATCTTTTCTCATTAATTGGGCCTAAGAGGGATGAAGTTACAGGGTAATGGAGAAAGTTATATAACATACAACTGCACGCATTGTATTCTTCACCTGACATAGCCTAATTAGGAATATTAAATCCAGATGTTTAAGATGGGCAGGGCATGTACCACGTATGGGCGAATCCAGAAATGCATGTAGAGTGTTAGTTCGGAGATTGGAGGGAAAAATACCTTTGGGGAGGCCGAGAAGTAGATGTGAGAATAATATAAAAATGGATTTGAGGGAGGTGTGGTATGATGATAGAGACTGGATTAATCTTGCTCAGGATAGGGACCGATGGCGGGCTATGTGAGGGCGGCAATGAACCGCAGTGTTCTTTAAAGGCCATTTGTAAATATGAATTTACCTACTACTAACTTAAACTATTTTATAGCAAGTTTTGAAAACTCGAGTTGACAACAGAGTTTATGAAGGTATCGTTCTCATCTGCGTCTGTTGATTCACTCTGAAACGACGGAGAATGGGTATTAATTTATAACATCTTTTTGGGAGTCTAAATTGATTTTTAAATGTATAGGTAGTCTTAAACAATAATTATTTTATTTTAAATATTACGTTTTATGTAAGTCATTAGCAAATTTTCAAGATGCCAAGCGATGTTCCCCAAAATATCCCCCTCTATTTTAACTTCCTGGCTACACCAGTGTTAGAGAACCACGAAGAAACAAGTGAGGAGACCGACCCTTAGAATGGAACCGTGGACCTTCAAATTACGAAACAGGCGTGTTGTGTTTCATTTCTGTTCTTTCATTAATGACGCTATATCAACTACTATGTTACTTAGCATAGATGGAATTAGTGATAGCGAGATGAAGCCGAGGATTTATCATGGATTACTTGACATTCGCCTTTCTGTTGGAAAAATCTCGGAAAAATACCCAACCAGGCAGTCACTTAAATCTCAAGCACAGATATGTATCATGAGGCAAACGAGCCTACCGCCTGAGTTGGTAGGCGTGTTAACCACTACATTATGTATGTATGTATGTATGTATGTGTGTATGTATGTATGTATGTATGTATTTATTTACACTGCAAGTGGGCAAGCACCCGGTAGTAGTGGTATAAACAATATAAACAATACACAATAAAATTACAATAGACGATACAATTTATACAATACAAAATACAATTAGATCACAATACAATTATACACATTAATTACAATTAATGATAATACATAAAATAACCTAATTAATAAGTGAACCTAGTTTTACAATACAACCTACACACACACACACACACACACACACATACACACACACACACACACACACATATATATATATATATATATATATATATATATATATATATATATATATATATATAGGCCCTACATAAGTTTCACATTGGTACTGATAATAATCTTTCACTTTACTCTCATCTCACTCACTATACTCGCATTATGACATATTTCACTGACACTACAGTATATAACACATTTCACTGACACTATAGAACACATTTCATTGACACTAAATTATCAGTGATCGAAACTATTCACTGCACTGTAAAACCATAACTTCACTGACTCACCACGCTTCACTGATACAACAGTTCAAATAAGACAAACAATTATACCCGTATTCACACTTATAAACAGAACTATATTTAGACTAAATATTTCTAGCCTAAGACCCTCTTACAAGCTATTTTTAAATAATTTACAATTCAAACCAAGGGAGTAACTCGTCAGGCTAAATAAATACATGTCACCTTAAAAAATAGATGTCAACTTAATTTTAATTTACACTTTATACACAACGTTTTAAGTTAGTCTTGAATCTCCTTAAGGAAGGTCAGCCCTAAAAGACCGCTGCAGGTAGGTCATTCCAATCATTTATTATAGTTCTATTTAAAAATGAGAATTTACCTGAATCCGTTTTCTGTTTCCTACATTTGATTTTAAAATCATGAGTTTGAAGTTTCATTTTAAAATCATGAATTTAATGTATTATTATTATTATTATTATTATTATTATTATTATTATTATTATTATTATTATTATTATTAAGGAAGAAGAATAAAGATAACCTTCTTATAGTTATTCACTTATGAAACGCTATTATTTAATGTCCTAGTGATTGATTTCCTTAAAGAACGTCAATTCTATTAAATTTAATTTCTGTAAGTCAGTTATTGCTATCTTTAAGGAACAGATCGCGAGTTGCTTTTGTTTTTAGTTTAGTTTTCTTTATCAGTATACTTAATTTATTTCTGTTTTCTTCTGCCGTATCGTGCCAAGCTTTCCTAACCAAGGGGGGGGGGGACGTTAGTGTTGATTATAACCACAAGAGGCGCTGGAATGTGTATACAGATGATTGAACGTGCAGCTTCTAAAGCAATAATTCATTACTAATGCAATCTTTACATCTCAAAAGGCGCATTTGGCTCTCAGGTATGTATTTATGTGTTATCTATGAATATAACTGGCCTTTATTTTGTCTAAGATGAAATATTCCCTAGCACATCAAGATATTATAAACAAGATTTATATGTAATTTATTGTTACTCGTCTATTTTATACTGCCCTTGGGGGAAAGGAACAAAACTAGAGGGGAAGACGTAGGGACTATAAAAATACTTTCTATTCTCTCAAGCCCTTCTCTACGAACTCTGCGTACAGTCTCTCTCGTATTAAAAGTTTCACTATTTATGGCTAGACTTGGAAGAAGATCGGGATTTGGATTAGATCAGTATGTGTAGTAGATGCAGTAAAACACTTAACCTCATTTCTGACCTCTCACTTTTGTTCGTGCTTCGTTCCTCTTTTTGTCTTCTCTCTATTCTCTCTTGCTCCTCTAAATTTTCGTCTAATCTCATATTCTCTCTTCTTTTTTAATCTTTACTAAACTTATGCCTTATACTCTTCATCCCTATTCTGCTCTGTTTTCCATTCTTCTCTTTTGCTGCTCTTGTTTCTGCTTTCTTCTCTCCATTCCTCTGATTTAACTCTTGCTTCTACTCTCATATCTTCTCTCAAATCTTTCTCTGATCTACTTCCGCCTCTTCCCTCCTTTTGATTTAATTTACTCTCTATTCTACTGTTACGCTTTGTCTTCTCAGTTCATTTACACTGCTATTCTCGCCTCCATTCTGCTTCTATCATCCTTCTCTTCCACTTCTTGGCTCAATTTGTTGTTGTTTTTTTTTTTTTTGTTTTGATGTTCTGATTTGAGCTTCTCTGTCCTCTGTCATTTACTCTCTTTCCCTCTGGTCATTTCCTTTCCCCTCTACCGATCTTTTTTTTTTCTTTTTTCTATAATTTTCTCTACTTTTCTGGCCTCACTTTACTCTGCTCTGGTTAGCCAGAATCTTCTCTTTTTTTGTTTTCTCTGCTATAGTCTCTTCTCTCATTAACGCCAATCTTCTCTTCTCTTCTCTTCTCTTCTCTTCTCTTCTCTTCTCTTCTCTTCTCTTCTCTTCTCTTCTCTTCTCTTCTCTTCTCTTCTCTTCTCTTCTCTTCTCTTCTCTTCTCTTCTCTTCTCTCCCCTCCCTTCCCCTCCCATCCCCCCTCGTCTCGTCACGTCTCGTCTTCTCTTCTCTTCTCTTCTCTTCTCTTCTCTTCTCTTCTCTTCTCTTCTCTTCTCTTCTCTTCTCTTCTCTTCTCTTCTCTGTTTTCACAGCTTATTCCGTGTGGTTTTTAGGAGTATATTATGTTTTAACAAGAAAACTGTGGGCCAAAAACTAAAACAAATTTCAGTTTTCTGTTTAAGAAAAATGCTCGCAAGCGTAGATAAATACCTACAGAATGTATGACTAGTGTATTATGTAGCTAGGCGACGATGTGTGCAATGGAGGGGAAACCGGTAACCCTACCTCATCTCCTGGCTTAGATGCCTCATAAGTGGTGTCTTATTGGTATCACTTGTAAGGTTGAGACCTGTCTTCAGTCAGTTGACTAAACAACAGCATATATAGCAGGACTGGCAATTGGCTTCTCGTATGAGCGTTTTACCAGTACGGGCAAATGAAAACAGGTTTGTTCCCTCACGGGAACGAGTGCTACCCCCTCATTAAGGTAGCGGGAACGATCGCAAAGCATGTTTTATAGACCGTACAGAATTTGCAGTTTTAAATGTTACAAACAAAGAAACAAATGCTAGGGAAGTGATACAAACAAACAAATGCTAGGGAAATTATGAAATTGTAGCGATGAACAACCGTGATTGATTGAAACATGTACTTTTGTACCATTTTATTGGTCAAAAGTAGTATGACGTAGTAAAAGTGTAATAGTCTGCCTAACTGGAGAAAGACTAACGAAATTTATAAGCCTCTACTTGCTATTTGGGAACAGGAAATTGTACCAGAACAATGGAAGGAGTCCATAATCGTACCTATCTTTTTAAGAAGGGGGACAAGACTAACTATAGTAACTTTCGAGGAATATCACTTTTATTGACGTCATACAAAATTTTGTCCAATATTCTTTTGAGAAGATTAACTTCATATATAGATGAAATTATTGGCGATCATCAGTGTGGTTTTAGGCGTATTAGATCAACTATTGATCAGATATTTTGTATTCGACAGATAATGAAGAAAAAATGGGAGTATAAGGGTACAGTGCATCAGTTATTCCCAGATTTCAAAAAAGCATATGATTCGGTTAAGAGAGAAGTTTTATATGACATTCTTATTGAATTTGGTGTTCACAAGAAACTAGTTCGATTAATTAAAATGTGTCTCAGTGAAACGTACAGCAGAGTCCGTATAGGACAGTTTCTGTCACATGCGTTTCCAGTTCACTGTGGGCTAAAGCACCTTTACTTTTTAACTTTGCTTTAGAGTATGACAATAGGAAAGTCCAGGATAACGGAGAGAGTTTGGAATTGAACGGGTTACATCAGCTGCTTGTCTATGCGGATGACGTGAATATACTAGGAGAAAATCCACAAACGATTAGGAAAAGACGGGAATTTTACCTGAAGCAAGTAAAGAGATAGGTTTGGAAGGAAATCCCGAAAAGACAAAGTATATGATTATGTCTCGTGACCAGAATATTGTACGAAATGGAAATATAATAATTCGAAATTTATCTTTTGAAGAGATGGAAAAATTCAAATACCTGGGAGCGACAGTAACAAATATAAATGATACTCTGAAGGAAATTAAATACAGAATAAATATGGGAAATGCGTGTTATTATTCGGTTGAGAAGCTTTCATCATCCAGTCTGCTGTCAAAAAATCTGAAAGTTAGAATTTATAAAACAGTTATATTACCGGTTGTTCTTTATGGTTGTGAAACTGGACTCTCACTTTGAGAGAGGAACATAGGTTAAGAGTGTTTGAGAATAAGGTTCTTAGGAAAATATTTGGGGCTAAGAGGAATGAAGTTACAGGAGAATGGAGAAAGTTACACAACACAGAACTGCACGCATTGTATTCTTCACCTGACATAATTTGGAACATTAAATCCAGACGTTTGAGATGGGCAGGGCATGTACCACGTACGGGCGAATCCTGAAATGCATATAGAGTGTTAGTTGAGAGACCGGAGGGAAAAAGACCTTTGGGAAGGCCGAGACGTAGGTGGGAAGATAATATTAAAATGGATTTGAGGGAGGTGAGCTATGATGATGGAGTCTGGATTAATCTTGCTCAGGATAGGGACCAATGGCGGGCTTATGTGAGGGCGACAATGAACCTCCAGGTTTCTTAAAAGCCAGTAAGTAAGTAAGTAGGTAAGTAACTGGAGAAAGAATAAATTGCAATACAGTAGCGATAAAACAAAATCGATAATTTAAAACGATAATTTTGCAGTGATAGAGAAAACTCGGTTGAAATTCAATGAATTGTTAAAAACTATTAGTAAATGGACGAAATAGTCTCCTTAATAGTCAATATGTGATATCGATTGTGTTAGCCACGTGTCTGGTGGCCATGTTTGGCAGAAGGTGATGGCCCTGGAGGAGTCCCGCCCCCGCCAGTACCTTGGGTTTACGATGAGGGACTGTCGGGGTTCCAAGAAATGTATCCCCAGCGGTGGAATAATTCATGTTGCGCCTTCTTTTTTTTAATTCCCCTCCGAATCCCTTCGCGGGGTAGTGTGCCGAGATTCTCTCACCCCCACGCGGGACTGTTAGCCACCCTTTCGCTTGTTTGCACTCTGTTAAAGATCACCTTGATAAATGGTGATCTTCAACAACTGGTTGAGCTTCCGCTTCCACGACTCCGACTGGATTTAGATTGGTCGTTTTTAATGGAGTGGAAGTTCGCTATGGTTTGCCCACGCGCACAGGGGTGGGTAACGATGTCCCTTGCCAGAAACCTCCCCCCGCAATCCGTGCTAGTGTCAGGCGCGACTAAATCCGTGAAATACACATGTAGAGACACTGTGGATCACATTCTTCTTCACACATTCGATTTCGAACTCCATTTAGTGCCTCTTTAATCCATATCTTGAATTCAATATCCATATGGTCGAAAACGCACGGACTTCACTTAAATGCAAGTAAATCGCAGACTATATTAATAGAACATCAAAGATCGAAGTGTGACAAACAAAATTTCCCGCTGATAATTGTAAATAATACTACTATACCATACAGCTCGACTGTGAAGAACCTTGGCATTTATATGGATTGCCACTTGGAATGGAATGAACAAGTAAATCATATTTCTAAAAAAAAAAATATTTTCTATTATTCACTCATTTAAGCGACTGAAGCATTTTCTTCCTGATAAATTAAAATTAATCCTTGTACAAACACTAGTGATGCCACACTTCGACTATTGCGATATTATATTAAGTAAGCTAAATGCAAATTTAAGCAGCAGGTTACAATGTGTGCATAATGCGTGAATTCGTTGTATTTGCAATATTTGTAAGTATGATCATGTTTCCCCGTCTTTCCAAAATCTGTCTTGGCTAAGGCTAAGTGATCGACGAGCCCTGCATTCTCTTATTCTCTTATTTCAAATTCTGCGCACCGCTACACCAATCTATTTGGCTTCTCGTTTTCAAAATGTATCCGCATATCATCAGCTAAGTACCAGGTCTCATCATAACAATTTACTCATTATACCCTACCACAAGATACCTTTATATTCTTCATCTTATACAGTTTCAGTTGCTCGCTTCCGAGTGATGTAAGGGGTTGTTGGACAATAACTTCATTTAGGTCAAAATTGCATAAATTCTTACTTAACAGATTAACTACTGATTAATATTTGTTACTTATAATGAAACTAACATCTGTCCATTCTTATTATTATCATTAATTTTTCTAAATAGAATATGAAAGCTCTAATGGCAAAATTTCATTACATTAATATTCTCATTATATAGATATACGATATACGTATTTTATATTTATATTTTTCTCCCAATAACATAATTCTAGTAAACTTATATTAACCCATTTATGCCCAGATTTTTTTTTTTAATTTTTGTTTCACATATCATATTAAGTGAGTCAGAGGGTCGTTGTAAGCATGAGGAACTATGAAAATACTGATTTTGTTACTTCGGTAAAAATTTATGGGATGGGTCGATAACGACCCACTAGGCACTTCCTCGAGAATTTGTTCATTATAATGTTTTGATGATTCCTTGTTTTATTTATGCTTTTGCGTAGTATGCAACTTGTTAAATTTAAAAGTAATGTATAAACAAATCATTACCATATTAAAAACGCATACTATTTTTATTAAATATTCATTGGATAATAATTATAATTTCCCTGAGAGCTAATTCACATTTACATGTATTTTACATTCACAAATCTGAAAGGAAACCTTGTACTTGAAGAAATAAGTAATTTGAAACACACAATAAATTATGGTGCATGACATAAGGTCCACACCTGTGGAGTAACGGTTAGCGTGTCTGGCCGCGAAACCAGGTTTCCCGGGTTCGAATCCCGGTCGGGGCAAGTTACCTGGTTGAGGTTTTTTTTCCCAGCAAATGCTGGGTAACTTTCGGTGTTGAACCCTGGACACTTTTCACCGGTATTATCACCATCTCATTCAGACACTAAATAACATGAGATGTTGGTACAGCGCCGTAAAATAACCTACTAAAAATACATGACAAGTCCTTAGTTCTACTCATGATAGGCCTATGGTGCACCTCTGAAATGCTTTTACATTGCCACAAATCTTGTATCGCCGTCTTTGTTGTTGGGTTATAGTGCCCACAGTGATCCTTTCTCCGGTGTTCTTTGATGGTATCGAAGGAACGAACTCGTCTTCCACTCCCAGCTTCATATCGAACCGAACAGGACAGGTGAGACTCGGAAGGAACGAACTTTCTCGGACCTTCCGAATAGAAGCTGGGGTCCCCCAAGGCAGTGTCATATCTCCCACTCTGTATAACATCTATGTGGCAGATATTGCCCTACCTAATAACCCGCTAGTAGGACTGGCACAATATGCAGACGATGTCGCATATTGGGCAACACACCCCCGACTCCCCTCCGCTAGGAAGTTACTAAACGCAACACTCAGGCAGTATCTAAATTGGACCAACACGTGGCGTATCACAGTCAACACAGACAAAACACAGATATGCGTCTTCCGCCCAAAACTCCGGACTCGGGTCCTGCAGAACAACCCAATCACAATAGCCAACACTCAACTTCCACTCCAGCGGAATCTCACATATCTAGGAATACCCCTCACCACCAAACTCTCCTGGACCGAAGTAGCTAAAGAAACCTGGAGGAAATATAATGCAGCCACCAGAGCAATAAGCTACCTAAGTGGCATCAATCGACCCGGTTGTATAACCGAAACACTCCTCCACCTATACAAAGCATTGGTTAGATCCCTATGCATATATCCCTCCATTTTCCTCGCACAAGCCCCTCCAATTCCCAATTGAAATTTGAAGCACGCGAAAGAAGAATTCTCCGCCAAATCTTCCACCTGCACAGACGCACCAGAAATAACACAGTTTACACTACCACAAAAACAAAGCCACTCTTCACACACCTAAACAACATAAACAGGAAATACACACATTCGGCACTAAATCGCGTATATACACAACACATCTTCGCAAATCCCCCGAACACAAACAACAGAACAACACTGGAGAAACTCCTCTACAACTACCACCAGCCCCCACCACCAAACTAAAACACACAAACAAAACCACAAACACGTGTTGGAAATTTGAATACTGTCTGAGAGGACACACGACAGCAACAGAGAGGCAGATGAATAAAATAACACCACACCATGAAAGTCTCCATAACGATTCAGACGCTTCTGCCACCGGAAGGGGAAACTCAAAAATGTATGTGTGCACAGTGTTCTGCCCAAGAGCAGGTCTTTAACTGCAAACCCAGCATTTCCCTTTCTTGCTTTCCTCTTAATCTCCCCATGTAATATTTAATGCTGTCTATCAACTGATATCTTTTACCCCGAACTCTTGTCCCGTTCACCATTCCTTAAGCATTCCAAATTAACAAATTAGGCCTACACCAAAATAATAAAAAAAATAAAGTAAAAAATAAAATAAAATAAAATAAAATAAATAAAAAGCCAATCACCGCATTCACACACCTACTGGCACTTAAGCCAGAAATAGTGTATAAGTATGTAAATATATATTTATTGTTATTTATGTACAATGGCTGGAGAGGGCATCCTGCGCGTATAAGACCCTAAAACGGCCTCTGGCTCAAAGCCAGTAAAGTCAATAAACATCAACATCTTCCACTCTTTGGAGAAGTGTCATATTTTAGGCTTGCGTTATTTCGTGGCCGAAGGCGAGTGCATCCAAACACTTTCCATATGATCGATTGACTGAGAAGCCAAGCATTGTTCATGCACACATCTAATAACCACGAAAGTAATGGTATATGCCATTTTTTCCACGTATATCAGAAATATGTACTCCACTCATATTGCAATTATATTTACGGAAAACATAAGGCAGACGAACTTTGATTTCCTCTTCTTGTAAAGGGGCTACTTCATGTTCGTTAGATGTGATGCTCACCTTTATTTCTTTCTCGCTTTATTCTACGTGTCGGTGGTGGGGAATTCTCATTTTCATTGCTGATAAGATCTGAATCTGTTCTAATATCGGTGCCCCTTTCCTCATTATAAGGCTGAACAATGTCTGGTAGCTCTGTCACTAACTCTGCTGTGGCTTGTAGTTAAGCTTGGTTGGAGATCTTGGAATCTTCATCTCCAGAATCTGCATCCGTTATCCTCAGGCAGACCAATGAATGTATCTGCCCCGTATTTTGGGATTTCGGAAGAATCAGATCTCTCCAACTATCCTAGAATTTAGATTACTGTCAGACTAGTGAGTCTGAAAAAAGGGAATAATTATGATTATGGAAACTGTAATGAAGAATGTCAGTTTTCAGATGGGGCCAGTAGGGAACGCTCATGAAGATAATAAAAAGACAAAACGGGGTCATTCTGATTGTTATTCACACTCGGCTCTCACTCTCGTAGGTGCCGCCAGTGCCGAGAATTATGAACTACTTAATTCGTCTAAGACTATTCAGAGTGCATCCCAAGCAGTGAGATATAACTTTACACAAATAAAACAATGTTGTAAACGAAAGCGGTAATAAGCCTGAGATATTCTGAGAAGTGCTGTCAGAATTATCATTCCCAAAAGCACTCCTAATCCTTACACAAACTTCTATTGAGGTAGTTGTTCGTAAAAACATCGCTCAAAGGAAAATAATAAGAAAATAAAATGATTTCATAATGAAAAGCTATGTGAAAGGTAATTCTCGAATAAGTGCTTAGTGGGTCGTTATCGACCCACACTAAATTCTAAGCCCTACTGTACAGCAAATAGCGTAAATATTGACAAAAACATACAAGATACATATTCTCCTGAATCTTCGTGGCAGGAAATACTGATTGTTAATAAAATTCACGGATTGAACAGAGTTTTTACTCACTTTTTCTTCTCCAAGGCAGACGGTAGTTGCGTCATATTTATTCGGCAAGTTCCCGTGCAATAATGACGTGGCCTGTTGGTTTCCCGCGTGTTCCACAAGTGCATTGTACCTTTGTACATCTAAGAAAAGTAGATACATAGTGTTGCCTAGACTAATTCGCGTGGAAAATAATTTTAATCAATGGGTCGAAAACGACCCACCTGGGCATAAATGGGTTAAATTAATTATCATCATTTTACTGGCAATCTCAACTGAATTATAATTGATTGAATTAAATTAGCTCATAAATTATGTTATTGCTTTATCTTATAGATTTATCTAAATTTAAATAAACATGTAGGCTACTAGTCGTTAAAACTTAACCGAAGAATAATGCTGGAGAATCTTTTAAGCTTAGTGTAAGTATTTGTAATTTAAATATGTATTGTATTGATTAAGGCTGGTTGAGTGGAAGAGAAGGCCTTATGGTCTTAACTCTGCCAGCGAAAATAAATCATTCTATTCTATTCTACCTTTTCCGATCGTCCCTAGTGATAAAAATTTCCCCCAATTATTTTATCTTATTGATTTCGCCAAGTTGTATAATTGTACTGGTATTAATATCATCCACTTCCTTTATCCTTCTCGGTAGATGAACAGGGTTGAAAAGTTGCCTACAAAAATTAATATTCAAAACTTGTTGCAATACAGTAAATAAACAAAGTATTAAGAGGAGTCATCAAGATCCAAAATGAAAAAAATTAACAATTTTATTTTTTACACTTTATGAAAATATGGTTTTCGCTGCTTAATTTAGTGTTTGGTTTATTAAAGTATTCGAATATTTACTATTTTAAATATATTTTTAAAAATATTAGCGTATTTATGTTTCAGAGAAAAGAATTTACCACTTTTCACAAAAAAAATATATTATCTCAGGAACTAATTGTCTTATAAGGCTGTGGTTTGGCTTGTTTTGTATTAAAATTAATGATTCATAAAGGTTGTGTTTCAAGATCTGGCCCATTCTGATTTACTAGAAAAAATGTTTGAGAGGAAGAATTCAGAATACTAAGGAATCGTTCAATAACATTGTGTTGTGCCGTATCCAAAAAAATGTGTTTGTTGGTATATCAAGGTTGGAACTTGATGTACTAGAAGCTGTACTCACATTTAATGATAGATACACTGCAAGAATACAGATATTGAAGGATCTAGGTATTCAAATAGGATATAATACTCGAAAAACATGGTGAACTTGGACACATTACGAATGAGACAACAGTAACAAACACACCAAAGAGGCAAGATCCAAGAGAAGGAGGACAGTATTAGGTGAGAAGAAGATAAGAACTACCAACCAGAGGGTTTTAAAACATTTTTTCTGTAATAGGCGAGTTTTTATGGAAATTTTTGTTTTAAACGTGATTTACTTAAAACTACATTTTTCAACATAAATGACCAGTTTTCTCAGAAACTATTAGGTCAATCTCCATGAAATTTTATCGTACATTTCAGATAACACTGTGATGATGTGAAATTTCTTTGATTGAGTTTGCTGTAATAGTTTATTTAAAAAAAAAGAATTAAATGTCTATTTTTTTATTTTAGAGGTTTATAAAAAAACGTAATATATTTTTTTCTGTTAGATGTTTTATCATCAAAACGAATCAGTACACTCAGAAGGAATTCGTAAACATCCTATAAAATATCACATTTCTATACCTAGTATGTTCTAAGATGACGGGTCATTAATATTGATATTTTAACATTAGTGAGATACTTACACATAGCCTATACTCACCCTAGTACACGACATAACTCTTCACAGATACAAATCATGCATAACGTGGCCTGCCGAAGTGATGTGCAACTTGAAAAAGGGCCACAGTACCGACATCTATCCGCAGTATGCGGAACCCGAATCACGCAAAGTGAAGTGGGTTGGCATTAGGCACACACACACATACTTTTAGTGAGATAGGACTTGGCGACTCCCCTTAAATTGTTATTGGAGTCCCCAGACTGAAGCATGTATTACTTGCGGAAATTCAATGGAGCCCTTTACATTAAGACTTCATTTCTTCTATCCCTTGAAACGATAAGCCGACACCACACAGTGTTTCCCCTTGTTGCTTAGTTACACGCCGCGCCGATACAGATCCCAAAGTTTGCTAGTCATCAGAGGCTGCCGACGCGATGGTTTTCATCGTGTACATTTTGTTATTGTGTTTACCACGATTCTCACCGGCATCTTTTGTCTTTATATTTTTGCGGAACTTCTTTTTTCATTGTGGTAATTGATAGTGCATAAGTCCACACCTGTGGAGTAACGATTAGCGTATCTAGCCGTGAAACCAGGTGGGCCGGTTTCGAATCCCGGTCGGGGAAAGTTACCTGGTTGAGGCTTTTTCCAGGGTTTTCCCTCAACCCAATATGAGCAAATGCTGGGTAATTACACTGAACAACAAGAATTTTGCTTCGACTTAAAACAATGTGTCCCTTATGGTTTGGTGTGCGCTGAATCCGATAAATGTACAGTTTCCCTGGAAAATAATGAGACGATTGAATATTCCTAAGTCTCAGATGTAAAACACTGCGCATGATCAGAGACCAGAGCACTGATACACAAGATAACGAATATTGAGTTACTTAGATTCAGGCTATTTGGTTTGTTACTAGCATCGTTCCGAAATTCACTTCAAAAACTGCAAAAAATATGATAATATTACGTAAATAAAAGATAAATATATACATAAATCGTGTAGTTAAGTCGACAATGGACCTTCATGACTAGATCGATACTCCGCACAGAAAGGAAAGCTTTCCTGTCGTTGCAATAGCTCAGACGCTAAGACTTCCGCGTGTTGTGTAGAAGAGAGCGAGTTCGATTCTTAGTGTACATCAACGATTTTTTTTGTCTAAATAGCGTTGAAATAGCTAAGTAACGTTGAAATAGAGTTTTACAAAGTCCTCAGATTAAGTGTTAATGATCACAGACAATACAAAATTACAAGTTATAATATTATAAACGTTAATTTAATGAATGCATTTATATACACACATATACAATGTAAATGCACATATATTAAAAACTAACAATTAAAATGAAACTAAAAAAATATTCCTAAGCCACACAGACAAACTTTTACAAAGGTTTAGAGTCCTTAGGCTATGTCATTTGTTGAGTAAGTATTACAATATTTTATTAGTAGCTTTTCCAAAAGTGTAATAAATGCACTCGCACGAAACAATTTTTGTTAAAAGTGTGGCTTTGGATTATTTTATTCTCACCCCTTCAGTTGATTTTAACTATTTTATCTACGTGTTTGCAATAGTGTTTAATTTAATGTGCTTTCAACTTTATTCATATTATGATTGAATGAAAAAGGACTGTTGCAGTTATTGACTGATTACATATATTAATACTAATTATTAAATGCATATGTTAAGTAACTAATTGCAGTATCTTTTGCAAAATCTTGAATGTTTAAGTTGTCAATAATATTTCTGTACTATATACTATAAGACGTTAAAATAATTTTCAATAGATTTTGGACCCTCTACTTTATAATCACTGGTTTTAATGAAAACATATTTTCTTTCTTAGGATATCTACAAGTTCAACTTTAATAATATTCCGAATAGCTTTAATTGCATTATATGAATTTTTTACTTTTCTATTCAAATGTATTCTATTTCCCTCTTTCATAATTGAAAAAGAGAAGGATAGGCACCTATGCCCACCGAAGCCATCGAAATCGAGACGAATTGTGGGATCAACTTGTTGACACCTGGGAAGATCTCGCCGGGGATTAGAACTTATTCCACAATCTCGTGACATCCATGCCGGACTGACTTAGAGCTGTAATAGAAGCTGATGGCATGTGGACAAGATTTTAAGTTAACAGGTCTCTTTTTGTTTCGTATAATTTTTGTTTGAGGAAGAATACTTTTAAGTTCCAAGTAAGATTTATTTATTTTTTTTTTTTGACGAGGTTCAGCCCACTTGTAAGACCCAGAAATTGGGCATAAATTATTCATATTTTTCGACAAATTAGATAGTCGAGGAACTCTGAAGAAATTAATTACACCTCAATAAAAAAAAGTTTCACCTGGGATCGAACACGAGACATTTCGGGTAAGTAGTGGAACCGACACGCTACTATATGAACTACCGAGACAAGACAGTGACAGCAGCAGTCTAGAATGTAGATCCCATAGCAGGCATTTGCCATTCGGTACAGAGAAGCAATGATATTTTGTGACCCGAGCTATGTTGTGAAATCGTGGCCTTAAATGGCTGTCTTCTTCGTGATCCTTATTCTGGTCCTTGTCCTTGTTGTGGTCCTTGTAACAATTCTTGTTGTATTGTCATGAAACTTATCGTTACGTCGATATCGAGTGAACCGCGCTGTAGAACTTTAACTTCCGACGACCAAGAGTCGTCTCATTCCTTTTAAGGGTAACTGTACCTCTTTTCTTCGTATCACGTAAGGTTTTTAAGATATACTATGATTTCACTTTTCGATAAGCGCTCTCCCAGGAAACATCTGGCGCGGGTTGGGGATTGTAACCCAAAACAAAAGCTAATGCATTTTATGAGTTTATAACTTATTTTCGATTTCTTATGGTTGTTAACATGTTCTTTTGTACTTCTAATAAATAAACAGGTATTGGTCCCTTCTATTAAGTAAATTTCAGAACAGTTCAAAGTGAGGTCTATGCAATGAACAAACAAGTGTGTGGTTTTCGGTATTTAAAAGGAAAGTTTACCTTTTTGAATGAAGGCAAATTAAAAGAGAGCATTTTGATCGCTCCACAAATTTACAAAGTTATAGCTGACTCTTTGTTTGAGGAAAAACTTTCCGTTACAGAAAAAATAGCATGGAGAGCATTCAAAGATTTTTGCTCAAATTTCCTTGAAAATTATAGGGCAGAGAACGACATAGAACTTGTTGTGGAAACCATGTCAAGTGTATATGAGAAAATTGAATGTAATATGTCTCTCAAAATACCCTTTTTACATTCTTATTTGGATTTCTTATCTCCTAACTTTGGAGCGATAAGCGAGGAGCATGGGGAAAGGTTTCATCAAGAAATATCTGAAATGGAAAGGCAATATAAAGGAAGATCATAATCCAGCATACTTGCAGACTATTGTTGGTTCCTTGTAAAAGACAGTCTTGGGTCTAGTTATAAACAGCATCGTCCAGAAAATCTTTTAAACGTAAGTTCAAATTCCGAAATTTTTCTCATTATCCTTACCCATAAAAACGTTTTTATTGTTGTTGTATTTTAAACTATGTAACATCATCATTTTTGTATCCAGTATTCATTTTTCAAGTATTATGAGGAATTTTGAATCCCTAGTGTGTTGTAATTTTACCAGTAGCAGTGAAAAATAAAAAAAAAACAAGTTTTCATAAAAAATTCAATTCATTTTTCCCGGAAAATGGTACGTGATGGGACAATTTGGATTTTAAATTCAGTTTTAGGCCACACATATTAATAATATTCACCTATTTTTATTTCGAAGTAAGACAAAAAGTAAACATTTTTTGCTCAGTGTTATCGCTGCTGGATCCCGGCATTATCACCTTCATCTCGTTCAGACGTTAAATAACCTGAGATGTTGATACGGCGTCATAAACTAACCAACTAAAAAAGATACCGGAAGTGCACAATGCCGTCATCGTTTATTTTCCTTTTTCTGCCGACAACGAGAGAAGTAGCAGTAGATGTACAAGTATTGCTTGTTGGGAATACAATAAAACTTCAGTTTGATTGTAGACTAGACTAAGGTTTATTTTTAATTGCATTTATACAGTTTTAAAAGCTAAAATCAATACATTTGCATCGCTTATTGTGTGAAGATGAAGTGTTCCTGAATATCGTCGGCTGTTATTGAATAGAGCATTGTCTAATACAGCTGCTATCTTCCACAATCCCGCGCTCGGAACAACAGTGAAGATCTCTGCGGTCGGTAAAATAATTTATGTTATGTTTTATCGTTTGTTGTAATTGTGCATAACATCGACCTCATTCTGCCGCCTCTGGGCTCAGTCTAGGTGTGGCCCAACTTTGATAATAATTTATAAAAGAGTCACGGTCAATTGCTCAGATCTTTACACCACATTCTCCCTCATAAAGTACTGTACATTAAGTCAACTGAACAAATGGGCAGTCAAACTGTTTCAAAATCAGTAAGTCAAAAAAAGTTAATAAATATAGGCTACACGACGTGAAATGCGAAATTAAGGACATAACAAGCTTTCTGATTGGATGAATAATTCAGTCATTAATATTTCTTTTATGTTTTTTATTTATATTTTCTATACCTAGTTTATTTTTTGGGGTAATTTGGGTTATTTATTTGGTGGAGATTTAATTTCCTTTGCTTTAATTTCGACTGCGTTAATTTTGTTATAATGACGTTTTCTAACAATAGCCAACGCATGCGTCTACTCGTATGGTAGCCGTATGGTTAATAAACTAGGAGATATTAGCTGTCTATTGAGACTGAGATACTACAGCTTACATACTCTCCGAAATAAACGATATTAAAATCGGAGCAATCACTTTGGAACACGTTATATTACTAGACCTACTGCTGTTTCTAATTTGAGTACCATGTTACTCCTACTGCTACTGTTTACACTTTCATTCTTACCACTGCTGTTACAGAAACTATTAGGAATACTTCTACTGCTATTGCAGTCACTACTGCGTATATTTACCTCTGATTGAGGTTCTGGCTGGTGTATCTATTATCAGGCAGTACGTCTCACTTGACGATATGTGTCATAGAAAGAACAAAGAACAATTGTTTGTTTGCATCTGAAGTCTGATTAGTAGAATATGTAGTTAGTCGGCGATGTATGCATTGGAGGGGGAAAGGAACTGGCCACCCTACCCCATTAGTGATGCCTTGTTGGTGTCACTTATGAGGTTCAAACCTGTCTTCGGACAGTTGACCAAACAAAAAAAAAATGCGTATACTAACTGGCTCCGCAGTGAGGCAAGCGAAAGTATTCGACCCGGCAGCGATGTAACTTTGAAACGCCTGTTGCTATAATTACAGCTACTACTGCTGATATTACTACTATTACTATTGTTGCTACTTCTGTTACTACTGCAGTTACTATTGGTACTGTTACTTCTAGTATTGTGTATACTACTTTACTGGTCTTACTTACAGTATTTTTCGTGTTATGTTATTGCTATCGCACTGCTGATTTTTCAAATACCGTTCAAGCTACTTTACTGCTGCCACATTAAGTACTCGTAATGTTGCATGTCTATACATGGAGCGTAGTGGTAATTTGGGTATAATGAGTTAATTTGGGTATAAGTTACAATTTATTGAATAGAACTTTACCTAATCTTCAAACACATGCCCCTGGTAGAGGGGCAGAGAAGGCCTGACGGCCTTATCTCTACCAGGTTAAATAAATAAATCTAATCTAATCTAATGTAATAGGGTGTTTGAGAAATACTTTGACATACCTTGGGGGGAGGATATATTCCTCACACCAAAATAAGAAGAGAAGTTCATATAAACTTATGTTCGAAAATCTTTAATTTTTTAGTTATTAATGAAAGAACATAATAAAACATTTGTTAGATATTGTCAGCTTGGTAGCAAGTGTTGCAACTTTAATCAATTCAGAAATTCATAACAAAATATTCAAAGTGTTCTCCTGTAGAAAACAAGTCTCCTTGGCATTACATAGCCATCTAGGATACAATGGGTGCATCAGCAGACTTGTATCCATAATATCATTCGATTATCTAATGAAATGAATATTATAATCGGTTACAAACTTAAGTTAAGTTGTTAGATTCTATCTCGAAACGCGTTGAACGTAAACTTTCATTGTTATGAGTTTCTAAATTGATTAAAATTGCAACACTTGCTACCAAGTTGTCAATATTTAACAGATGTTTCATTATGTTCTTTCATTAATAATTAAAAAACTAAGGATTTTCGTACATATGTTTATATGAACTTTTTCTTGTTTTGTTGTGAGGAACATGCCCCTAAGGTTTGTCAGACACCCTGTATTGTCTCTTTCACAATTGCTTAACATGGAGTGTTAAAAATGTTTGTTGATCACACTGATACTCCCTGATAAACAAAAACGGTCTCTTGTTTACCAGTCTATGAAATGACCCATCACATTCAAAGCAATATTTTTGGGAAAGCAGCTGAGATACAGTAACCAAATTCATGTATGTGTACATTATAGTATTTAGAACATGTTTTTAATAAATTTAGTAATATATCATTAATAATTTGTTAGTAAATTACAATTTAAAATTTGGGTAATTTGGGCGTAAGTTATAATTTATTGAATAAAACTTCACCTAATTTTCAAACACATGCCAATTTAATATAATATTGTCTTGTTTCAGAATTGCCTATCATGGAGTGTTAACAATTTGTGTTGATCACACTGATACTGCCTGAGAAAAATTGTTTTATTTACCAGTGTTTAAAATGGCACATCACATTCAAACCAGTATTGCTAGGAAACCAGCTGTGATACAGAAACTAGTGTATATTACACATGTTTAGAACATGTTTTTAATAAATGCAGTAACATATCACTAATAGTCCGTTAGTAAATTACAATTTATAAACGTGAGGTGATGTGGATGTAATTATAATTTTCGTTCCAGATCATGCCACGTACAGAAATTGTGGATTAGTCAGAGACAAATAAATATTCGAAGTATTTTCTGTCCCTGATTTTAATGGGAGATATTTTAAGTTTACAAAATAAGCCTTATCAAGAACTTCATTACTGACAGGATTTTTAAAAATCTTGTTGGGTTTAATCTGAAATCTTAAATGCCTACCTAACCTCTGCACTCTGTTCTAAAATACACACACTAACCTATGATTGGGATAATTTTATTTTATAAGGATTTTAAAGCATGTTTTACTTCAATAAATCACATTATACCCAAATTTCTCCATCCATCGTGTAAATTGAGTATAGGCCTAGTTAATGTTAAGGTTATTATTATGTTAAGGAGAGGGCGACATACTTGAAAATACAATAGAATCATTCTAGAAGGTCATAGTGGTAACATATAAAAAAAAAACCGACTGGAAAATTTTATCACGGTAACAGGCTGTGTCTCTAAACTTAGAAAAGGCTGCTTTTATACCCAAATTACCCCAACAAACCCGATATAACACGGTACAGTAACCCAACAATTTCGCAGCACCGTCAATCATTTTCTTCTTCTTCTTCTTATCCCAAGGTCCTTAGACAAGTCCTTGAGGATGTGTTGTTGCAGTTGGTGTATTACATTTTTTTACTCTGAGTAATTATGTGGTATGGAGTGAGGCTATACACGTCTGTATATTACTTGGGAGGCTGCTTCTATGTTGCATTTTCTACATAATGGGAATATCTTATTAGATGCTGTTATCTTCATGTACTTTGTGTGCCCAATTTTTAGCCTTGCTTTTGCAGTTTGTAATTCTCGGCTAAATTGACAGTTGATGGCTGTTCCCGGTTGTTGCTCTTTATACATGGGTAATTCAATAACTAGTGGCAAATGATGCAAGCTGATAACAATGAGAAAGAAGAGCATCTGATGTATGTTATTTTTAAGTTTCAAGACAATAATCTCATTTATAAGATATTTGTAATCAATTTAATTTATACACTGTTATCTGTAGTGCTCTAAAATGTTTAGCAAATACGAACAAAGATGCTTCATTAAGATTCAAATTGCAAGAGGCAAGAATGCTCGACAATGCCATACAGCATTACTGAAAGCGTTTGGTAGAGAGACTCCACCATATCTTACCGTGGCTAGGTGGACACATGCATTTCGCAACGGGAGGGAAGATGTTCATCAAAAACGTGGAGCTGGCAGACCGCAATCGGCAAATGATGATGTGCTTGTGAACACTGTAAGAGCACTACTGGAAGAACACTGTTGTTGGACTTGTATTGAACTAGCAAGGGAAGTTGGAAGTGCTCCTGGTACGATTCTTCGCATATTTTAGAAGAAGTTAAAGACGAGGCAAAATCTGCGCTCGGTGGGTTCCACGCAATCTGAAAGAGGAAAACATGTGGCAGAGAATGGAAACAGCGAGATTGCACTTAGAACGCTATCGACGTGAAGGCGAGAGTTTGCTTCGACGTATCATAACTTTAGATGAAACATGGGTTTGATGCTACCAATCAAAATTGAAGAGATAATCAAATGAGTGGCGACACAATGATTTCCCAAGGCCAAAAAAGTATCAGCAAGAACAGGATCCACTTAAAGTCATGTTCATTGTTGCCTATGATTTCGACGGTGTCCTTGTCACTCATTCAGTTCTTGCGCGAAATCATGTGAATGGTGCATATTACAGTTAGCCTACTTTCTGGAACACAATTTACGAACAGCTGTGCGCCGTAAATGTCCAAATCTCAAGAATTTTTATCCTATTGTGCTACATGATGATCTCGCTCTCACATGCCCCTGTGGTTAATTTACTTCGCAGTCTGAACTGGGAAATTCTGGAGCATCCTCCATACTCCCCATATATGAGCCCATGTGATTTTGACCTTTTCGCGAAAATGAAATTACCACTTAGAGGAATTCGCTTTAGAACCAGAGAGGCAATTATAGAGGCAGTAGAGCAGTATGTTCGAAGATTAGTACAACAAGACGCTGTGGATGGCATCCTTTGTCTCCTTAAGGTGTGGAGGCGGGTTCTTCATGTTGGAAGAGATTACTTCTGAGCACTGCAACAATGTGACTGTCCCAAAAATGTTTTCTTTGTTGTTAATTCAAATGACCCATGTATCATTCATGTCGTGGTGATATGTGCAGCCAGAACGGACCAACATCTGTAGTAGATTCGGAGCATGATGATGATGAAAAGGAATGCAATGGTAGTCTCAAAATAATCTCATATGGTTTTCATTTCCTCATATTGAAAGAATTGCAAACAGAAATGTTGGAAGCAGGATAAATTTGCACTCGTGTGTGTACTGTATACAGCAGAATAACAGGCATCGCATATCTTAAAGTAAATGATTCCACTGTGTATGCTGTTATTTGCACGGCCTGGTTTTCTCAGAACTGTATTGCATTGTGTTTGAACATCATAAAAGCTTAGGACTGCTGCCGCATGAATACTATTGTTTGTTTCCATTTACACATGCTGCGCTGTAAACATTTGATTCTGTAAATAATAGAAGAGATTTTAATGTTGGCGTTTTTAAAGCCATTGCGTTGCTTCAATTCTTCATCGTGCTTCAATTCATTGACGTCACAGTTTTGTTGTATGCGTTTTTGAGATAGGAAACTGCTCAGGTATTGTTAGCCTGTGATCTAAAGAGGCGATTACTACTAGATCCTCTCATAATGTTACCAATAATTTTGATTGACAATTATCGGGCACTTCACAACTTGAGATTTTATTGCAGAAACTATTCTTGCGATTGTTAATCGTTTCATAGCGATATTTTCTACGATATCGATGTCCTTGATTCGTTTCACGGTAAGTGAGCAAGGTATTTATATCTGTCTGTTACAGATTGCTTGCTTCAATTTCATTATCGTCTAATTTAAGACAAAGTAATGATCATCGCTAATAGCTGATTTTATGTGAAAATTTTCTGCCTAGTTTCTTACGATATAATGATGTTAACGATAAAAAAAGTTACAGGGAATTTATTGAATCCTTGTAATTGCGTGAAATGTTCATGCAATTCGTGATTGTTATTGTGAGCATGGTTGGGATATTAAGGATATTCGGGTATTTGTAATGAAATTTTTATATTTCTTTTCATTTCTGATTTTCTTTTCTTTTATACATTCTATGTTTCTGATCCACTTATTGTTCTTTGAAGATATGTGAGCATGAATTCATTTGGAAATTAATACCACAATTAAGTGCTTTAGAAATAGGCTAGGTTAATAAAGTATTAACCAGTTGATGACCATGCTCCTGTGTGAGAGTAAGACCGTGTGTTAGCACAAAACTACTTGCTAGGATTAGCTCAAATAGTAAGTACCCTCAGAGTTCACCTTGTACATAAGGGGGAGGCGTTTGCTCTCATCGGTTTATGTAAAATTTATTTATTTATTTATTTATTTATTTATTTATTTATTTATTTATTTATTTAATTATTTAATTATTTATTTATTTATTTACTTATTTTATTTGACAGCAATGTGATGATTCTAGTAATTAATATTATGTGATGATAATGATGATTAAAATTAGTGATGATTATAATGATTATGCGACAGTTGTGATTATTATGATTATGATAATGAAGATTGTGATGATAATTTTATTATGATGATATAATGGTGGCATCAAGATTTTGATGCTGATGGCAGCAAAGATGGAATTAAAAAAGGCATGATTATTATTTATAAATTAATTAAAATTGTTGAGCGATTGCCCACGAAGAGCCAAGGCTGACCAGCTGGATGCTGGCCTCACATCCACATGCCTCAGCACAGGTGAACGATCATCCAACTAGTACGAGGGTAAATTGTCAGCACGATGATCCACCCCCCCCCCCCCACCCAGCTGTTACAGATGATACAGCTAGTTTTCGATAGCGGATTTCACTATCCATCGTAGCTTCCTAAATTCATCATCATGATGAGTGGGCTCTGATTCCATACACTGGCCTAAATTTCATAAGAAAATTCCTTCGCTGTGAGGACTGGAATCAGCACAATTTCCGAAATACAATTCCAGGCATGAAGCCTTAGATCAATTATTATTATTATTATTATTATTATTATTATTATTATTATTATTATTAGTGTCATTACATTGAAGAATAATGATTCCTTGTCTCCAACATTTTCTTCCCTGCGATTCATTATCTTACCCTTAGTATGTTACACTTTTATTCGATGTTTTGTCTGCAGGTTCATTTTTGTTTACTTATTTGTTTATTATCTGCCTTAAAATTCAGTCTTTTTCACATATATTATATATAATATTGCTACATTAATTTTAACTGAGTTTGTTCATGGTTATTGTTGTTTAGTCAACTGTCCGAAGACAGGTATGAACCTCACAAGTGATGACAACAAGGCGCTACTTATGAGACAACTAAGTCAGGAGATAATGGATTAGGGTGGCCATTTCCTTTCCCCCTCCATTGCATACATCGCCGACTATCTACATATTACACTAGTCAGATTTCAGATGCATACAAATAATTGCTCTTCCTCTGACACATATCGTCAAGTGAAATGTATTGACTGATAAATAGATGTAGATATCAGCCATAACCTCAATCAGAGATAGGTTCATGATTCTGTCTCCAAATTCGAGTCATAAGTAGGAAATAAAATATGCTAACTTATCAGCTTCTATTTTTCAGACATGGAAGTGATTCTATTGAAGTTTTCACACGTGTTTCTATGATGTCTACAAATACTATGTGGATATAATATTATAGTCGAATCTCGAAGAGATCACTTTATACGAGTCTGTACGGCCACACCGAAGTCCTCGCCTCTGGTCCCTGCGTACAGAAATATGAGGGCTGAGGAAGCTACAGAATCCGCTCCTTGCAACGAGGGGAATAGAATAGGATGGGATAGGGTGGGAATGATGGATAGGGGTTTGTATGGGGTTATCGGGTTACTGGATGGTTCATCTATTACTCCAGAGAGGGAGTCAGACGCTCAAAAGAAAAACACAATGCAACACGCAAACAGCTTCCGATTCATTGCTCTCCCCTGATTAGCCGGCTACCAGACTCACAGCGTCGCTGTCGCCATTCTTCCCTGAGTTATGCAACCATTGAAGAGGCTGATTATTCCTCTCATTGGTTACATTTCTGATCGGAGAATTTTCATTATTTAGTACGACATAGCTCTTCACATAATTGTAGAACTCGGGTTCAATCCCCATTGAGATTTTATCAAGACTATTTTACTATTCATATTGAAATTTTTGGGTTAGATAAGTCTAATGATGAGAAATCTTACTCACAACTTACTTACAAATGGCTTTTAAGGAACCCGCAGGTTCATTACCGCCCTCACATTAGCCCGCCATCGGTCCCTATTCTGTACAAGATTAATCCAGTCTCTATCATCATATCCCACCTCCCTCAAATCCATTTTAATATTATCCTCCCATCTACGTCTCGGCCTCCCCAAAGGTCTTTTTCCCTCCGGCCACCCAACTAACACTCTATATACATTTCTGGTTTCGCCCATACGTGCTTCATGTCCTGCCCATCTCAAACATCTGGATTTAATATTTCAGGTGAAGAATACAATGTGTGCAGTTCTGCGTTGTGTAACTTTCTCTATTCTCCTGTAACGTCATCCCTCTTAGCCCCAAATATTTTCCTAAGAACCTTATTCTCAACCACCCTTAATCTCTGTTTCCCTCTCAAAGTGAGAGTCCAAGTTTCACAACCATACAAAACAACCGGTAATATAACTGTTTTATAAATTCTAACTTTCAAATTCTTTGACAACAGACTAGATGCAAAAAAGCTTCTCAACCGAATAGTAACAGGCATTTCCCATATTTATTCTACGTTTAATTTCCTCCCGAGTGTCATTTTTGTTACTGTTGTTCCAAGATATTTGAATTTTTCCACTCTTCGAAGAATACATCTCCAATTTTTATATTTCCATTTCTTACAATATTCTGGGATGAGAAATCTTACTTAAAAATGGCTTTTAAAGAACCCGGGGGTTCATTACCGCCCTTACATAAGCCCGCCGTCGATCCCTATCCTGAACAAGATAAATCCAGTCTCTACCATCATATATCACTTTCCTCAAATCCATTTTGATATTATCCTTCCATTTACATCTCGGCCTCAAAACTCTTTTTTCCCCTCAAGTCTTCCAATCCATTCCGAGGCTTATGTTGGGGTTTTATTTATCAAAATTATTTTAAGAGGTTTCAATTTTATTTGCTTATAAATGTAAGTATGATTTTTTTTTTTTGCATTCTATGAAAAAACGTTTTCGTCCTTTGACATAACCTGGTTTACGTTGGTTTTTGCAGTTTCAGGGGATCCTGTAACCCCTAGAGCATAGATGTTCAATTGTAACTCGTACGAAGTAACCCCAGGCGTAAGCAACTCGCAGCGCATATTGTTTAAGGTCGTTTTTCCTATTTTATATGGAAAATTATTGACCTTAGCTGAGCATGCTTGACGTGCAATGTCTCCTGGTTGTATACGCGTTTGGAGACCCATGCACTAGAGGGCTCGTCCCAAGGTGACGGGTAGGGGAATGCCTTCCAGATATGGGTGGTAGGAGGGAAATTAAATACCTCCCTTGGACTAACAGGAACTGCTGCCTTGTAGTTTGATAGTGGTTTGCCAAAAGCTAGAGGAAGAAAACCTTGATCGAAAATAATGTGGTCCCACAGGTTGAGGGTTGCTGCAGTGGGCCACCTCCTCGCTCAAAAAAAAAAAAAAAAAAAAAAAAAAAAAAGCAAACAGTAGGCTTCGGAAAAACTTTTCTTCACTAAAATGGACTTCTGGCGGAGATCAGCTAGGAGGTGGAGAAGAGAAAAGACAAGAAATATACAATATTTTATTGGGTTATTTTACGACGCTTTATCAACAGCTATGGTTATCAGCTGTGTGAGTGAAATGAAGTTGATAATGCCAGCGAAATGAGTTCAGGGTCCCATACCGGAAATTACCCAACATTTACTCTTAATGGGTTGAGGAAAAACCCCGGTAAAAACCTCAAACCAAGTAGGTTGTCCCAATCAAGATTTGAACCCGGGCCCGCTCGTTCCACGATCAGATATGTTAACCGTTACTCCACAGCTGTCGACGGAATAATAAGGCAGGAAAATATATAGTAAAAGTTTTAAAAGAAAAAATTACAATGGTACCTGCATGTTGAAAGGATGGAAAATGGAAGAATGTCAAAGGAAATCATGCGATGGGAACCAGAAGTAAGGAATAGAAAAGGAAGACCAAATGAAAATTGAATGGACGGATTGAGAAGAAATATGGAACGAAAGGACTGTAAGATCTAGATACATTAGATAGGAAACAACGGAGGAAAGAAATTAAATGAATACATGATATATATATATATATTTTTTTTTGTATTATACTTTGTTTGGTTCAAGGAAACTACAGCGCTGTCGAAAGTCCTGTATTAAAAAAATTCAAAATGGTTTGTCATGTCTTTCTTATGAACTGATTATACACATTTAAGTTCATTAACATTGGTTTCATTTTAGAAGCCAAAATTCAGAGTTGTCGCCTGTAAAATAAGAATGAATGCAGATAGAACCCTTTTATTCTCATCTATCGTTTTGTCTACTGCAGCTATGGCCAAAGAGAGCACAAGTAGCATTCGTCGCACTCGGTTCGAGTCTTGGAAACCTCTCCCTCCCTACGGGATGATTGACATGTTTACCGTACTCAATGCTGTATTCTTCATATTCTTAGTAGCGTCTCGTAGGAGAACAGGTAACGTTCAACGTAACAAACATGTCTGTTTCTAAGGAGCTTTCGCAAGTGGGAAAACAAAAAAAGTTATTATTTTTGCGAAGAATTGGAAGACCAATTTTTTTATTCTGAAGAGGAAGACAACATTCGATGTTTGATGTGCTCTGAAGTGCTACTGGCGGTAAAAAAAGCAACTTAATGATCGTGAATACAGTGAAATTAAACGTACGAATAGTATCCTACATTTTACAAGTATATAACACGAAGCTTATCAAAATATTTTAGGATTTCTTTCTTTTATATCTAGCTTATTTTACATTGTTAAAAAATCACATAATGTATTATATTAGTCGATGGAGTGGCGAGACATAGGCCTATATTATGGCTAACTTAAAGAGTAATAAGAGCTATTTTATATTTTTAAAACAATGAACACTGTAAACCGTTTTTATTTAATTGAACATTCGTACATTTTATAATTTATTTATATTTTCATCATTAATTTACATACATAGAAACATTTCTTCATATGATATCAGATCTGATATTCACGTACTTAATATACGGCATAAATCGAAACTAAACACTTGAATCAATTAGTAATTCATACGTTCCCAAAGGATCTGAGAATTTTATAGCACAGCACCTGTCTCTGCTAGAATACTGTTTATGTACAATTTTAAAACTAAGACATGGGCGTGTAGTTGCAAAATCAGATACATCACTTTTTTTTGTAAATAAGTTAATGTTATATTTATTATCTTCATATGATTCTAGAGCTGTTATAGCACTGTTATGCTCCAAAGCCAGATACATCACATGGATTTCTATGATGAAAGAATAGTATTTGTTTGTAAATCTTTGGTTCCTTGCAAATGTTTTTCCTTCATACTGAGAAATTATGTTTTAGTGATGTATCTGATTTTGCAACTAAATGCCTCACATATTTATGTAATTGGTTTGCCTCAACACCATTTTATGTATTTCAAAATTTGAAAGTTTTCAATGTATTTATGTAGTCAGTAATAATGCCACCCAAGTGCTAGAGAATTCAATCATACAATTATTTCAATAGGCCCTAATATATTTCATGATTTTAACAATTTTGAGAAGAATTTCTTATTATTTTCAAACTCATTTCATGTTGATGTCAAACATGTTCAATTAGATTTGCAGATGAAATGACATATTTACTGTACCAGAAGTAAATGTACCAATATTGTTGATTTGGATATACATAAACAACTTTGTAAATTATCATACCCAAATCTAGACAGCTTCACTATGAAAATTGCATGTTTGGCTCCACCTACATATGCGAACAGTTTTTCGCAGAAAACTAGTTAAATCAAAATCGAGATCCAGACTTACAGACGATAAAATGAAGGATCAGCTCACAATTGCAATGACTGATATTATTCCCGATTTGAGACAATTGTGGGATGATGATGAGTGATTTGATAAATTTAATGGATTTGTTTTCTATTAGCTTACTGTATTTCCTAATAGCACATTATTTTATACATCTTGATTACACAACTTTTAACACTGTATCCATTCGGAATATGTATTATATGACTTTCTTGTGTTAAATTCTATCGTACCTGGTTTACATGTTTCGACCTGTTATTGGTCTTCTTCAGAACTGGTCCTGGTAAGTTTGTCTCTTATATTGTAATATGCATTTTGAAGTGTATAGTTTAAAATGTGTATGTCATATGGTATAGACCTATAATATTTTGCATCCCATCGAATACAGATTGAAATAAATACGGGGATTATTTAATTCTTATTGTTTCAATGTACCCTCTTAGACGCAAAAAATGAGCGATCTCCTGTAGCCAGAATTTCTCTTAAGTCCACCTTCAGATAGCTCCTGGTTTACACGACGAGGAAAATGATGTTTATTTTGCATCTAATTTATCCCTTGAATATATCTTTGTTCTAAATTTTTTATAATACTTTATTTACAAACAGAAATAACAACAAATAAAAAATAAAAATAAAAACAGCGTAGTCTTGCACTCATACCCTCTCTTTTACTAAACCGCCAAGTGAACCCAGGGTTTCGAGAGGTAACAGTTACGAGTTCTTACAATAAGACTCGTTTGAAACAATGACAACAAATTATTGGAACTTTCCCGCTGCATAATGCAGTCGTTCACTTGTGAAACTAAGCTCTCACGAAATCACACGAAATTTTCCGAACGGGACTTAGCCTATAGCTGCTGATCATTATTTGTGTCTAAGATGATACCTTTGGTTTGCACCAGCCGCCACTGGTTACATACAAAGTCTGTCATATGACCATACGTCACCATGCTTGGCGGGTTATCTCAAACTCAGTGAAAGGCGTAATAACTACAAAATTGAGCACAGCTGGCCTACGGTATCTGCTGTGGAGATCTTACTGTGAGGGAAGGAAGTTTTCGACATGAGCTCCTAAACAGTTCCCCTGCTAGTCCTAATAAGAGGGATATAGATCTTAACTCCTCAGTCAGAAATCGACTCTGAACCTTTTGTATTTATAGTCATGATAATCAAAATAATAGTCGTAGTAAAAATTAAGACATTGAAGACTTCATATTATTGCATTATATTATTTCCTTTCGTGTATTTTTCTGAAAGCCATTGCCCGAGCATCGAGTTGCTGGCATCTCCAAATAAGAACAGACTTGAGTTAATTGTTTTTGCAGCCCACGCGGGTGTAAAATTCCAAACCGCTCCGTCACCGGGGGCCCACGCCCCTCAACACGACAGCGGCAGACGCGTAAATTACAGTACAAAACGTGGCAAGGTCTCCTTTTTTCCGTCGGAACTTGACTGCAAACGACGGCACCGACTCGACTTTATTAGAGAAGTAAGTCGGTGATTAAAACAAGAGGGTTGAGGGGTTGACAGGGGCGCGTTAATGACGTGCAAGTGTGACGAGGGCCCTCCGCCCTCAAGAAGTTATTGTCGCCACCCCCACATCCAGCCCTTGAGTTCTCCACCTGTCAAAACGAGGCTGTTCTCGTATTTAACAATAATTGTCACCCCAAATGAAGAACAAGAGGTTCGCCCAAAGGGTAAACGAGGGTGCGCTGTATGGGATGAAAGATTTCTATCGGACCCTGCCATACCTCTTTCATTAACATTTCAACTTGTCATATAATTTTCAGAATATTTCTTATATTAGAAGCGGACAAAGAATTTTGGACAAAATATTTCCTTTTTCAGACTTGTACTGGTCACGTAAACGTACAAAATTTAAGGTTTTAAAGGTTCATTCGAAATTAGATCTAAATAGGGTCGTTTAGGGACATCTCGACTCACTAAGGAAAAACGTTAATTTTGGGACCAATTTATGGAATTTTTATTCTAATTTTTATCGGTATGTTTTCTGTACATTTCACATGAGAAAGAAAGAAAATACAAATTGACTACCCCCAGGATACGTATGATACATTGTTCCCTTATGTACTTGACCCTTATTCAGGGAAGTATTCAATTGATGGCGAAGTGTCGACTTCTCCTGTAATGGGGACATATCAACATATTATGACAAACATAGGAAACAATTTAAACCCCAACATTTACAACACAAATTTTGCTCCTGAAATATACCTGAATATTGTATAATACTCTTACTCACATTGGTCGCATGTGAATTTTTCATCGGTGCCATTTTCCATTCTTGCCTAGTGAAAACATTTTTGGCATTCTCCAACACACTGAAACCGAAGTTCTGTAACGGCACAGTAGGGTCTTTTGGATTGTCCAGATTGTTTGATGAACTAGCTTCCTCCCCATTATACTCGCCGAGCATTATATGGCTTCTTTCTGTGGGAAAACCTAACTTATTTTTGCCTTTTAGTCTACTTCATCTGTTACCTATAGTTTTCAGACGTTATTAGTCTGCGTCCGCAGTTTTCTCTTTTGTCACGAGATGAAATGTTAGCAGCGGAAATGGCGACAGTTCCTCAAAGGAAGTATCAGTAGGTGAGAAATTAGGCAAGCCTTAATGTCCTTGCGCAGATGGTGTCTGTAGTGTTTTTGGGGAGTATTAATGTTTTCTTCAACGCGAATTTCACATCAATTTTTGGCTATAACCATATCGTATTCAAACATGTTCTCCTGCAGCACGTCAGGATGTCAATTCTCTTATGTCATTAATTTGTTAATCCATATATCCTTTAGAATCTAGGCAAAGGATATGCCGAACTAATTGATCTTTTATGTTTGTGTCTAGAGTTGTGACTTTTCCTGTTTCTCCGATATCAATGAAAAGTAATATATAAGGTTTAATTGCGATTGGTTCAATGGAAGATGAGTAGTTTCATACATGCAGCCAGACATACAGAGAGGAGAACATATAGACGGAGAAAGTGGCACTAAAAATCTCTACGAAGAATTGTGAACTCTCCTAAGACAAAAAACACAAACATTTTTATAGAGACAATCTCCAGGTCATCTAAGAAGGATCACAAGCGAAATCGGCACATGTCGAGATCTCCCCAAAACACAGTATCGAAATCTCTCCGAGATACACCGTCATTCACAAGACGACAACAAACCCGAAACAAAGATATTTTTTTAGGGTAATCACTTTGGCGCATTTACTAACCTGTAAAATGTATATATGAGCCCATACAATAATTTGTGCATCTACTAATATCACGCATGTTCAGTCTTCAGTCAAATTACTATTAACTTATATTTCATGACCGAAAAGAGAAGTGTAACTCACATATATTGTGTTTATTGCTTTCTGTGAACATAAAACTTAAGTTGCAGCCACGAGATTCACTTACACAGATCTCACATACAGTAGTTCGAATTGTTTTCACTGGGAACAATACTTGCAATGGCTACTTTTCTTAAGTGTCGAGATCTTCCAGAATGACATTATACGAGTTTTATAAAAGTAAGCTTAAAAGTAACCGCTTTACACGGCACGAAGTCGCATGAGGGGCGTAGACGTAGAGATCCATGCCTTCATGAACTCTGAACTAGAATGCGATGGTGGCACTACACTCCGATCTCTCTTTATCTCTGTGAAGGACCCGATACTCATTTTGACAGGAAGCTGAGTGAGTCCCGAGGCTGTTGTGCAAGTTTCGGCAAAGAGAAAAATACTGCCACTACCAGAGATTAAAACAGGAACATAAAAAAGAAAGAAAGAAAAAGTGACGAGGGATTCACCGAATCCCTATCATCATCATCATCATCATCATCATCATCATCATCATCATCAGTAGCCACCGTCCACCAGTTCTTAACTCCAGGCTTTCTGATGTCCTTCATGATACAGTTCTCATACCGAAGTCTAGGTCGTCTCTTCTTCGCTTCAACTTTGTACTCCATAACTCTCTTCGGTAGCTAATTCTCTTTCATTCTCTTGACATGTCCTGCCCATCTTAGTGTGGAGACACTAATTGAACGTATAATGTTGAGAGATTTGAATTGGCTGTATACCTCCCTGTTACTTCTCATCCTCCATGTATACCCATCGTTAACGGGTCCGAAGATTCTTCGTAGGACCTAGCTCTCAAATATGTTTAAACGTTCAATATCAAATTCTGCCATGGCCCATGTCTCGGAGGCGTACATAAGTGCTAGTTTAATTATTGTTTTATAAATTCTACATTTAGTTCCGCGAGAAAGCAAACTTGATTTGAAGTGTTTCTGTAGACCAAAATAACTTTTATTGGCAAGCTGAATCCTCCTCTTAATTTCTTCTGTGATGCTATTGGTATTGTTACCGAATCCCTATAATTGCGTGAAACGTTTTTGCTGTTCATAATAATTATTATTGATCCTCTGATTGAGATTCTGGCTGATATGTACATCTATTATCAGGCAGTAAATCTCACTTGACGATATGCGTCAGAGGAATAACAATTGTTTGTATGCATCTGAAGTCTGACTAGTTGCCTCATAAGTGGTGCCTTCTTGGTATGAATTGTGAGGTTCAGACCTGTCGTCGGACAGTTGACTAAACAACAATTGTTATTGTCAGCATATGTGGAGTTGTAAGAATATTTGAGATTTGATATAAAAGTTTGTTCCCTGCATTTAAGTACAAGAAGTCAGAGCCTTCTCATTAACTATTTCACAATTGCTTCCCATTCCATGAGTTCTAGTCTAGAGACAACAATGCAATTTATAGTGGAAAGGATCGACATTTGAATATAACGCCAATTCAATGGGTTGTTTTGAATTGTAATGAATGTAAATGAATAATAATGCAATTACAGATAATTGAAATTAATACCACAGTTAAGTACGTTAGAATTAGACTATGTTAAATTAATTATTTCTTCCTTGATATCCTCCTTATTAGTTAATCATCCCCATTTATGTACAAATAATAAGTGTTTATTAAATTAAAACAAATTCTAGTTTCGTTAAGCATTTAAGGAAAGATATCACGTGAATCTTTTAAAGTTTACTTGATATCGAAATCGCCAATCTACAAAAACTATTTTAACATATTTTGTATAAAGATATAAAAAAGCATAAAATACATGGTGATTCATTATTACGTGTAAATACTTTGTATGTGCAATGTAGAGATGAAACTAAGACTAAAACCTTCTATATATCTTTTTCTCAAAACCTTTAATTCCAGAGTTAACGCCTTTTTGCGTGGAGCTTGAGCTCCCATACAAAGAAAGGATAACACACCAAATGTAAACTAATTATCACTTTCGTACAGTGCATTTGGACTTCAATACAAAAACAATCAAAGTCACTAAACCCATATCCTCAACAGTCCACTTATGCACGTTTTGTGAACTAAAACCAAACACAGTAAAGAATGTAAAGCAATTTCTTCTAGACTTTACACATTTGCACAATTCTTAGTGTAATGCATTTTCAAATTGCTGTCACTCAACTTCAAGACATAACAGTGCTCGCCGCCTTAGTGATCTCTAAACGTTACACAGCCCGTTCAACTCATTACGAACAATTCCACACACATGTTCAAGTCTCTGTTGTAGTACTTCTACGTTAGGTACAGCAGAAGCATACACTAACGACTTTAGGCGGCCCCAAAGGTAGAAGTCCAGAGGGTTCATGTCCGGTGATCTGGCTGGCCAAGGAGCTGGCCCTGCGCGGCCTATCCATTGATCTGAATACGCAGCATTGAGATACGCTGCGGCAGTAATGCCCAGGAGCACCATCGTGCATAAACCATACGTTCACTCGCGTTGCAAGAGGGATATCATGTAGCAGACCATGCAATTTGCGTTCCAAGAATGCGCGGTAGATTTCCCCATTCAACCGCGGAGATAGAACTCAAGGTCCGAGTAACTGATTCCCCACAATACCACACCAAATGTATGGGAGAACAGTAATGCGTATGCAGTCACTACGACGTAGGTGCCGTCTACTGGAACTCTGGAATTAAAGGTTTTGAGAAAAAGTTGTATAGAACGTTTTAGTCTTAGTTTCACCTCTACAATACACACACAAAGTATTTACACGTAATAATGAATCACCCTGCATATTATTCTTTTATTAGTTACTACGTATATAATCGTTATTGCTTAAATTGCCTATATAAAGGGATGACATCCCGGATGACGGCTATAAAATCTTTTATTTTGAACTAGGATTAGATACCCTGTTATTTTAGATATAAATTATTTTTAAACTAAGTAGCATTAATGAATACAATATAATATTTTATTACTCAGTCAATGACAAATCAAAGTAAAATAATGACTTATTTTATAGTCATTAAGTTTATATACATGAATTACAAAATTGCGAACGTTTTCGCCTATTCAGGCATCCTCAGGCAGAGCTATATAATATCTCAATGTCACATACGTAGCTATTGGTGGTGAGTACTATTTAAAATTAATGATGTATAGGACATCTCCATTATTAAAATGTAATATTACAGGTGATAAACTTAAATAATGTTAAAAAATGTTAAAAACCATGTAGTAATTAAACTTCATAATATGTGGAACACTTGTTCAGTCCAATGAGTGGTGAATGTATGTCGTTGGACTGAACAAGTGTTCCACATATTATGAAGTTTAATTACTACATGGTTTTTAACATTTTTTAATATTATTTAAGTTTATCACCTGTAATATTACATTTTAATAATGGAGATGTCCTATACATCATTAATTTTAAATAGTACTCACCACCAATAGCTACGTATGTGACATTGAGATATTATATAACTCTGTCTGAGGATGCCTGAATAGGCGAAAACGTTCGCAATTTTGTAATTCATGTATATAAACTTAATGACTATAAGATAAGTCATTATTTTACTTTGATTTGTCATTGACTGAGTAATAAAATATTATATTGTATTCATTTATAGAAATTGACAATCTGAATATTCCATCATGCTTTCTAAGCTAAGTAGTATCAGTTAAGGTCTTGAAACTTAAATAATTTGGCGGTATTTTAGTCTTTTTAGAGGAATCTGCCCCTGGTCTCTTTCAGATAATGTTGAGATGCACATAACCTCTAAAAATATTAAAATAAATGAAGATGGATCCGCTAACACAATATGCAGAGGTTGCGCATTCCATTTGGTCCATGTTGTGGCAGAAGCATAATATGAGGCATGAATGAACGAATGCATTACGAGTGTCATCGACGCAATTCCCATAAGAGATAACTTTGTAATTTTTGTTACAGTTTTTCTCGGGTAGTACGCAGAAAAGCGCACGTTAAAAATGGCTTACGACTTAGGCCTACGTTTGATAAGCTGGTGGCTAGTGAGAATAAAGAGTGAGCAATAATGTTTGTGTCGCTCTTGAGGCTGCAAGAAAACAACAGTTCTATCAGCCGTAAAAATTGTCCGAATAAGCGTAAGGAGAAAATTTCCTTTTCGGTGGCAAATTTTTCTTTTCACATCACTACCCGCACGATAACCATGAGACCACCCAAGATGGCCTACCCCCGCTGAAAATAATGTGCTGTGCAATGTTTCCCATGACACTTCCTGCTCTCTGCTCTTGTTATATCTGACCGACTGAAATTTGTATCGGCTCTGTGTAAACATTCGCTGGATGAGGTGTGGTCGTCGATGCACTTCTTTGCCACAAACTTCACGGACTGTCTCTGAGGCCACAGATGCGTGAAACACGCCCGCGGACATGAGTGCGATCTGGAAGCTGGCCACGTCGGACTGACGACAAGGTCAACCTGAGGTCTGCATTCCAATCAGGATCCAGGCATCCGCACTAATTGGCGCCGCCTTCACATCATTTCGCATCACGGAATCATTGTCACAACTTTCAACAAAAGCTCACTGACTTCCAATTCGGTACATAGATAAAGTTACCGGTTCAATAGCACACCGGTAGTATCTCTTCAATGCAATCTAGGTTCGTATAAGTAGCTCGTATAAGTAGGCCTACCTGAAGAACAGGCCGCATCGTGGATCAACGCTAGAGCTCTAGTCTTTCATACAGGCGATTCGGGTTTGACCTCCGCCTGGTCGTGACTGAATTTTTGGTGGAGAAAGCAGACGTTCTACCTCCTTTATTAAAGCCTGTGTGATGAATCTTGTCTCACTGTGAAAAGAAAGAGAAAGGAGATATGTCTTACGTCGTCTGTGTTGTTATGGCGATGGGGAGAGTTGAGCGATGCCGTCCATCCATCCAGTGGCGGAAGGGACTAGTTGATACATTCTGTAGCACAAAATAAAATAACAAAATATCTCTCTTCGTACTATGTAGTTCCGTCACTGCACTTGTCTTTCAAGAAACTTGAGTTCCGGTAGCCTGTATAATAACAAGGTTTTTCAAAGGAATCCTGAAAATTTACAACCCTCCTATAATCTCCACCCTCATTTGAAAGGACTTGGTTTTATTGCTATTGAGACAAGATGAACCAAAGCAGGTATAGTCTACCTTAAGGGGAGGGGCACGGGTGGGGGCTGTCTTCGCTTGGGAGGCATGCCCTAAGGCCTTTTGCGCTACATATTATCCTGCGGACATCCCTCGTACTCCCCTACAGTCTACAGCAGTGATGTCATAGCAAGCGCATTTTTCTGACCTTGACGTCGTGCACGGTTATTAAGCGCTAGGTATGGAAGAAGGAAGAATTATGTATATGAATAAGCAGCACGTTGGATTAAGGAAACAGTGGTGCAGAAACTTCGAAGGGAACGTGAAATTTGATGTCGTTATTTTTATATGGCTTCTTCCTGTTTGATATTTTCTATATTGTCTGTAAAAGGAAAGTACTAACACCAATTTCTTAATATTGCAGTTGTGTTTTAAACATTAAAATATAATAAAGACTTAAGAGTAAATATTCACATAAATTCCATAGCAGTATAACTATGCTGTGCTAAGTGAATGAAACACATCATTTATAAAGAAAATTATATCCCAAAAAAGATGGAGATCGATTGGTAAGTTAGAATTGATATTGGCGATATCTTTATCCTTATAAAAGTAATCAATAAACTAATGAAAACAATATTATAGTAGAATAATTTCAAGGGAAAAATTGTTCCGGGGCCGGGTATCGATCCTGGGACCTCTGGTTGAACGTACCAGCGCTCTGCCAACTGAGCTACCCGGGAACTCCACCCGACACCGTCTCAACTTTTCCCTTTATATCCACACAACTCGGGTGGGCTGACGAAGCGCCAGAGACCCACATCGAGTGCACACAATCTCTGTGTGACTTGGAATTGTGGTTTTCTATTAACGTACACAGTGACGTATATATTATGCAAATCTAATCTTTCAGGTAAGGCTCCCTGTGAAGCAGATTTGAATAATTTCAAGGGATACCCGGCCCCGGAACAATTTTTCCCTTGAAATTATTCAAATCTGCTTTACAGGGATCCTTACCTGAAGCATTAGATTTGCATAATATATACGTCACTGTTTACGTTAACAGAAAACCACAATTCCAAGTCACACAGAGATTGTGTGCACTCGATGTGGGTCTCTGGCGCTTCGTCAGCCCACGGGAGTTGTGTGGATATAAAGGGAAAAGTTGAGACGGTGTCGGGTGGAGTTCCCGGGTAGCTCAGTTGGCAGAGCGCTGGTACGTTCAACCAGAGGTCCCGGGATCGATACCCGGCCCCGGAACAATTTTTCCCTTGAAATTATTCAAATCTGCTTTACTGGGATCCTTATCTGAAAGATTAGATTTGCATAATATATACGTCACTGTGTTCGTTAACAGAAAACCACAATTCCAAGTCCCACAGAGATTGTGTGCACTCGATGTGGGTCTCTGGCGCTTCGTCAGCACACGCGAGTTGTGTGGATATAAAGGGAAAAGTTGAGACGGTGTCGGGTGGAGTTCCCGGGTAGCTCAGTTGGCAGAGCGCTGGTACGTTCAACCAGAGGTCCCGGGATCGATACCTGGCCCCGGAACAATTTTTCCCTTGGAATTATTCAAATCTGCTTTACAGGGAGCCTTACCTGAAAGATTAGATTTGCATAATATTATAGTAGGCCTACAAAGCAAAGTTACCTAGATACTGTATATATTTCAACTCTAACTAATATTACATAACAAAACTCTTATTGCACTATGCTTTTAAGGTGATATCGGTGCGCAACTTCCTATCATCAGAATATTAAATTATTTTCTCGAAATCTGCTGAAGCTATAAAACTGACACTTTTACAACATATGGGGACATATCTTTTGTTTATGATGTAACAGTAGTTGCTTTGTTAATTCATTTCCTTACAAACATTTTCCATGCGAATATTTTCAAAATTTGTAATATGGGCCTACTATCTTCAGTAATACGTATTTACGATATATTAGATTTAGGAAAACATTGTTTCAATACCTTTAAGGCTAGGCCTACTAAATAAACATATGAAGAGTCCACTACAAGAATGATGGATGTCACTTTCTTGTCGAAAATGAACCAAGACTGTCAATGCATAGCTTAAGACATATAGAATGTGCATTAGAGAGTTATATGGCATTAACACTGATAGTCATTGTCCAGTAATGATCTGAAAATCACAGTTAAGCTTTGAGCGCTAAGCATTTCAAACTTTCAATTGCTTCTCCTGCAAAATGTATTCCAAATGATATCCATCATTCTTGCAGTGGACTCTTCATATCTGAATATTTCCCTTGTCTATAAAAAGTTGAGAAAATATTCCTTTTGAATAAAAAAGCAAACTTGTGGAAAATGAGCATTAAAATTAAAACTTACATTCTTATAATGCACTTATACTTCTCAGAAAAAATCTAAAAATTAACATGGATACAGTTTTAATAAGTTCTATTATCTTCATCCATTGAATCAGTGCTGGCCATCCCTGTATATAGCTCGACCAGGTGGCATATCTCTTTCGTTTGTCTCTTTCCTTTCCGATATAAAGCGCTCAGGCTCTCCTGAGCTCTAAAGCGCGCGCTTGCGCCTATGGGCATCAGTTGACTTGACTGGTCTACAGAATCCTTTTACCTTTCTGCGTAGACATCACCGCAGTTCCTCAACCCCAGTCCTTCGAGCTACCATGAGTCCAGGAGAAGAGCCCACGGTACTAACTTATTAGGAAATAACTACCATATAGCACGGGATCCAAGTTCAGTGGCGGCCCACAGCCACTCTACATCGGAGCAAGGCCGAACCCTTAAGTCTCGGTTATTCTGAACCGACGCATGCAAGTTGCGAGGTGCGAGGCCCGCCTCGCAAAAATCCGGACTATAGTGAGCGGTTTCTATAACTGCGAGATGCGAGACCTTCGTTTCTAACTGCTCTGGGTCAACTCTCTGTACTTCTCCACCTTCCCCCCTCTGTATGTTGTAGCTAATAAGTTAGTCCATTTTCGGCATTCCTCCCCTCGAAATTTTCTAGCGCTCCTTCAGTGGAGCAGCGAAATCTGAAGTGAGACAAGTGGCTAACCGGCTTGGAGCTCACATATTTAGTTTTGCACAGCCCCAATTCCCTTGCAAGGACGTGTTTTCACGTACCTTTAAATTTTCTCCTCCCATTTTTCCTCTTATTCATTCATTCATTCGTTCGTTCGTTCGTTCGTTCGTTCGTTCGTTCGTTCGTTCATTCATTCAGACATCGGACCGCGTGGAAAACCACGAGGCACAAAGTTCTTATTTTACTTCTGTTTCCATAGTATCACGAGTGACGTCAGAATAAGCCTTTCATGCCAAAATGTTACAATTTTTCTCTCCTTGTAGGTTGAGTAATGATGTTTTACGTCAAAAATCCTTAAAATGACAGGTGTACATAAAAGGACATCCTGTAAAACAATTTTCCAGAATTTAGTAATTATGAGCTTACCTTGATGATATTTTATATACAAAATTAAGATACTTTAGTACTAATCAGAACATTCATAACTTCAATACAAGACACAAATCAGATCCTTAGCAATCCTCTGTTACAAAAAAGAAGTTCACTATTCATGTATTAAGATCTTCATTGTGCGCCTAATTATTATCTTAAAGCTTTGAAGAACCAAGAGGAAAAGTTTAGAACAGGACTAACAAAATTTCTCCGAATTGATACCTTTTACTCAACTTATGAACTGGCCATGACTGTAAATGAAGGGGACGCGGTACTGAATTTTTGGCAATTTGGTCATTTTCTTCACTTTTAAATAAATTGCCAAAAATCTACTCCTTGATCAATACTGTAGTGAAGATTTAATCGCGATATCTTTATTCTAAGTTATAAATTCAGTTTATTCGATATATTGTAAGTGATTACTATATTCAGAATGAATATTATAAACTTTAAACTGATTTTATCGCAAATCGAACTTTTTACATTTTAACTCTCTTAAGTGGCTATACTTAGAGTAGGCCTAAGCCTAATGAAACTTTGCACACATTCACAACAGGTCTGTGTATGAAATGTTGCATTCAAATGCACATATGATTATTATTAAGAATGTTGTTATTTTTTATGTCGGGCAGTGAAGTTTAAAATCAAAATCAAATGCTCAATGGTATTTTATCACTAATGAAGTATATTTACCAGGAAATGATTGATATGTCATTTCATTATAGCGAATCTTACCTTCATTTTAAACTTTCAGGAAACTGATTATCTTTATGTGAGGCCCAAAAAAAAGTTTAATAAATATAGCAATTATTTTTAAATAAAAAGAAATATGATATTTGAGCACATTTTTCAACATAAAATAAAAAAGTGTGCACATGTATTTTAGCAATATCTGATGTACAATTTTCAGAGAGATATAAAGAAAATTGTAGGAATTACAAAATCGCAGTTGCATGTCGCCTTAATTCAGTCTATTACTCTATCAACAAAATTATGTATTGTAATTATGTTGTATAACTTTTTATTTGTTTCGCGTCTAAGAATTGCAATGCAGATGTAAGGTCAATGGAACATAATAAATGGTACGTTATTTCAGCAGTCAGTACGGTAAAGAGCTTCGCCTAAGAACCCTTAAGACAGCACAAAACATCGCACTGACAACGGATGAGCGTCCATGCGCTAGCTGAGATTAATATCAACTACAGTAGCTTCCACACAACGTCTTAGTCTTTGAATATATCGTAAACGACTAAATAGCTACGTATCTGATATGTATATTTTATTCCAAGAAGTTGCTCTTCTCTAAGAGACTGGGTAACAAAGATTGTTGAGTATCCATAGTCAGCTTTGGTGCATTTCAGCTTGTATATCAGTGGAATTTCCATTTAATGGGTCGGGACATTAAACAGGCATAACGAATGCATGAGCTATCAAGCCGCATGACTCCCCACTCTACAACATAAGCGTGCTAAGTCCACTTCTAGTTTCTCTCAAACTCGATTCATCTATTTAGAGATGTTACTGTGAGTTATTTATTCTCTTTACCTGAATGATAAATATTTATTCTGAATAGGCCTAGGCCTACATGTTACATATCACCTCTAATCAAATATTAGCCTGATTAGCCAACCTGGTTTTTAGCCTATAAAATAAGTAATTAGTTATGTCATTAGATATTAGTAGGGCTCGGAATTTGTTGACCTAAAAATCACAGAAAAATGACATCACCTTACATTTTTCTGGAAACATGACATTAAAATTTAAAAAAGCGACCAAGATTTTAATATTTATTATTATTATTATTATTATTATTATTATTATTATTATTATTATTACTATTATTATTATTATTATTACTGAATGTCTCTGAAATCACGCAAATGTACATTCATATATTAAGGAGGAACTAAAATTCCCAGACATTCCTCTTATTCAGCATTGCAGTAAAGAGCCATCGCCATTCGTACGGTCTCGAGTTTGAAGGATCGCCGGTTGCTTTACTTTCGGCATTTTTACGTCTTTACTTGTGAGATACAATATTCTGATTGCGGGCACTGCGCCTACAGTATTTTTTTATGTTGCGTTGGACTGGGGGAAGCACGTAACACACGTGATCAGGAGTTAAGGCTGATGCAACCATTAGGAAAATTCCTGTATAACGCAATCGAATTGCGTAAGCAATCTGCAGTAGATTTTCGAAAGCAGACTACTACAATACCGTAAAAAAAGTCCGTTCAAAAGCAGAAAAGGGCAAGAATGCAACAAAAAGTAGAACATTTTCTAAAAAATGACCAATAGATAGGCTTAATAAAAGACTGAAAAATACGAAATAAAAGTAGACTATATTGGTTCGTGTTGAAGTGAAACGAGTTTATATTGCATTCTGCATTGTCTGTGATGTCTCAGAAAAAGATGACATTTCATCAACTTCCGAGCCCTAGATATTAGTGTGGTTAGTTAGCGTACCTAATTAGCCTGATTATACCTTAGTCTGAGTAATAAGTTCGTCTCCATATGTCTTGGTTCGCTGCCTAGTCTGTTTGATTAGTTTGCTAGCGTAGTTATAGATGCCATTATTGACTAATAACCTGGCTTCTTAACTGGGCAACTAGTTACCCTGTTCATTTGTTCTGTTATTTATCTTTTTAAGGTTGCTTGGCTATACTAAGTCCGGTTAATATTAAATAACTTATTTGCACTGTTTGTTAGTAGCTTTAATATCGTTAGTTAGTCTGTTTATTATTAATATAATATGAGCTTCTGGGCGTTAACTGTGAATTTGTTCAGAAATAGACATTTGTATATACTTAGTCCTGCAACTTAGTTATTCCGATTGGTTGCTTAATACGTTGCTTATTTGTTTAGTTAGTGTAATTAGGTAATTAGATTCTTGGTTGGTTATTTAGCTTGGCAGCTTGGTTAGTTACCTTCGTTTGATTGTATTATCTTGGTTGGTTAGTTTTATGATCAACTAGCTAGTTAATCTATTAGATATTATTTTGGTTTGTTAATGAATAATTAGTTAATGACTATAGTTGGATTATTATTAGCTTGTTTGCTTGGTTGGTTGGTTGGTTGATAGGTCGGCCAGTTATTTATCTATCCTGGTATTATATAGCCTGATTAATAATTGGTTAGCTAGATTAACTGTCAGATATTGTGGTTAGAAAGACGTTATTTTGATTTGTATTAGTTTTTCTGGTTACGTGTTAGTATTCCAGGTTATACACCGGTTTTTCCTAGTTAGCTATTGGTTTTCCTGATTAGGTCCTAGTTTTTCTGGTTATGTATTAGTTCTTTCGGTTAGGAATTAGTTTACTAGTTGGGTATTGGTTTTCTTAGTTAGACAAAAATATTCCTGGTTAGATATTAGATTTCCTGGATAGTTAATTATTCTCCTAGTTAAGTATCAGTTTTCATGTTTAAGTATTAGTTTTCGTTGTTAAATTTTAGTTTTCCTGGTTAGGTATTAATTTTTCTAGTTAGGCATTAAATTTTCTGCTTAGCTATTAGTTTTCGTATTCAAATATTGGTTTTCCTAGTTAGATATCAGTTTTCTTGGTAATATATTAATTTTTCCTAGATAGGTATTAGACTTCATGATTAGGTATTGGTTAGATATAGGTTTTCTTACATAGGTGTTGATCTTCCTAGATAGATATCTGCTTCCCTGCTTAAATATTGGTTTTCCTAGTTAGGTATTAAATTTCATGGTTAGGTATTGGTTAGATATAGGTTTTCCTACATAGGTATTGATCTTCCTAGATAGATATCTGCTTCCCTGTTTAGATATTGGTTTTCCTAGTTAGATATTAAATTTCATGGTTAGGTATTGGTTTTCCTACATAGGTGTTGGTCTTCCTACTTAGGTATTGGTTTTTCTGGTTAGGTATAATTTTTTTCTCAATAGATAGGTATTGGTTTTCTGCTTAGATATTGGTTTTCCTAATTAGGTATTAAATTTCATGGTTAGGTATTGGGTTTCCTACATAGGCGTTGGTCTTTCTACTTAGGCATTGGTTTTTCTGGTTAAGTATAATTGTTTTCTCATTAGATAGGTATTGGCTTTCTGCTTAGATATTGGTTTTCCTAATTAGGTATTAAATTTCATGGTTAGGTATTGGTTTTCCTACATAGGTGTTGGTCTTCCTACTTAGATATTGGTTTTTCTGGTTAAGTATAATTGTTTTCTTATTAGATAGGTATTGGCTTTCTGCTTAGATATTGGTTTTCCTAATTAGGTATTAAATTTCATGGTTAGGTATTGGTTTTCCTACATAGATGTTGGTCTTCCTACTTAGGTATTGGTTTTTCTGGTTAAGTATAATTGTTTTCTCATTAGATAGGTATTGGCTTTCTGCTTAGATATTGGTTTTCCTAATTTGGTATTAAATTTCATGGTTAGGTATTGGTTTTCCTGCATAGGTGTTGGTCTTCCTACTTAGGTATTGGTTTTTCTGGTTAGGTATAATTTTTTTCTCATTAGATAGATATTGGTTTTCTGCTTAGGTATTGGTTTTCCTGATTACATGTTAATTTTCCTGGTTAGGTATACTTTGTTGTTTGGTTAGAAATTAGTTGACTGGGTATTAGTATTCTTGACTGGGCGTTACTTTGATTAGCAAGTAATTTACATGATTAAGTAGGCCTATTATATTAGGTATAGTTTTTCCTGGTTAGTCCGTTACGTAGTTGCTTAGTAACTCTGATTGCCTAGTTACTTTTTGCTGTGTTATTGTTTCGTTCTAGACTTCGTGCCTTTATTAGCACGTTGGGTATTAGTTAGCCTGACGGGCTGGTTGATAGGCTTGGAAGTTGGCAGTCCCGGTGACTCGTGAGCCCGTCTCCAAGGAGCAGCGGCATCTGATTAACGTGCAGCGATGTGCCAATGCTAATGCGCGGGGAACTCACGCCTCGCTCGCGGTTCCCACGACTTTGTCACACCGGTTGACTGACCCGCACGCACGCGCGTTGCAACCCGATCACGACGCGACGGCCTGCGCGTGGGACTTCTCAATACAGGATGATATGGGGTGCAAGGAGGTAGAAATTACCACTGCTTTCTTGATCGCTAAATTAATACCAGTACTACCACCAAGGGAATTATGAATGCATGAATGAAGGAAATAGTTAAATGAGCAAGCAGAGGAAGGAAAGTACTCAGCATGCTGAATTCTGTGCATCATTAACAAAACAAAGAGGTTGACATATAAATCGCTACTGGAAAACGTGATCCTGTACGGGACAGAGACCTGGACGATGCAGAAGAAATATTTTGGTAAGCTAACTGCGGTTGAAATGGACTTCTGGAAGAGATCAACTCGGAAATCACGGCTAGAAAAGATCGAGAATACCGAGATAAGAAGAATTGTGGAGTTGAAGAGGTATAATTGACAGCATTAAAATAACCAACCAAGAATCTAATTATTAATATTAGTATTAGTATTTATTCATTTAACCTGGTAGAGATAATGCCGTCAGGCCTTCTCTGCCCCTCTACCAGGGGATTACAACTATAATATGAACAATAAAATTACAATTAATATTAAATTTACAATTACAATTACAATAAAAATTAAAGTACGACAAGATTACCTGATTAATGAAAGCTAGACATTTTGTCATAGAAGTTAAGACAAAGAATATTTTTGTATTTACCGAATTACAAATTAAACCTACAATAACAACATTCTATAGTGATTAAATTACCGGATATTGAAATATTTCGTGATAGATTAAGAGAACTATTTACAAGAAACCATGTCTGAACGAGTCTCAATTACTGACCAAATGCCTAGTAAGTTTGCGTTTGAATTCAATTTTATTTCGACAGTTTCTGATGCTAGCAGGTAACGAATTCCAGTGTCTTGGCAGGGCTATTGTGAAAGAGGATGAGTATGAGGAGGAGTGATGGGATGGTTTGTTAGTATTGTTTCATGGTGAGAGCGTGTGTTCAGATTGTGGTGGGAAGAAAGGTAAGTGAAGCGAGATGACAGGTACGAAGAGAAGGAGAAGTGAATGTAAATTTCTTTTCTTATCTATTTTAAGACAACCTATTGTTTCCAGGGATGGGTTAATATGATCATATTTACGAACATTGCTTACAAAACGTACACACAAATTATGAGCACGTTGAAGTTTCGTTTTGTTGTCGCTGGAAAGGTCAGTCAGTAAAATGTCAGCATAGTCAAAATAGGGAAATACAAGCGTCTGCCCAAGGGACTTTTTTAAGCAAGAGGGAAGATGAACATTTATCCTTTTTAGCATATGGATAATAGAATATACTTTTCTGCAGGTCTAACTACAGCTACTAAACAAACAACGAATTAAGGAAGAATATTATCCCTTTACTCCTTTAGTAATAATTTCAAATTCATTAACCATAAATATATTTATTACCTCTGATTGAGGTTCTGGCTGATATTTATATCTATTATCAGGCAGTACATTTCACTTGACAATATGTGTCCGAGGAAGAACAAATTGTTTGTATGCATCTGAAGTCTTATTAGTAGAATATGTAGCTATTCTGTGATGTATGCATTGGAGGGGGAAAAAAATTAGCCACCCTAGTCCATTATCTCCTGGCCTAGTTGCCTCATGAGTGATGCCTTATTGGTGTTACTTAAAAGGTTCAAACCTGTCTTCGGACAGTTGACTAAACAACAACAACAAATATATTTATATGAACTATTAATTTAATATTAGAGGTGGCATGTGATGGTAGGACCTGGATTGGTCTTGCTCAGGATAGGGACCGATGGCGGGCTTATGTGAGGGCGGCAATAAACCTCCAGTTTCCTTAAAAGCCATAAGTAAGTAAGTATTATTTTAATATATCAGTCATTATTAATTCTATTGGAGGATTAAATCAATTAATTTCTTTTCGAAAAATCTTAACTACTTATACGATTAATAATATAGGATGAATAATAGTTGCCATAAGTATTGGAGAAAATATGTGACATTTATGCCACGTATTCCTAAAATTATGTCTGAATGGAAATTGGAAGGAAAAAGAAGACGACGACGACGACCAGACTTCCTGGAAACAGAATATACAGCAGTCTATGAGGAATATTGGAGTCACAGAAGATAATGCTCAACATAGAGATCGATGGAGGGAAGAATTAAGAAATGGAAGGAAAGAGTGAAGCGTGGCTGTAATGTTATCTTGTCCTGGCGGAAGAAGAATTTCTGCAATGGGGAATATTCTCAATTAAAAAAAATAAATGAAGGAATTGATGGCTGTATGAATAAAGGAATTGATGAATGGATGAACGAATTGATAAATGAATGATTGAAGAAAATGACGAAAGGGTAGATGAAGGAATCGACAAATGAGTGGATGGAGAAATCGACGAATGGATGGGTGAAGAAGTTGTTGAATGAATAGGTGAAGGAGTTGGGTGAATGATCGAAGAAATTGATGAACGGGTGGATGGAGGAATAGATAAATGAGTGGCTAAAGGAATCGATTAATGGACGGATGAAGAGATTGATGAATAGGTCAATGAGGGCCTTATTCATAGATATTCTTAGCGCGGACTTCCGGTGGATGATCAGCGAACTAACGTTTTTCGTATTCATAAACCAGTGTAGCGATATGATATGATATGAATCCCGTACAAGTAATCGGTCGATAGCTGGGGATAGTTTAGCACGTTCGTAGCGATGGCTAGCGAAATGTCTATGAATAGCACCCTCTGAAGAACTTGATTATCCTGGATTAAGGAACTGATTAATAAATGAACGAAGAATTTGAAAAAAAGATTATATGGAGAAAATGAGTGAGTAGATGAAGGATTTGATGGTTGGCTAAATGAATGAAAGAAATTGACGAAAGTGTGGATGAAGGAATCGAAGAATAAGTGTGTGAATAAAATGATATAATGTGAGAAAATCCACAAACGATTAGGGAAGACACGGAAATTTTACTCGAAGCAAGTAAAGTAATAGGTTTGGAAGTAAATCCTGAAAAGACGAAGTATATGATTATGTCTCGTGACCAGAATATTGTACGAAAGGAAATATAAAAATTGGAGATTTATCCTTTGAAGAGGTGGAAAAATTCAAATATCTTGGGATAACAGTAACAAATATAAATGACACTCGGGAGGAAATTAAACACAGAATAAATATGGGAAATGCGTGTTATTATTCGGTTGAGAATCTTTTGTTATCTAGTCTGCTGTCAAAAATTCTGAAAGTTAGAATTTACAATCACAACATCTCATCGTGTCGGCGGCCCTACATACAGGGCACAAACACAACTTCTTATCGTGTCGGCGGCCCTACATACAGGGCGCAATAACTACTTCGTTTTGTGTCGACAGGACTACGACTTCTTTTCGTGTCGACGGCACGACACACTGAGTTTTTTTTGGTGTCGGCGGCCCAACTTAATAGTCTTCCTTCCGGCGAAGACTCGATAGATAGAACGTTGTCATCGGCGAGACTACTCGTCAACGTTTAGGAGCGTCGATCATAGTGTACTGGGCATAGTATTGAATTTATAGTATCGGATAGAGCTTATTTAGAGCTGCCATAGAGTCGATACAGAAGTGCGACCAACGATTGAATTATAAGTCAGCCGGAAATACATACTCTAGGGTTTACAAAGTGAATACGACAATAAACTTATAGTTTTGGAGTTTACACTGCCTTTTATATAAGTAGCCGGCTTGGTCTTATTCCCGACATCATCCTACACCACAATCGTACCTCGGCTACCCTGAGTGAATCTCACGCAACACCGAGACGCACCCACCCTCAAATGGCGCCCAACGTGTGGGCTAAATAATGACCACTTCACCCTCAGAATTGATATTGATGGTATCTTTAACCTTATAAAAGTAATCAATGAACTAATCAAAACTATATTATAGTATAGATAAAGTTACCTATGTATATGTTTTAATGTAACTAATATTGCATAACAAAACTCTTATCGCATTATGCTTTTAAGGTGATATTGGTGAGCAACTTCCTATCATCAGAATATTAAATTATTTTCTCGAATTCTGCTGAAGTTATAGAGCTGACATTTTTACAACACATGGGCACAAACATTTTGCGTGCGAATATTTTCAAAATTTGTAATACACTATCTTTAGTAATACGTATTTACAGTAAATTACATTTACGAAAACATTGTTTCAGTACCTGTAAGGCTACTAAATAAATAGATATATATCTGAAAATTTCACTTTTATATAGAAAAAGTTAAGAAAATATTTCGTTCGAATAAAAAGAAAACAGACTTGTGAAAAATGAGCATTAAAATTAAAGTATACATTCTTATAATGTACTTATACTTCTCAAACAAATCTACATGGATACAGTTGTAATAAGTTTTCTTCCCTTTACCTATTGAATCATGGTGGCAATCCCTGTATATAACTCGACCCAGCTGCATACTCGTATACTACCTCTTTCTTCTGTCTCTTTCCTTTCCGCTGTAAAGCGCTCAGGCTCTCCTGAGCTCTAAAGTGCGCGCTTGCACCTATGGGCATCAGTTGACATGACTGGACTAAACTGATTCAGTTTTAATAAATATAAGAAACACTCGTTGACACATTGTAAAAAAATATATATATCGCACACCTAATTTCGGTATCACTGACAGTGACTACAGGCCTCTTCACTACTGACTCTTTCCACTGCAAATAAACATAATTTATTATCTGACAAAGACAGAAGCACTAAAATCATGCAACTGCAAGCTTATTCATTCAGTGTAAAACTGATTAAATACTCTAATGAGCGTAGTTTGACACATGTTCATACCTGATAACAGACAGCGGAAAAGCTGATTCAAGAAACGAAAAATCTCATTGTGCCAATAGAATGGAACATTTCACATTATTTTTTAAGCTCTTTTCTTTAGGTACATATTAAAGTTTCTATTGGCAGTTACGCTTTTATAGATCACTTTTCCTTTAAAACTAGGGCTCGGAAGTTGATGACCTAAAAATTACAGAAAAGTGACCTGTAAAATTACCTTAAATTTCTGAAAATATAACATAAAAATTAGGAAAAAAATGGTCACGATTTTAATAGTAAAATACAAACGAAATAATAATATACTTCTATCTGTGGGAAATGCATTCTTACCGAACTCAGTCATTAACTGCAGCAAAAAAATGTTGCCTTGTTTTACTTTCGGCATTTTTACGTCTTCACTTGTGTAAGACAATATGCTGAAAGCGGGCATTGCGGCTGCAGTATTTGTTCTGTTGCGTTGAATGGGGCGAAGCACGTAACACATGTGATCAGGAGTCAAGGTGATGCAACCATAACGAAAATTTTTGTAAGACGCAATCGAATTGCGCAAGAAATCTGCAGTAGGTTCTCGAATATAGACTACAACTACATCGTAAAAATGTCCGTTCATAAGCAGAAAAGGGCAAATGCAACAAAAAGTTGAACATTTCCTAAACAGACTATAAAAGACCGAAAAAATGCAAAATAAAAGTAGGCTATATTGGTTCGTGTTGAAGTGAAACGAGTTAATATTGCATCCTGCATTGTCTGTGATGTCTCAGAAAAAATATATTTCATCAACTTCCGAGCCCTATTTATAACATGTATTCATATTACAATTTTTAAGGCTGTGAGTTTCGAACTACTGCGCGGGATTTATTTCTTAGACAAAAAACTAGGCCGGATATGACGAGTAGTTACTGACGTTCTCCTAAAAAGTATTATATTTTATATTTATTTTTATGTCTATGTTACAAAACTAAATATTGACACTTACTTACGAAACACTCTGTAGTCATTTAATTTAGAAACTTCCCCATGGATAGATACGTGACCTAGACTAGGTTTGTTGTTGGTGACGTGACATTTATAGAAAAGTCACCGGACAGACCGGACACTCGAGAATGGGTTTACAATTTCCTCGTACGAAAATAAATAATGAAAAAGAACTTTTAGACGCAAACCTTGGGGAATAGGATATCGCCCAAAGGCCACAATTGGCTATATAGAGTCAACTGGGAATTAGTTGTTTTATTTCCCAATTTCTGTTGCAGCCCCTTACGCCATCAGTCACCGAGATGTGCCGGCGGCGACGACCAAGCATTACGCATGCGTATCGCGTCAACCGCCCTTCAAGTACAGGACGTTTCAAAATTAGCGACCAAACACACTGAAGATAGTATCTAGACTTCTCAGCCATTTTGTTGGTAAAATATTGAAAGCTTTGTGATGTTACAGAATTCATGTCCGATAGTTTCAATCAAATTCATATTTTAATGATGAGGTGAATCGGGGTAAATGTAAATTTGGTACAAGTGTAACACATGCCATGTGAAAAGGCGAATTTGCGAAGTGGCGTCAACTATCGAATGTCCATGTTACTAGAAGCTACTTCACATAATATAGGCTATTCTTGAGTGTAAAAATTCTCGCGCTCATAATGTAAAATTCTGACTCAATGTGTCTTTTGAGTCTTTCAATTTGTCTTAAGCAACTGTTCTTAAGTACATAAAGAATGTTTTTATATAGTTTGTTTGTCATTTTGTCGTTTAAATATTTTAGTGCATTAAATTCCCAAATTATAAAGTTCTCATTTTATATGTCTTTTGATTTTTTCAATCTGTCTTAAGCGAAGGTTCTTAGGAACATAAAAAGTTATTTTTATTTAGTTTGTGTGTCATTTTGTTATTTAATATATTTGCAGTGTATAAATGCCCAAAATGTAAAATTCTCATTCTATACAGAATGTAATGTTCTTTCATATCCACTTGCCCCAAGACATATTCTGATCTTTGCTGCAGAAAGGTACTAGGTTACGCTAGTCCCAGCATTGTTGGGTAAGTGTAACCTATACGCCGACAAATATGTTTTGCGTTCGGGGATCTCAGTAACGTACTTTTTCATCCTTTTCATCCTAGTTAGGTAAGGTATTGATGGTTCGATCCCCGCTTGGGCTGATTGCCTGGTTGGGTTTTTTCCGAAGTTTTCCCCAACCGTGAGGTCAATCCCAGGTAATCTATGGTGAATCCTCGGCCTCATCTTGCCATATACCATCTCGTTGTCACCAATATCATCGATGCTAAATAACCTAGTATTTGATTCAGCGTCGTTAAATAACCAAGTAAAAAAATGTACCAGAAAAAACTTGTAACATTAATTGAAGTTATGTCAGTCCGCATTCTGCAAATAGGACAGAAAGTAAGTTGTATTTCTATTGCATCGAGGGCACAAGACTACAAGTTACCAATGTTTACAATTTAAATCTGGAGGGAACTGGTGCGTGAATTTTATTTCAGATGGGAGAGAATCGGGCAACTCCGTATTTAGGAGGGAATCGGGCAACTACGATCACCCATAATAATAATAATAATAATAATAATAATAATAATAATAATAATAATAATAATAGTAATAATAATAATTCTTTATTTATACTGGCACAGTTAAGGCCGTAGGGCCTTCTCTTACATTCTACCAGGTCACAAAGTATACAAGCAGTTAAAATTTAACAAAAAGTTAAAGAATAGAATACTAACATATTACAAATAATAATAATAATAATAATAATAATAATAATAGCATAATAAAATCGACACTAAACAGCATGAAAATAACAAGACAACCGGAAAGATTAAACAGAGAATTGAAAATAGTTGTGTATTTGTGGATTGAGTAAATTTAGGTTAGAAAAAAATCGCAAGAAATGAAATCAGAAAAAGAGGTGAGAATACGAGCAAACAGATAAAAAGAAACAAGGTAATGGAGTAACTGGAAATACTTAGAATAACCTTTGTAAATAAAGAGAAAATACTACTAAAAAGCATAAAAACATAATGGGATATATTATGCAAATCTGGATTTCAGGTATAAACTCCCTGTGAAGCAGACTTGAACAATTTCATTTAGGTTAGGTACGTTAACAGAAAATAACAATCCAAGTCCCACAGAGTTTGTGTTCACTCACTCAGAGTTGGGTTTCTGGCGTCTTGTCAGCCCACTTGAGTTGTGCGGATATAAAGGAAAAAATTGGGACAGTGTCGGGTATAGTTCCTGGGTAGCTCAGTCGGTAGAGCATTCGTGCTCTAAGCGAAACATCCAGGGATCGATACCCGGCCCCGGAAATTATAAGGGGTTAATTTGTCTTTCGCATGATATCGGTTACACAAACATGAATAAAGCTTAGACGTAAGCATATTGAAGAGATTGATTAAAATATACTTCAGAACTAACCGTACCCGTGCGCTCCGCTGCACCCGTTAGAAATAAATATAAAGTAATTACGTAATTAAAATAGGACATTTGCTCCAGGGAACATTCATGCTTGATATAAGGATAAATCGTTTAATTGTATTTAAATAATTAAAATGCGATCATTTTGGTCCAGAGACCACTCATTTGGTGCAGTGACAATTCCTTTAACATGTTTCTTAATTTTTATTACATGCAACCATTTTTAATAAAGATTGACATCATTTAGATTTAATGTGTACATGAACATTATTTTAAGAAATACAGGAAACGAATATTCAGAATAGCCTATCAAGTTTTCTGTGCATAAGAAGCTATTTTAATCTTCCCTGTTCTCGATTCACTCAAAAGTTACTGTAATAACATTATAGCATTATGTCCATCTAGAGGAACTACACTTTCCAATGGTGAAATAATTAATTATACAAATCGGTTAATTTAGCTTCCGATATTACTTCATATAAACACAGAAACAGTCTCTGTAGGCTATCTTTCATAGCTTTCGATTGTTGTCCAAGGCCCCTTATAGACGAAGTCGTTTGTTTTTTTATTTCATTACACCGCAGTTATTTTAATTTTAAAACTCATTTATCTCATTAAATATCAGTCCTACCAAACTTTTTCAAAGAATAAAACTTATCGGAAATCATTTTTAAAGAAACCTTTGTTATGTAACATTTTTAACAGAAGTCAATAATAAGCGAGATATTCGATTTATTTAATTGAGGCCCCCTTATAACCCCCCTTTTAAATAACGTATTTTGAATGTCATATAGCCTAAAATCTAAGTTACAACGAACTCAATTTATATGCCAATTTTCATCGAAATCCGTTCAGCCATTATCCCGTGAAAAGGTAACAAACAAAAATTAAAAAAAAGCGATTTTCGGTTTCAGGATAGTTGATTATACATGTTAACACCAATTATTTTTGGAAAATCGAAAATTACCAGAAAAAATTTGGCTACAGATTTATTATTAGTATAGATTGTAAATTCGTATTTGAATCTGTGTTGTACTACATGTGTAGACGGAACCGACATATGCCCTTGCTTCACGCGCCTAATCCGGAATAACGGCCTGGCCACTTTCGGCTAGCTTTTAGTGTGGTGTGGTTAACCTGAAGGGTCTATAAGGTTCACTTTATGGCTTACAAATATGGAAGCCTGCTTTATATCCAATCAAGGATGAGACTTTTATTGACCTTAATAAAGTCCACCCCACTGTGGGGATATTTCCGTTATATATTGACATGCGCAATCTCAATAGCGTTGCACTAAATCGTTTCTTATATAGGTCATACCTTCTCTGGTCGGACGTGATATGTACACGTCGAATAAGGCGCTGGATGGAGGCCACGGTTTTAGATTCCAACTCGCAAGGCATAAATGTTATATACTGTAGGCCTTTCGTCGTAGTTGCAGGTTGGAAGTGTTGACTCCTTGCCATGGGAGTCATGCATGTGAATCCAGAAACGGTATCGTACCAAGAATTTTCGAGAGTTTAAAATAGTAAAATAAAACAAGAATATATAAACATCAGAGGAATATTGGGAACTGAAAGAAAGGATAAAAACAATGGAAGAAAGAAAAATATCTGAAAATGTAAGAAAACAAACAATTCAGATATAAAAATAAAGAAAGAAAAATAGATGAGAAATAGAGGAGAAAAAGGTGAGCGAAAGCTACGAACAAGAAAAGAAGAAAGTGAAAGACACGAAAAAAAGAAGGAAAAATATTAATAAGAAATAAATGTGATAATGATAACACATAAAAAAAAGGAATAGAAAGAAAGAAAGAAATCAGAAAAAATTTAAATGATTCAAGAATAACAACATAGAAAAAATAAAGAAAGTAATGCAAGCAAGTAAGAAGGGAAGAAAAAGTAATAAAGTAAACGAAATGGAGAAAATAAGAAAAAGATGATTTAAGTAAATCCCAACCATTGCGTGAAGCATCTATGCTCCAATTAATGTAGGCTAATGAAATACAATATGGACTTTCTTCAACACTGTACTGCAGTGTATTTTATTTGACATTCATGTAGGCCTATAATTTTATACATGTCCATGACTATTGTGTGGAAAACATCCAATGAATGAATGAATGAATGAATGAATGAATGAATGAGGAAATAGGAGGAGAAACATTTCAAACCTACGCGAAATTGGGGCTGAGAACTGCTTATGTGAGCTCCAAACGTTTTGTCCACTTGTCTCGCTCCGATTGTCGATTTAATGCAAAATTAATTTCCCTTGTTCAAAATTATTTAAAAAATGAATGTCAATGTAGTTTTTACGCCTCTGGTGCTAACAGATACTTATTGGGAGAGAATTTTAAACTTGAATTATTAAAGTTGGTAACAACATAAAACCGTTACATTAGGTATCCCCAATGAATATTAACTGTAAATATAAACTTCATTCACAGTTCGATAAAAGTACGGCATTGTTGCATATCGCGTGAAAAATATAATACGAAAGTATGTTGTCCTCGTGACACTCATTTGTTAAAAGTGGAAATTTTACACATAAACCATAATGACGCAAAGAATACGCCTATATCTTACTTTACGAAGCAAATGATTAGGGAACCTTCGCTCCCTATGTATTTAACATTATTCAACGTTACATGTACAGGGTGATTCACTAGGATTCACCGTCACTTACGGAGCGTATTTCCGAAGACATTCTGAGTAAAAAATGTTATATAAACATTTGTCCTAATCTCAATATTTTCAAAGTTACATTAATTTGAAGTTGTTAGTAAAATACCTTTTTTCTTCAGTTTTAAAGGTAATATTACCAATAGAGAATGAACTATTCAGAAGTGTAATTTCTTTAATTGACTGGTTGTTCTGAAGCTAAAAATGTGTTGTTAATAGCTTTGTACAGATTTTATTTTTTCAATTTTCAACTAAAAATAACATCATTCTTATGCACTTACCAGAAAAATTGTTACAAATCATACGACTTTAGGAACTTGATTCTTTACACGTTTAATTAAGCATTCTAATGTACAGTTTTACAGAATTTACAAGGGTGGGTGATTTGTAACAATTGTTGTGATAAATGTGTAGGAAAATGTAATATTGTAGTTAAAAATCGAATAAGAAATTACGTACGAAGCAACTATGGAATTCACAATACATTTCTAGCTTCAGAATACTAGCTAATTAAGGAAATGATATTCCTGAATAGTTCATTCTTTATCTGTAATATTCTTTTACCCTTAAAACTCAAGAATAATAACATTTTACAAACAACTTCAAATTAGTGTAATTCTGAAAATATTGAGATTAGGACAAATGTTTGTGACATTTTTTGCTCAGAATGTCTTCGGAAATAAGCTCAGTAAGGGACTGTAAATTCCTTCTTGAATCACACTGTGTATATACTCGTACTCGTGTGTGTGTGTGTGTGCGTGCGTGCGTGTTCGTTCGCCCGTATGAACCCAGTTGTGTAAACCAATTTACCTACATAGTTACAGAGTCGCTGTTCAGGGTGCTCCATAGAAGGCTGGTCTACTGTACGCTTCACCCGTGATGAGATGACTGTGGTGATGATGGAGATTTGTTGGGATGTCACAGAGGAAACGGAGCTCCCCGAGAAAACCCTTGTATTACCTGTACCACGGGCTTGCACAACAAATACAAATACCGGGAATTGAACCCGGTTCACAGGATTATAAGTTCACTGCTCTAGTCACTAGACCACCGTGGTATCTGCAACGTTAAATATTAGGAGTTGTATTAAAACTACTTTACCTACCTTGGTATTAAAATTAAACCTTTATTGAAACATTGCTTCACGTAAACAACGTTTTCTATGAAGTCTTATCTGCTCAGCTGTTTCCAGGAGACATGTTTCTCTGTGCGTGACGTCACATACTGTTATTAAGGTTATTGCGTCATATTCTAAGCATATAGTGAGGATAACGTAAGAGTAGCTCCTAAAAGGCTAATTTGGCCGTTTCTTCAGTGTTCCCAACTAATATCAGATATCAAAAAAGAGGATAAAATCGTAATGCCATGTACTGAAGTACTGTAATAATAATAATAATAATAATAATAATAATAATAATAATAATAATAATAATAATACGCGTGTAGTATTAGCAATAACAATGTCGTGCTTATTTACTTAGTTACCACATCAAATCTTTATGTTTGGAGGTGTTTTCTAAATGGTTCAATATAATTTATGAAAAAGTGTATTTTACTCCAGGCCTCCTCGCACATTATGTTGGTAATTAGTCGATTAATATAATCTAATATTAAAATGTATTTTGTCTGACAACATGAAATTCATTGCTTTGACTAAACAGTTTACTATTCAAGAAATCTAACCTAAAAATGTATTTTGTTTTATCACGTAAAATAATTAGTTCGAATTCCTAAAACAGAATACCACTTTGAAATGTATACCCTACATAAAATACGTACTCCTAAGTCGCTACCATGCTATTTCCTCTCTTGGACACTTTAATAAAAATCTGAACACTAAAAAATATATTTCTGTCCATGAGTCACGTGCATGTTTCATACTAAGTAGGCCTAGGTCTATAAGTAATATCTTATTATTTAATTACGCTTATCTGAATATAGTGGTGAATTTCAATCACAACGCAACACAACTGAATTAATACCGGTATTACTAATTAATTATGGATTTGAGGGAGGTAGGATATGATGAGAGACTGGATTAATCTTGCTCAGGATAGGGACCAATGGCGGGCTTATGTGAGGGCGGCAATGAACCTCCGGATTCCTTAAAAGCCAGTAAGTAAGTATTACTAATTAATTGTTAATTACGTTCAATTTAATAAGCTTAGTTAGGTACTTAGATTTCATCAGATTCTTTCGACTGCAAACCAAAATTATTGCTGCCAACATAATAGTTAGAAAATAACTGCCGGTTGTAGTATTTTTCACTACCGGAAATTCGAAACGAAATTGGTAAAAAAAGAATTCAATCTGATGTCTAGAAAATCACTATAATCCACTAGCTTATGTAGTAATAGGGGGAAAATGGTTAGGTTTAACCCTTACGGTATTAAGTAAGCTGATCCGGACTGTATTCGTAGTAGCTGTGTAAGTCAAAAATTATCTTAACTCCTAAATCGTAAGAGATATATCAAAACGGATTTCATTTTTGGAAAGATCGTATTCATTGAAGTATTTCACTCCTCCATGTTGAAATCCATCTAATTACGGTTTAGCTATAGCAAGAGGTTGAAAGCCTTTAAAATGAGTAACATTATTACGTGTTTTCGGGCTATTGTTTAAATAGTGTACCATTTTATTTTGTAAATAAAATAACATTATTTTTAGATATATCAGCCTTTATTCTTTCATTTACGTAGATGTATTAGATCTCTACGTAATAGGTACAAAGTTATTAGCAGTCCAAGACGGAATTGCCTCAATGTTATATGAAAATCTGTCAGTTTCATCCTAATGACCCTCAACTAATAACATTTTTTAACGTTAAAAATGACGTCATCGATATCCGGACTGTAATTATTATATTACACATTTCATTGAAACTTAAATTTCACATTCATAATTAAGGATCGTAGAATCAATTTAATAATAATTAGAAATGTGTAGTGCGTGTTCCTCATTTGGAAATTCCCAACATAAAAATGGAGGAAGGAAATTTTTATGCATGTTGTAGTTGAGTCTGTTATTAATGACCTCACGTGTAATTTTTTGTGCATCGTTATATCAATAGCAATTAGAATAATTGGCGACGTGGAATATCTACGAAGGCTTCGTTACGAGTGATTAAAGTGTAAATTAGTTTGTTGACTGGACGACAATGTTGCATCGTTCAGAAATTATTATTGTTTAAATTACGTTCAAGGCCCCCTAAAGGTATCGTAGCTCCTATTCCGCAAGAAATCAATTATGCAATCATATTTCATTCCCCTCCGGTCTCTTTTCTATTCAAAGTTCTTTGACATTGCTCTTTACAAAAGAGGGGAGATGAACAAAATGATGGCACGTTATTAGATCCACCTAACAAATTAAACTAATCAAATCATTATGAAGGATGTGAAATATCAAGCTGGGATGCCTCTTCCCTGAAAGATTTATGGCGAGGTTATAGCTAACGGTATACGTCTTTTTCATTCTTTAATGCCCCGTTATATTTCCATGGTAACTACATTATAAAACCTTGCACATCACTTTTTCTCTGTCTGAGCAATCGACCCTTGATCACTCTGTTTCTGACGCATACGCATAACTGAACAAAGACTTCTGCATGTGTAAGGTTTGTATAACATTACAGTACGTGTCTCATTAATATTATCCTCAATATAAAGCAGCAGGGGTGCCCAAATTTAATTTCCAACATCCATTGGAACTCATCGTACAGCAGTGGTGTCATGAAATCAGCACGACAACTTGCGGTTTGAAGTTATCGGAATGCCGCGCGCTCCATTTTGAAAGACTGCATATAACTGTATGGCTATTCATCGTTCAGGGAGGAATGTAGAAAATGTTATAGTAAGGAAGGGATTGTAGTTGCAGGAGACATCACAATCATACAAATGAGACAATTTATAAGTGCCGGAGATACGTCATGCACAATAATAATCGTCAGAAGTAAATAGATTGTAATGAATTTATATAACGACTTCTACAAAAGGCAAAGGAATAAGACAGAAACATTATTTTAAAATTGAAATATTTTTATATATGATTATGATTTTATGACTATTTCTTTATAAATTAATAGTACTTCACATTATAGTTAATATGCATGACAAAAGCGGTATGTTGAAGTTTTCATGTTCGAGGAAAAGTTTGAAAAAGCGAAACGTAGTTGAGCTTTTTTAATTTCCGAGAATTGAAAGAAAACATACCGCTCGTGTTTCGTACATTATTTTGTGCGAAGATCGTTTATTACATATCTGAAAGAGGAATTACTAATTATTTGCAATGAAATCTCCGTCTTGGTTTCTGTTCAATGACGGCAAATTTGTAAAACAAAAATATCTATCTTCAACATTGTTGCTTTAAAATGTTTTCTGTGTTTACTATATTCCAGTAAGCCGTGATATACGTCTGTCTTTTTTTTCCTCCAGTCCATAAATGCGAACTTAAAACAAACGGTAATGATTTATTTTTCATTTTAATATTTTAACAATATTATTTATATAACATATTGCAGTAATAACATCGGCATCTGGAATCTTGTTGATTTTCTCACGGCTTCCTTAGTGTTACTTGCATCACGAATCCAGTAACTTTAGTGGAGTTGTAGACTTTACTTAATTTTTGCAAATATTTAAAAACAATAATTAACAGTGCAATTTAGGTGAAATTGCAGTGGTAAGTTTCCAATTTATAATTATTGCTATATTGAACGTCTCTAAAAATAATATGTTAGAAGCCTAAAGCAGTAAAATCAATATGTCACTTACGCGGTAAGAAGAGGGAAATTGTTACTGTATGTGTGTTAGGTTGGGAATACTGAATGTGGAATTTTAGACTTACCGCGGATTGGTTTTGTGCGGAAACCAAGCAAATACGCACGATCTCGCACAAAATAATATAGTACATTCTTCTAAGGGAAAGCAGTATGTACTGTACTTGAATTATATTGTGTCATAAAACATTGGAAAAAAGAAACAAAAAATACTGGTACTTAAATACATATACAAACTGAAAAACATAAAGGTAACTATTTTCTAAGTTTTTTACTTCACTTCTCGTTTATTGTAATTGCAATTTATATAACGTCAAAACACATTTTCTTAAATTACTAGAGTTCATTTTTGTCACTTGAAAAACCAGACGTTTGATCTTTATATTTAGATAACATAACATTGTCTGCTGTCAAAAAATCTGAAAGTTAGAATTTATAAAACAATTATATTACCAGTTGTTCTGTATGGTTGTGAAACTTGGGCTCTCACTTTGAGAGAGGAACACAGATTAAGGATGTTTGAGAATAAGGTTCTTAGGAAAATATTTGGGACTAAAAGGGATGAAGTTACAGGAGAATGGAGAAAGTTACACAACGCAGAACTGCACGCATTGTATTCTTCACCTAACATAATTAGGAACATTAAATCCAGACATTTGAGATGGGCAGGGCATGTAGCACGTATAGGCGAATCCAGAAATGCATATAGAGTGTTAGTTGGAAGGCCTGGAGGGAAAAGGACCTTTGGGGAGGCCGAGATGTAGATGGAAGGATAATATTAAAATGTATTTGAGGGAGGTGGGATATGATGATAGAGACCGGATTAATCTTACACAGGATAGGGACCGATGGCGGGCTTATGTGAGGACGGCAATGAACCTGCGGGTTCCTTAAAAGCCATTTGTAAGTAAGTAAGCAAGCAGAAATTATAAATATGTAACAGCCTCCTGCAAGTATGAAATTCATTGATAAAATTAGACGTTATATTGTCATAGCACTTCATTGTGGAATAGCTTTTATTTATTTATATTTCAAAATATGACTTAGGAATGAGCTTATAATAACAATTTTCGTGTGTTGAAATGAAAACTTGATAATTATAAATAACCTAGTTAACTAATTATGGCTTCGTATTAGACATCTTCAAAACTAGCGAGGACTTTGTTTCTTCCGGTTTCTTCTGGGAGGTGCGTTTGTGTTTTATAGTGTGAAGTCAAATTGGGTGTGCGTTCTGAAATTTAGTTGTGTATTGAGGATATGTTGTGAGTGTGTTTTTCTCTGTCTGTTTATTTCCTACTGTTCCGTTCTTTGATGGCTGCTATTTCATATTCCTTGTTAGGCCTATTATTCCTATATACGTAATTTTTGTTTACTGAAGAATTAAAAAGAAATTTTAACTTTTAAATTAACTGCACGAAAACAGGGTTGTGAAACACGGATCACAATACATTGTAGTTGAGGAAGAGAAGAGAACGTGAACGAAGCGGAAGAAGAGTAGAAAGAAAAAAAATGTAAAGGGGGAAAAGAAGAAAGGGAAATAAGGCTTCCATTTATTAGAATATCTGTGGTAAGGCGAATCGTATTTACATGTTTCTTACTCATCATTATACTGGGCGTTCATTTCAAAGTGTGTCATGACGTCACTGTTGATGAGTCAGCGATTTGAAGCGAGTTTCAGCTTTTGTGTCAGAGAAGTTGCCTATTAATCAAGGCGTACAATCTGAACTTGAGAACGTGTACGGCAGCGTTGTCAGACACAGCCTAAACGGAGCGGAGCGCTCCATTATAACTCGTTGCGAGCTCCGGTGCTTCCACAGACATAAGCAAGTTCACGCTCCGACTGGAAGTCTGTAGCACCACAACCGGTTTCGGAGCTTACTACTCTGACACTACTGGTGTACGGTATAACTTGAACGTCGTAGCAACAGATGGCGGTCTGTACTGTCTGTGTGCTACTATAACCTCTTTCGAACTGTGTTTTGCGCGGCCAAGTCGTACGCAGGGTATTTGTTATCATCGGTTGCGTACGGCAACATTCCACAATACAAATCAAATGCTCCGTGTCCATGTTGACCGTCGAAGTTAATGTCAACAAATACGTAAGTAATCGTCTTAACCCTCTCCCCATATCCCGACAGTAAGAAAAAATTCACCTCAGTATATGTTTCGAAACAGTTCACATTCCAGCCACTACCGGCGTTACGGTACGTATCGGTAAGTACTCTTCTGAATGAACGCCGTACTTGCTAGGCAACTTCTCTGGCAGATAAGTAATACACCTCTGCGGAAGTGTAGGAAGATTGAATTCTCTAGGCTCATCGACTAGCCACGTGACGACATACAGCGATCCATGACACACTTTGAACTGAACATCCAGTACATAGCACACAGTTTGTTTCACTTATACTGCAATAGATTTGAAAACAGAAGGGAACATGCTTTGTTTAACCCTGAAATGTACACACTATTCCACCTGTTAATCTTGCGCATACACGGAAAAGAGGAGCCTAATTTTTAGAGTTTACAAAGCTTTGCGAATAGTAACGTATAATTTGCTCAAACTTGTTCGGAGCATGGAAAGCGAACCCAATAGTTAAATAAATAACAGGCGCTAACAACCGACAGAATTTGGAGGAGATTTGAACCTTGCCATCAGCGATGTAATTTTAGTCATTACAGCGAGGATAACATGGCGGCGAGAGCAACTGTTGCGAAGGTCTGTCAGTAGTGACACAGATAGTAATGTCTTCACCAGTGAAATAATATATAAAAGTGTGTGTATATGCGTCCTTTTGTTTGATTGGATATTTATTTGATTTCGTTGATTGATTGATCGATTGATTGATTGTATTTGTTTGATTTTATCCTCTTGCTTGCTTTCTTTTTGTTTGTTTGTTTTCTGAGTGTTTGTCTGATTATTTGTTTATTCGTCTGGTTATTTGTTTTTTTTTTTAATACTTGTTTGCCTGTCTGGTTACTTGTTTGGTTCTCTAATTATTTGTTTACTTGTCTAATTTCTTATTTACTTGTTTGATTATTGCTTATTCATTTATTTTTTTCTTATTATTCTGATCGTTTATTCATTTCTCTGTTGTTTATATGTCTGATTGTTTTCCTGATTATTATTATTATTATTATTATTATTATTATTATTATTATTAGTTTGTCTAAATTATTTATTCATTGATAGTATCATTGCTTGTTTGTCTAATTGTTTCTTTATTTGTCTGATTTGTTATTTTTGTTATTGTTTGTTTGCTTATCAGAATGATTGATTGATTATTTTATTGATAATTGAGGGACTCAGGAGTAAAATATGGTAACTGACATTTTTGTCAAAAATGAGATGCAGTAGCGTATAATATGGTCTCTTACATTCTGCGTCTAATGCAATAGTTAGTTTTCCAACATCTCAAGAGATGGCATAAGTATATACATAGATTTTACTTTCCTGGTAACTACACAAACTGTTGTATGTATAAATGTTTACCTACCTAATCACTTCAAAACACTAAAACGTTACTTAGCATGTTTTAGTCCCGAACTCCTCAATTATTTGTTCGTCTGATTGATTGATTGATTGATTGATTGATTGATTGATTGATTGATTGATTGACTGACTGACTGATTGATTGATTGATTGATTGATTGATTGATTGATTGATTCTACTTATCTCGTTGATTGATTGTTTGTCTGAAGAATAATAAATGTCTTGATTAACTGATTAGATTCAAATATTTGGTTATGTACAGTACACACAGTTAAAATGGCATGGACTCATTAAAAGGATGAGATATGAAAGGTTGCTAAAGTGAATTATAGACTGGATTTCTTGTGGAAGGAGAGAAGACCTCGAAACGCATGGATGAAGGAAGTCAACAAAGTAATGTGTGACAACAGGTTACAAGAATGGGAATGGGAAGATGTTGATGTTGATGTTTATTGACTTTACTGGCTTTGAGCCAGAGGCCGTTTTAGGGTCTTATACGCGCAGGATGCCCTCTCCAGCCATTGTACATAAATAACAATAAATATATATTTACATACTATATATGACACTATTTCTGGCATAAGTGCCAGTAGGTAGATGGAGAAGGTTAAAGAAATAAGATAAAATTCGAGATTTTGGACATGGGAACATGCTGTTAATGCATTATGAATCTGTACTACCAATTGATGTCACTGCTTAAAATAATTACCATGGTTATATTTTACACGCATTGTTCCTATTTCAATTCACTCGTAGGTATTAAATATAAAAGAAGATGAGTTCATTAGCGTAGGACACATCAGTATACAGAGACAAGCTGGTAGACAGGAAAAAAGTATGTTGAAAATATTTTTTTTCGATGTCTGGGAAGTTGAAAACGTTCCTGAAAACGTTTATGTCCGTAGAAATCTATAAATAACTTTTGCAACATAACCATTTCTTATTATACATCATACAGTGGAAAAGTGAAATAGACCTACCTATAATGAAAAATCAAAGGATTAATACTCTTCAGATAAGGTATTGGTGCGGTCAATCTGGCACGACACCATTCGAAGGAAGATTTGCTAAGTCATTTTAACGTGTTTAAAGTTTATAAAGCAATAGCTCTATGTTGGATTCGAACTTCAAATAATTGCATTCAGTAGCAACAAAATGTAACAGTAGATCGTCGAGAAATACATATTTTCTATATAGCTCGTACAAATGGAATCGATTTAAAGTTAGTACTTATTTGAATGACAGGAAATCATTTCATTCTGTAAGAGTGTAAAGCTGTTCCCACTATGTCGAAAACTACAAATGACTACGCCAATTTGAGAGATACGGATTCGTCATTATCTGATCCAACTCGTCTGCCATGATGTGGCAGCTTCAAAGTGGTCATCCGACCGGATAATATTAGCCACATCGACATGCGAATGGGGAATTGGTCGATTAGTCAATAAATCTGCACACTGTTATTATTAATTGGTTCTACATTCCGCTGGCTGAATTCATACGCGTCCCTTGTTGCTCCTGAGTGTCGTTTAGAGACGCACGGATGACTTGAAGCATTTCAGCCATTACGGAACGTGACTGTACACGGTAATGTGGCTCTGAAATGCACGGGCGAGGTTAATTTGTCCTGACGGAATGCAGGAATTCCAGGGAATTATCCGGAAAACGTTCAAAGTCTGGCTGAAAAGTACATCATGAAGATCGTTCCTATGTATATAAAAATTGTGACTGGGCAAGTGGCGAAACTCCCTACGTATGTGGTAGTATGGGGCAAGGCTAACGCTCAAGACAACAGTGAACAATGTAAGACTAAGCTAACACTGAAGGTCTGTTTGAGAAGTTTATCACCATTTTGCTCATCATTCAATTTAGATTTTTGCCTCCTCGCGTTCACATAACCTCGCTATACGCTAAACGCTTAACACTATGTTGATGTCATTGACGAAAGAGCCAATCAGAATCATTCATCTCACGTTATTACGAGGCGCATCCAGAAAGTAAGTTTCCCTATTTTTTTAAAAAAAAAGAACACACACTTTCAGGAAAACATTTATTGGCAACAGGTACAGCAATGTTTCAGCTATTTTTCAACATAGCCACCATCAGAATTGAGACACTTGTCGTATCGTGGGATCAACTTTTGTATCCCTCTGTCGTAGAACTCCGCCGCCTGTGAATGGAACCAGCGTGTGACAGACGTCTTCAGCTCTTCGTCGTTGCCAAAACGCTCACCGGAGGACAGAAATTTCTTGGAGAGAGAGAGGGGGGGGGGAGAGAGAGAGAGAGAGAGAGAGATCTTGCTGAAATGATCGGGAGACCACAAAATTTTGTAGGCCTCTTATTTTATCAGTAAGTTATACCTTTTGGTCTTTCCTTAGGAACTGTAATTTTTGCGCTCTCTCAAGCCAATACTGAAGAGAATGACTCGTGTAAATATCTACACCACACCGCCATTAAGTATATAAAAAAGACTCAACCCCAATATTATTATCTTATTATGATCTAATTTAAGATATTCTCTACATTTACTTATATAACCCCAAAACGTTTCACTTAATATCATAAATATAGCATTAATATGTATAATTAATGGCAACTAGTCGCATCATGACATTAACTATAACAATATTTCATTTCTAATCATAATAATGTCATCAAACCACCACACGTTTTGTAGATTTTAATATCCAATACACAGTTGTACTCAGAAAATTACACATCGCAGAATCAGACCTGTGAATTATTTTTAGTAAGTCTTGAAGTTTTTAATAACCAATTTAATTTGAAAATTATTGCTATAGACGTAATGAAATATTCTGTTCAGATTTTACGTAATCACCTGTACACCTAAATTTCCTTATATCCTATTTGATTACTACTAATTATTTATAGAATAGAAGTACTTTCCCAAGGGTAGCTTCCATTTGAAAATAAAAATCGTAAATAGTGATAACGCAAATGTTTATTTTTTTTATTTGTTTAGTATGCTGTGTCTTTTGGCAACCCTTACTGAAGGGCAGCTACCCTTGTGGAATTTATATGTCAGCAGGTCATGGCCTTCGTGTAATAGCCTATTGTTTATTGTAGTGCGTGTTTTGTTTCATTCTGAAATGCAATTAGATCTCAAAACTGATGAAAGATTGATTTTAGAAAATAGGAAAATTATGTAGGAAAACTAACGCTTCACTGAAAGTTACTATTTTTCTGAAAATCCTTGGATGCCAAGCTTCAAACTGACGGGTCATTCATTAAAATTCGTTGAGCCGTTTCCCCGTAATTCCATTACCAGTTCAAATCATAGATGGGGGTTTGACCCACCGATATGTTTCTTCAATTAATATGGCCCTCGGTTCATATGAAGTTGGCCACCACTGGCATGATTAATTCATTCATAGTTTTCTGCCCAAATGTTCACTGCAAACTCAGCATTCTCCAATCTTTCCTATTTTCTGCCTTCTTCTTAGTCTCCGCATACGATCTATATACCTTAATATCATCTATTATCTTATACCTTCTTCTGCCTCGAACTTTTCTCCCGTTCACCATTCCTTCCAGTGCATCCTTCAGTAAGCAGTTTCTTCTCAGCCAGTGGCCCAACCAATTCCTTTTTCTCTTCCTGATCAGTTTCAGCACCATTCTTTTTTCTCCCACTCTTTCCAACGTAGCTTAATGTCTTATTCTGTAATGGCATTATTAGGAACTGAATTATTACGAAAGGCGTGAAGATTATAATGACAAAGTATGTGTCATGATCGTGACACGGATTATTTCACTGGTCTCGGTGGATACTACTTGCTCTCAAAGCATGTAATCATATTTCTGACGTTCTGTGTAACTGACCGCACATCACCGTCCTCACGGAAGTGAAGAAGAATGGAGATGAACACGTTGCAAGTTTTGCCAGCTCGCCAGGGGCAGATGCAAGCCGCCTCACACGTCCACTTCCTGGAATGTCTGCAAGGCGAGTTCGCTTACCCTTCCTCGTGACGCTACCGGCTACTGCGCCCGCTGATAGCTGATCCGATTAACTCGTGTTGTGACGTCTCCATTCAAAAAGATCACGAGTCAGTGGCGGCTCTCGGTTCACGACAAAGGGGCAATTAGCACGATATAGATTATCGTCAGGAGAAGTAAACGAGATTGGACGAAATTGGTGAGTTCCGCCTCCAGAAGGAATTGGCCATTTATTTTATGGCATCCAACTCGTCTTTGTTCTTTTGCTCGCTATTCTTGGGTATTTTCGATGCCCTAATTGAATACCTTGCCTTAAGGAAAACTAACCCTTACAGTTATCTTTGTACCGATGCTATTAAGATGAGGCGCCGCAGGACTGAACTTGACTTTAGTCAAGAAGGAAAATCCAGCATCACTGTTTTAAATAGATCGCACGCAACTGCCTACTGACCGGACCTTAACGGACTTTTGTAGCCGATCGGAATCACGTAGATTTCTGTCGTCAGAGACGGTAAATTGCCTTCTTAGGTCAAAAAGTTACGTAAATTTCCTCCTTTTTTGCATGATCTGATGTATGTAAGTTGCCTCCTCTTTATTCGCGGTGGTGAAATGCTTTCCTTTTTTTTTTTTAAATTCGCCACATGAACCAACATTTCTCTTCCCATTTACAGGCTTAGGACTGTCAGATATAGCCTATGTGTATAAATACTAATACTTACTTACTTACTTACTTACTTACTTACTTACTTACTTACTTTTAAGGAACCCGAAGGTTAATTGCCGCCCTCACATAAGCCCGCCATCTGTCCCTATCCTTAGCAACACCAATCCAGCCTCTACAGTCATATCCCACTTCCCTCAAATCCGCTTTAATATTATCCTCCCATCTATGTCTCGGCCTCCCCAAAGGTCTTTTTCCCTCCGGCCTCCGAATTAACATTCTATATGACTAGAACGCAAGAAAAACAATATAAAATTATCCAGCTAAGTTTTTTCTTGTGGAATATGTACTTACCGATAGTACAAAGTTTGCTGAAATGGTGTGTATTATTCACATTATTATATTATCATTGGAATGGTTAAAAGTGTGATCAGGTTCAATTTATTTATTATAAGCTACTCCAGTTTTACAAAGAACCCTATTTTACCTGAGATACGTATGCTATGCTTATAATTACATTATTGCAATATTTATGAAATCTTATACTGAAAGTACTTTTATATAAGTACAATATGATATAATTTACATTACATGGATAAATGGGGTGAAATACAATGAGAGTGGAAAAAAATTAATCGTAAGTTTCAATCAAGAAATTAGTAAAATTTAACAAATCTGTAAATTCCGTAAATCTGTACAATGTTATAGAATTTATATTACATGAATGAAAGAAATTAAATGAGATTAAATTAGAGAATAAAATACAATCTTATGTTTAAATTGACAACTTTTATAAAATACATACACTATTATAACATAGACAAACAATTAATCCATAATTTATTAGCAAATCCAGCACAATAATGATATATAAGTATTTTCTACATTGTACAAACTCTCCTCAAGTTGCTTAGTCTTTCAAGCTGAACTCCGGGCGATTTCTCTCAATTAGAAGCACTTCGTCATGAAAATGGCAATTGATTAAAACCATTAAATACGGTACTAGTTTCCCTTAAACATGGAGGAATTTTAAACAGTCAGCCCTACGAAACTGAAGTCGTGTAGGTCTAATCTGTTGTTGTTAAAGAGCAAATATTTTATTTCTTAAAAATTATTACTTTCTCAAACCAGACTCAACGCCTATTCCTTTTGTTCTTGCTTCTAAGAGGCACATACTGTAAATGTCGCTTATCGCTCGAATTCCAAATACATGTTCCAAGGTAGTGGAAGAAATGTACATGAATTCAAAGGATTTTTTTTTCTATTGTTTGACATTTAAACTGAATAAAAGAATAAAAATGAAGCATTTGGAATTGTATTATAATTTTCAGAGAAATTAGATTGGATATGTTTACTTTTATTAAAACTTAAAGGACGGAAAATTTAAGTTTCGTCGAAGTCTTTTATATTGAGACCTGAAAATGAAAGGTTTCTGTTGAGTTTTGTCGTGTTCTGATTTCATCATCTTAAAGATTTCATTTCAAACTAACTAAAATCATTAGAAAAATACTTTGCAAAAATTGGAGATGTTGAGTTTTGTTGAAACTGTCCTCAATTATCATAAAATCAAATGTAAGCCAGTGGAATCATCTTACTGATAATACACAAATAGGCAGCACTGCATGGGATTTGAAGTTGCAATCGTGAACAGAAAGTTAAATCTGTGCATCTTAGACTTTACTTAGACTGCGCCCAACAATAAAAAATAGTGTAATGGGGTCTCTGGTAAATTACTGTTCCAAGATAAAACAAAGCTCTGCCCGCGGTCGTTTTAAGAAATTAGATTCACGTATGCGGGTAACATTCATCATTCTCCGATGTGAAGTTTGTAAACACTGACCCGCCGTCTGGAGAAATATCGAGAAAGTTTGCGGATCCTCATGGGAGCGCCTTACAGCGTTGTTTGTTCGAGTCCATTTCCTGGGGCGTGCTCCTCCAAACCTGAGCGGGATATCGCCCTCTTTTACCCTCGCAGGCACCTCTCGGTTCTTGGCCACATGGGGCGATCGATGTCCATCTAGGATGTATTTATTATTGATGGTCCTCAAGTGAGCAAGAGGGAAGAATAAAAAGGGGAATGTGTGAGAACTAAATAAATTAAAAATAAAAATAAATAATTGAAGAAGAGAAAAAACAATAATGTAATCCTGAGATAGTCCACCGCTGTGGTCTCGTGGTAGCGTTTTCGCTCCCGAACCCAGCGGGCAGGGGTTCGATTCCCTACTTGGGACGAGTTGCCTGGGTGAGGTTTTTTTGGAGGTTTTTCCCTCACTCTTATGGATGAATATGACGTAACTTTATCAGGCGTGTAGAACCTCACTCATTCTCACCACTTCCTTTCTCCCCTCATCATCCTTTCCTTATTATTCCGGTTGTCTTCCTTGGTTTTCAGATCGCGCCTGCGGCGGCCCTCCGAAGCTTCTGACTCTCTCAGCAGGCCTCCATGGATATGTCAAAACATGGTAGTTGGTGAACCAGAAGCGGAACCCACTCCCCTCCCGACGGGAGAGGTGGCCTACACCTCAGACCTTTGAGGAGACGGGAGGAGTGGCGTACACCTCAGACCGTTTGAGGGGGAACGAAGTGGCTGTTGTGGTGGAGTGCTACACGGACTTGGAGGGATGGCGGGACTGGTCGTTAGGGTTGGAAGTTAGGTCGGTTCGGAGTGGGTGCGATCGGTAGGCTTGCACAACAGACCTCAGGTCGCGGCGCACAGGAATATTCCCCTCCCGGCCCCACAGAGAGAAAAATAAATCCTGAGATAAGGAGCAACAGTATAAAAACATGGATGATAGTGAAATAACATATTGCATAATCAGGAGAAGTAGTATTACGAGATAAAAATTAAGCAAACTGAAAATAAATACGACAAAGGAAACAGATAGTCTAACTTATAGAAGTAAACCTATAAGAAGAGGCATTGACAAAGTTAAAGCTATCTCAGTTATAGGTCATCGAAGGCAGCAAGGTAGCGAGAGGTTAAGACTCCTATCTTTAGTAGATAATCGAGTAGATAATCGGCATTAGTAGCAGTAGGAATGTAAATTCTACGCGTTTGCCGCCTTTATTCCGAAGAACCTTAACAAGAGACATTGTTGGTATTAAAACAATGTTATATTATCAATAGAAAAAGAATTGCAGCAAGATGGGTAAGAAATAAAAAATGAAAATGATTCAACATCTGGATACATCTTCCTCTTACGTATTATATTTTTACAACTCATCGCTACGAGTGACTGAAAACACACATAGAATGCGAATATCTACATCTTTTCATAGACTTTGTTTGCTTGAACATTGTATCACCTTGTCTATAATATTACTCGACTTTCATGCTCTACCGCTTGCAGATTGCAGGAGACTTGCTCCGCGTGTAACATGTAAGTAGGTGAACATTGACTTTCTCCTATATCGACGGAGCAGTGTATTCTTTTTCACAGGATGGCAACCTATACAAAACGCAACATAAGTCAGATAAAAAGTCAAATTCGGTCAATTTTGGACTTGGAAAATTTGTCAATTCAGGTTTTCAATGTGACATTGACTATGAAAATATTTCTTCAGTGCAATAAAAGAAAGAAATTTGAAAGAAGAAGAGAAGTTGGGACATAAGAAGAGAAAAGAGTAGGAAGGAGTTATGATTTAATATATTATTATTATCATCATCACCATCACCACCACCACCACCATCACCATCATCATCATCATCATCATCATTATCATTATCATTGTTATTAAACTTCTTCATTCTTATGGATTATGAGCGATTTCTCTCATACGGGATAACAAAATCTAATTCACTACTGCAAGGGAAATTATGCTTGTTCTTGTGAACGTATTTGTGTCATAGATCTAAGTTTCGAGAGTGATTTGAAATCACGATTCCTGTACCCAGGGACAATCCATCGTAATGTAGTGTATATCTTCGCCATTATCATCGCTAAGTTCTTCCTATTCTTACTTCTTCTTTGTGATTCTGCTTTTGTAATTTTTTGTCCTTTTATCCACACCAACTGCCAACATTAATATAACAACATAAAAGCTTCTGCAATGAAGAAGTTAATGATTTCCGCATTACGAAATTAAAAAGTACAGTATGATTCTGAGTGGATTAAAAAGTATAATTTCTATCGTAAAATCGTAATACAAATGATAAATATCCAGGAACTCAGGATGTCAGGATGCTAAGAATAACTATAAAAATATATTTTTAGATTTCTATGTACTTGCATTATGCACTTTATTCTGAACCAACTGGGCAGAGAGCGATCGATTTCGAAGGCCGATAAAATACTTAGTTTTGTCTTTTAAATATGCAGAAATTATATCTGGATAAATGAAACATTTTAAAATTCCTTTTCAGAACGAAAGTTACATTTCTTCGGATCAAATTTCTACACATTTAAAGGACAAAACTAAAATTATTTCAATCATTTACTGCCATAATACACTGCCCTCTTTAATTGACTGAGCATATTGCGAATTAAATCAATGGCCCTCGCAAAACACGCTATGCAATTTTTAAGATAAAACAATTTTTATCTCGAAAGGGAAGAAAAAACGAGCAAAATTGCATTAAACTTTTTTGTTTAAAATATCACAAAGAATAACCCTATAAAATTAGAGACATTGCTTATGGTTCATCCTGTGTAGTCCCTAAGGGCCGGTACTTTAAACGTCGTTTAAACCTTACGTTAAGTTTAAACTCAAGTTTTTTGTTCTGCTTCGAATTCGCTATAGCCTACACATGGACATACTAGGTATTTTTCATTAATTTATGAATGATGATGAGGAAGTGATCAATATTACTAAATGACCACGACGACCAAGAATTTTTCGAAATAGAGTACACCACTTTGAACTTGGGTTTTAAAACAGATTCAGACTTTCAAAATAAACAGTCCTAACCTTCAGAATCAGGCTTTTTATTCCCTAATCTTGTTTCAAAAAATAGCAACTGGGGTACAACAAGCAACAAAAAAAAATGTGTGTTTTAGGGTTTGAATTTAAAGTGTATATTTGTACAGGTAAACGATAGATTTTTTTATTTTATTTTTGAAAACATTCTGTTGAACCTCTGCAACAGTTAGGCCTACTAGTTGCGCTGCGCTGTTTTTCCTCTGGTATAGGTATGCTGAAAAGGATGGAATATTTCGGAGGTGTCCACAAATCTACTGTAAGCCTATTGCGCATTGTACTGTGTGTGGCAGACAGTCTCCTGATAAGATTTACTATTAAATACTGGGGCCTGTTTTGTAAACACACTATTAATATTAGTCTACCTAATGCTACTAAACTCATAAAAATAATTTTATTATTTGACTGAATTCTATTTCATAATCATCCTACACAACTTATAAAATACGCACAGTAACAATAGCTGATTGTGTATGGAGTTCAGTTGCGAATGGTCATGCATGGTTTAGTCTGGTTGCAATGTTTTTGGGTGTATAACGTTAGTAGCCAGCATTAAGAAGCTATTTGAGGTTAAGCCTGACAAGGATGCTGAAGCAACCGGTAATCGTCCTCTACAGGTTTTTTTATGATATTATCTCTGCCATCGGAGAACAAAGATGTTTCTTAATGAAGATTCTCCACGAGCATCGACCATTATAACAGCAATAATAAAATAAAACAGCAGCGATCGTCTTCTTTTCTTTCCTAGCAATAGTACCAGTCGTATTCTACTACAGTTTAACTTAACCGAGACTCTGTAATACGGTGCATTGAGTTAAACTCTCGGTTATGTTTAACTTCAGCTTAACTTAATCTTTAGATTAACCGTAGTTATAATAACGAGCCTAAACCATACAGTGAAATATGAATTGAAACTGTCGAATGTTTTTTCAGAGACCCTGTATAATTGGATCGCTGGAAGATATCGAATATCGTCTCTGTGGAAACAGTTGTACTCGAGGATGAAAGAGGTTTTTAGTAACTGAGATTTCATGCCGTTTGAGGAAGAAGCGAGCACTCGGAAAGTACCTAATCCGTCCACAACGAGCGTCACCATCTCGGGAAAAACTCGTGCATTAAAAATTCACAACACATTCCAGTTAAGAAATAAAACCTTCCGAGCCGTAACGTTGAAAACTCTAGCAACGGCGTATCGGCTTATAAAATACCCCAGAGTTCCTTCCTTTTTAATAAGCTATTCGAATTCTGTTTTTTTTTTTCCTTTAAAATGTTATAAAATCGTAACTAACAGCGCTGAAGTAGTGTATTTTGTGAATTAATAATGTTTAAATGGCCCTCACTTCTTCTTGCCAGTAGCAACTAACATTCGGAATTAATTATTCAGCAAGATTGTGCACGAAGTTGCAGAACATGTTTCCGTGGTATGTATTCGCGAATTCTCACGTCTTTAGCTTGCAACCTGCACGGCAGAAAATATCTGTTTCGAGGAAGAAAATAATCCGGCTCAAGCGGAATACTACTTCGACATTTTTAATTTTCAAGATTGTTGTTTTCTCAAAGTACAGTCTGTAAAATAATTTATATATACCCCAAGAGGACATTACACTTTCACGCTACCACTTTGTTGCAAGGACAGTTTATATAGAAATGTTTGCTATTGTTTTACAAATTGTTATGATGATTTAGACCTATAGAGTAAGCACATAATGTAACGTAACTATATTTTGGTACTGAATACTTCAAAGTTTACGTTCGTAAAATCGGCGTTGTTTTGTTTTATGATTTTATTGCTTCTCTCTTTATTTCTTCCATTCCTTTTGTATATTTATTTATTCTTTCTTTATTTCATCTAGGGTCTATGTACCGATTTCTTCATCTTTTACAGTAGAAACTATTTGTTCTTGGAATTCATTACCCACATATGTTAGGGCCTGTCTAACCTTAAACACCTTCAAGTTCAAAGTGAAACATCACATTCTAGAACGCACAGTGTCCCAGGGCATAATTCACGATTGTAACTAGTTTATTAAGTAGTCATGTAATTTCATTTTTCATCTGGTTTAAGTAAGTATTTAAGTTCGATAAGCTAATCTTCTCGCTTATGCATATTTTTCTGTTTCGATTTTGTCTTGGGTATAATTTTCTATTGTATCAACATTATATCATCATGTATTTCCTTTTTATCCTCAAGTTGAGTGAAAAAGAGGCGTGGCTGCCTTAAATCTGCCAGAATAAATAAAGCATTATCATTAATAATAATAATAATAATAATAATAATAATAATAATAATAATAATATTTTTTCTCAAAAATGTGTCCCCTTTTTATTCAGTATGCTCCATTGCAATAATGCAATACTACACACATTTGTTGCTACACTGTTTTTACATTCTGTCTGAACTTAAAACAAAAAGTAATAGTAAACTATTTGTAACAATAATAGTGCTTTGACTATTTACAATATTTACAAGGATGTAAATAGAGTTTATGAATTACTTACAATTATTAATACTAATACTAATTTTAACTGGAGTAGTATTTTCACTATTTACAATATAATACACTGCCGTGAAGTCTATTGACTTAATAAAGGTCGTGAATTGCTTATAATTATTTTAACTTATCTAACTTGAATACTAATACTAATTTTAAGTAGAGTAGTATTTTCACTATTTACAATATTTACAGTGATGTGAAATCTATTGATTGAACAAAGTTTGTGAATTCCTAATAGTGTTTTAACAATAGTTTCTCATGTGACACTGGCCATCTATCTTTATTTCTATATATTCCCTTCTTCAGTATATCTCTTTGTTTATTCAATTTGACACACGAGTATATTAGGTGATCTACGGTTTGTGCATCTTGAAGGCATGAACACGTTGAGTCGTCTTTGATCCCGAAACGGTGTAGGTATGCCTTGGTTTTTCCATGGCCTGAGATCATGGCGGTTACTTCTGCTGTCAGCGTGATATTATTATTATTATTATTATTATTATTATTATTATTATTATTATTATTATTATTATTATAACCTACCTTCCTCTCCTCCATTCTCCATATCTATGTTTATTCCTTGTTTCTTCAATTTATTTAATTATTATTGTTTTCTTGATTCGGCCTTTCTGTCACTCTTTCCTTCTTTATTTTTTTCCATCTTCTTACTTCTGAGCTTTATTCTTGACTTTCGTTTTTTTCATTCCTTTTGGTTTTACCTTTCACATTGACTCATTCTTTCTATCTACTTTTATTTTCAGTCTTACATTTAACACATTTTTGCTAATTTTCGTATCTTTTTAGTTCTTCTTATCATCCTTCATTTTCTTTCTTAAAACTTTCTTTCTTCTCTCATATTTTATCTTGTTCCTTTCCATTTGCATTGTTCTTGTTTTCCTTTACCTTTTCTTTAATCTTCCTTTCACCTATTCTCCTTTCCCTTTCTTCTCTTCCATTGCCTTTTCTCTTTTTTCCCTTTTTGTCTTCCTTTTCTCTCTTCATTTTTCTTTCTTCCCTTCCATTCTCTTTTTTTCTTCCTTTCCCCTTTTCTCTTTCAATCCCTTTTCTTCTTCCCTTCCCACCTTCTTTCCTCTTCCCTCTTTCTCTTCTCTTCCCTTTCTCTTCCTTTCATCTTTTCTCTTGCTTTCCTTTTTTCTCTTCATTTTCCTTTCTTCTATTCCACTCTCTTTTCCTCTTCCCTTCACTCCTTCTCTTTCCTTCTATTTTTCTTCCTTTCCCTTTCTCTCTTCCTTTCCCTTTCTCTCTTCCTTTCCCTTTTTCTCTTCCTTTCCGTTTTTCTCTTTGTTTCTCTTTTCTATTTCTTTCCCTTTTTCTCTTCCTTTCCGTTTTTCTCTTTGTTTCCCTTTTCTATTTCTTTCCCATTTTCTCTTCCTTTCCATTTTTCTCTTCCTTTCCCTTTTCCTCTTCCTTTCCGTTTTTCTCTTTGTTTCTCTTTTTATATTTCTTTCCCTTTTTCTCTTCCTTTCCCTTTTTCTCCTCCTTTCCCTTTTTCTCTTTGTTTCTCTTTTTCTATTTCTTTCCCTTTTTCTCTTCCTTTCCCTTTTTCTCTTCCTTTCCCTTTTTCTCTTTGTTTCTCTTTTCCTATTTCTTTCCCTTTTTCTCTTCCTTTCCCTTTTTCTCTTCCTTTCCGTTTTTCTCTTTGTTTCACTTTTCTATTTATTTCCCTCTTTCTCTTCCTTTCCCTTTTTCTCTTCCTTTCCCTTTTTCTCTTCCTTTCCCTTTTTCTCTTCCTTTCCGTTTTTCTCTTTGTTTCCCTTTTCTGTTTCTTTCCCTTTTCTCTTCCTTTCCCTTTTTCTCTTCCTTTCCCTTTTTCTCTTCCTTTCCCTTTTTCTCTTTGTTCCTCTTTTTCTATTTCTTTCCCTTTTTCTTTCCCTTTCCCTTTTCTCTTTCTTTCCCTTTTTCTCTTCCATTCCCTTTTTCTCTCCCTTTCCCTTTTCTCTTCCTTTGCCTTTTTCACTGTGTTTGCCCTTTTTCTCTTTCTTTGCCTTTTTCTCCTCCTTTCCATTTTCTCTTTATTTCCCTTTTTCTCTTCCATTCTCATTTTCTCTTCCTTTCCCTTTTTGTCGTCCATTCTCTATTTATGTTTCTTTCCTGTTTTCGCTTCCAATCGCTTTTTTTCTTTCATTCCCTTTTTCATTTCTTGTCCTTTTCCTTTCATTCCCTTTCTCTTACTTTCCCTTATCATCTTTATTTCCATTTTTGCTTGTTTCTTTTTGTCTTCCAATTTTATTTCTTTTTCTCTTCTTTTCCTGGTTCATTGAATAACATGATTTAGGATAAATCGCTCTTGATGTGAATGAAGAAGAAAGCAATGTTGAATTGTTTCAATAGGTGTAGACTCAACTTATTCCATTGCTGGTGAAGAAAGAGGAAATCACAACGCTTCGGAGATTGAAAACGAAGATAGTCTCCATATTCGAAATATTATGGATTCTTTTTTACCACCAGTTATAGCTCTATCTTCGTTTTCAATCTTCGAAACATTGTAATATTTTTTTCATCACCAACTACGGAAGAAGTCAACGTAGGCGTCTTATAAATAAATCACTATCCACAGATAGACGGACAGACACAAGACAGTATGTCCAAATGCACTTCTTCTGTATCCGACAAAAAATTCTGAATAGATTATTTTTAAGAATCGTAATACAGTAGAACCTCTATTATCCGTGGTAATGAAGGGTTGGAGTGAACGGTTAATCGAAAGAATCGGATAATTCGTACTATAAAAGGTGTTCATAAACTAAGTGCATAATACACTTTCGTCATTTCCCCCGTGGTCTTTTCTTTTAACACGCTAGGTAGTGGATCAGAAGTTCACTAATTTAAGTCTAGTTTTCAACGACGGGTTTATAATGGCCAAGGAAACTCCTTATGACAGCTGTCTGTGGAAAGATAGGAATAGTAGAGATCTCATGTTGTAGATTTACAAATTTTATGCACTTTATATTTTGTTTTTCATTAAATCGCTCACAGTTGTAATTCTTACCTCGTATTGTGATGAGACAGTTTCTCATTTCTCAAACCACTCAATTACTTGCACATTTTTTCGTAGCAAACACGTTTTCTTTTGACACCTGCGGAAGAAATTTTGCATAGAAGTTTGACAGTACGACCACTCGAAGAGTAGATCAAACTGCGTAAGGGTAAAGATTTGTAAAAGAACATTCTGTAGAAAAAAAAATCGTACTAATATAATGTACAGTACCGTACTCATATTTTTTCTGCAAAGCAAAAGGAGCGAGAGAGGAACACAGTCGGATAATCCACCAATCGGTTAATACGGTGATGGATAATTGGGGTTTTACTGTATTTTCTCTTTATACTTCTTACTGTTAGAAAGTAAAGATTATAGGGGATAAATTTAGCTGCTACATCTTGTTGTACAGGGACATCATTTTATTTTTACTTCAATTTTTATTGTACCTGAGTTTTTTAATGTACTTCACTCCCATCCCTTCTACTAAGGAAGTTCCAACTCCACACAGAACCAAGACCGCAGATAGTAAGCAGTACTGAGTTACTGAGTATAGTACGTTCCAGAAATATGTTCGCGTTTTCCAGTGACGAAAGAGCTTTCAATATTGAATCATATTTTCGCACAGGTACTGTCCGTTTGCCTACGTCGCATCCCGATTTCCCCCACCTGCTTCTGCTCGCCCCTCTGTAATAGCTGGGCTGTCTTAGCTCTTTTCTGAAAACAGTAACTTCTCTTAGGAATTGGAAGTTTACGTAATATTATACAGCTGTTTAATTTAACTTAAATAAAAGGGCCTCGTTAAGTAATTAACTGTCACGTGATTTCCTCCCTTTCTACAATCCTGCGGCATAACCACTTGGACGGACAGTAGATAGCATGTCTGAGCAATTTTATATTTTCGGGTCGGGCAGAAGTGAAGATTGAATTTACAGTACGTAAGGTCTCTTTTATAATAATAATAATAATAATAATAATAATAATAATGATTTATTTTAGCTGGCAGAGTTAAGGCCGTAAGGCCTTCTCTTCCACACAACCAGCAAAAAGTGTATATACATATGCATGAACTTACAAAGAATTCAACAAATTGATTTAGATGAGAGTTACATGTATACAAGAGTTATTTACGAATTAAACAACAAGATACTATGAACTATTAATTAAACACTGAAATAAACTGGGTAGCAGAATTAAACTAAAATACATAGAATGTTAATATATTTCAAATTATATTAGATAATAGAAAGAGATTATTATGAGACAATTTTGAAAATGCAGCACAATCAGGATGATGTCTAAAGAAAAAAAGCAACAGTGTAGTCAGTAATATTTTAAATCAGTATGATTGGAGTGAAATGCTAATAAGGTTATCTTTTAAGCTGTTCTTAAAGGTGTTTGTTGTCTTGCAGCCCCTAATACTTTGTGACAAGGAATTCCATTGACGCGAGGTGGATATTGTAAAAGATGAGGAATAACAAGATGTTCTATGAAGAGGTATATTTAGCGTGCCACAGATAAGTGATCTGGTATTTACGTCGTGGTTAGAGTATAGATAAGAGAAACGAGACGAAAGGTAATTTGGTGTTGAGGTGTGCAGAATTCGAAAGAGTAAAGACAAAGAGTGTAAAGTTCTGCGTTCTTTAAGTCGGAGCCACGAGAGACTTGCGAAGGACGGTGATATGTGATCATATCGTCGGATGTTGCACACGTATCTGATGCACATATTCTGAGCTCGCTGTAACTTGACTGACAGTTCAGAACTTAGATCACTTAACAAAACGTCACAATAATCGAAGTGCGGCATTACTAGGGTTTGTACTAGGGTAAGTTTTAGTTGCTGGGGCAAGAAGTTTCTCAAGCGACTCAAAGAGTGAAAGGAGGAACAGATTTTCTTTATCGTTTCTTTAACTTGAAAATTCCAACTTAGATTATTATCAAAAAAGAAGCCAAGATTTTTTACGACAGATGAATAAGGGATTAGCGTGTTGTTAAGGGTAACAACTGAAAGATTACTGTTATTAAGGAGTTAACTACACGCTTATGTCCAATAATTATGGCTTGAGTCTTACTTGGGTTAAGTGCGAGTCCGAAATTGGCCGCCCAAGTGGAGACAGTGGCTAGGTCACAATTTAACTTGTCAATCGATTCATTGATCGTATTGGGTATAGAGTAGGTACAGAATTATTTCAACATGAGTTACTAGTACGAAGGACGAAACTGGCAATTGGAATTAGATGCAATAGTCTATAGTGCGATAATATGCACAAAAGAACTGAAGCCTGTATCGAAATGAACGGCCACCATTTTCAAAATTGTGTTTAAATATTCATATTATGATTATTTTTCAATTTAACTTCTTTCTCTATATTGTACGCTAATGTGCTGTAGACAGTATAATATACACTGCATAATGAATACGTTCGCATGGATAACTCACTTCGTGAGTAAAAACACTTATTCTTAATACAGTACTGTACTTTGATTAAAGAAAAACCTAATGAAAATTATCAAACTCAAAATCGCGATATTTCCTAGTTTACGTAAATGGATGAACTACTTTTCTTCCTTCCTATACCTAGTAGAGTGATTTGTGTTTTACGTCAGTATCATCGAACTCCAGTCTTGGAGGGGGGAGCAAGCGGTGTTTCCGGTTCTCTAAAGGTATAGACAGGTTAATATTAAAAATGTTAGTAAAAATAAAATGATGTCCCTGTACTTGTCGTAGTTAATATCGAGACAATCTGCACAAACTATTTAACTTCATACCGTCTACGAAGTTTATAACAAACTAAACCGACACGAACCAATGTCTGTAGCATTTCTGTGAACTTCTAAAGGATGCACTGGGTAATGGCTGCTAATTGTATTGTAGCACAACATCAAAATAATTACCGCACATGACTTGTAATGGTAGATTCTCAAAATAAATTAGAGCAACGAACAATATCCTACGAGCACTGGTTGCCTAAACAATTTGCAAACACTTAATATACATGTGAGATAGTTCAGACTTGGCGGAGAGAGGTGGGGGAGCGGCCTCCTAGAACGCCCCATTACACTAAGCCGCCTGAACTGCACGCAGCCTTCTCTCGTTCCCTTCCATTATCTCTCACAGGTCTTTTCCTATACTAACCCATTCTGAAGGGAACCTAAGCCTTCGCATTACGTGTTTTTAGCCACTGAGATCGAGTTCACTGCATTTCCTAAAATCTGTTGCCGGAGGTAGCCAGACAAATCAATGAATTATTTTAACAGCGCACCTGGTTTCTTTGTTTTAATAGTGCGCATGCTTTGTTCTCTTGGTTTGTTTTGATTCTCCTTCACCAAACCACACTGCCTACTCCAGCTTAATATTCCTCCGCTTTTTAACGTTATTAATCGAGAGTCACTAGAACGAAACGGACAAATTTTCATGACAGATTAATTTCTTCACCATTCTCAATATCGAAACTTGTACGAACTTGAACTGGTCTCGCACGTAGGCCTCTTGGGTGGGCCTATTGTACTATCTGAGAAGGAATAATGTGCATGCCCTAAGGCCCTCCTTGCTACAGATTTCTTTACTGGTCATCCCCGAACTCCCTACAGTCTCCAGAATCTCTTTTACCTTTCTATGTAGGAATCGCCACGGCCCTTCAACTCTTCTTCCCCTTGTTCTCCTTGTTTTACCAATGTTCTCCTTGTTCTCTTTGCCTTTCCTTTGTTCTCTTTGTCGTCCCCGTGTACTCTTTATCTTCCCATTGTAATTATTGTATTATCTTTCCAGTGTTCTCGTTCTTGTCCCTTAGTCCTCGTATTTCCCTTGTTCTCCTTGTATTCCCCTTGTTCTCCTTGTCCTCCCCATGTTCTCTGTATCTTTCTATTGTAATCTTAATTGTTATTTTCCAATTGTTATTGTTCTTGTTCCTTAGTTCTTGTATTTCTCTTCTTCTCCTTATATTCCCTTGTTCGTCTTGTATTCCTCTTGTTCTCACTGTATTCGCTTGATTTGTTTGTAATTCCCTTCTTCTCCTCGCATTTATCTTGTTCTCCTTGTATTCTTCTTGTTCTTTTGTATTCCCCTTCTTCTTCTTGTATTCCTCTTGTTCTCACTGTATTCGATTGTTTTGCGTGTAATTGCCTTCTTCTCCTTGTATTTATTTTATTCTCATATTCCCCTTGTTATTCTTTTCGCCCCTTGTTCTCCTTTAATTCTCCTTGTTCTCCTGTATTCCTTTAGTTGTACTTCTGTCCCCCTAGTTCACTTTTATTCCTCTTGTTCTCCTTGTCTTCTGCTCTTTGTATTCCCTTGTTCTTCTTATCTTCCCCTTGTTCTTATTGTATTTTTTTTCTTGCCTTCCTCTACTTCTCCTTGTATTCCCCTTGTTCTACATATCTTCTTGTTCTCCCTCCTTGTATTCCACTTGTTTTCTTTGTCTTCTTATTGTATGTATGTATTGTCGGACCACCGGATCTGTGCCCCTTCAACGCTGTCGTCGTTCTTGGAAAAGTTAACGCCTGTACTCATTCCATTCCACCCGCTTTCCTCCCACCACGTTAAACAGCAAGCCACGAACCTTGTCGAATAGGGATGTTGCCAAACTTCCGTCAAACGGTGTCATAAATAACTGGTTCTCCATGCTACAATATTATTTCTTTCAATCAAAATATATCTTGTATTTCTACATTTTTTAAACTTAAATCCCATGTCTCGAATCACTTTCCGTAGTTTTTCTCTCCAACCTTGGAAATTATTACTTCTCTCGCAAGCTTCAGTAATTTCTTCAATGTTGAAATTCTTTCTGAACGGTATAAAATTATTGTATCTTTCTTCTTAAAATACATCGATTCATATCATCTACAATAATTAAAAGTTCCCTTGGTCTGTTCTTCTCTGGTGATTCTAGCTTTTCATCTCCTGCACAGACTTCCTCTCTCCTGATTTTCTTTATTAGGAGTTCTGACCTGTCTATATAAATTACATAAAATGTATTATTAGTATTAGTTAAGTAATTTTAATACATAATCAATTGAAATAAAATAAGCCTCACCTGTGATATCAGTTGCTCTTCTCGCTGCCTGATTTATAGGAAACAGATATTGACCTGTTTGTTTCTCTTCATCGCAAAATGCTATTACGTACTTGCTTAATAATATTTCTTTCGCCACTCCGTGCTACAGTGTTCATGTTGAGTTGACAACACTGGACTGCAAGTCCAAATATTGTAAAGTGTCCCGCAAGAAGGCCAAAATTGTGAGTAGTGGGGGGACAGAAAGGGAGAGAGATAGGAATGCAGGGAGAGAAATGAATTACCGAGGCTGAGAAGGAATTAGGGTTCAGTTCGCGTATCTTACGGGGGTACAGATCCGATGGTCACACTGCAAATGGGTATATACCCGGTGACAGTGGTAACTAATTACACTCAATAATGACAATAATAAACACAATTAATAAAAAGTACAATTAATAATAATACTAATAATAATTAATACTAATAATTAATAATAATAATAACAGGGAGCATCCTACATTAAATGAAACACTACCACTTAACGTAACATTTAAAGTAAATCTGATTTGTATCTTAACCTTAAGTTCGAACTAAAACCCACGAGTATATGATCATACATGCACAAGTACCTTTCACCACTACACTGATTTCGCTGACAACTAACTCAATGCACTGGAACTATGACACATTTCACTGATTCTATCCTGATTTCACTAATACTTCAAAAAACATTTCACTGTTCAAATACTTTGCACTGTCACTATAAACTATAAAACTTACTGACACAAACACACTTCACTTACACAACACACTTCACTGACACAACATAATTCTTCACTGATACAACACTTCAAATAACAAAATATCAATTACACCCTTTAAATAGTGTGTATAATATACTTCCGTCTATTAGTAAAGTCTTTAAGCCTATTTTTAAATACGTTTTTGGTTATTGGTAAATCCTTTAGTAAGTCTGCAGGTAAATCATTCCATTCCCTGATAGTACGATTGGGAAAAAAAACTTTTCAGTGTCCGTCCTCTATCTTCTTTCTCTCAATTTATATGAGTGGTCGTTCCTTGAAGAGTGATTTGGCGGCTGCAACCTATTTTTTATTTCTCTCTAGGCAGGCTCACCTCTGTGTGTTTTGAACATTGCGCATAAGCGTATTCGCGTCGCATAATCCTTGCATTGTCCTTATTTTCCTTCTATTCCATTCGTGCTCCATGTATTCCCCTTGTTCTCCTTGCCTTTTCTATGTTAACCTTGTATTCCCCTTGTTATCCTATTAGCCCTCTCGTTCTGTTTTAATTCCCCAATTGTCCTTTTTATTCTACTCTTCTGCTTTTATTCCCCTTTACTCCTTGTATTCCCCTTGTTCTTCCGTATTTCCATTGTGTGATATCATTCACACGTAGTTCTACGTAAAGATATGCAACGTACTAAAATTATAGACTTCTCGTTCTTTAGTGATGCTGTATCAACAATGTAGGTAACTAGTGTTAACAAATTTTTGTATTAAATACCTAAATAATATTAAAAATAATAGCAATAAAGGTATCATTAAATAACAGGGACAGTTTTTGCCTCGCGTAGCTCTGAGATATTGAGTGGAACTCGTGATCAAAGAATTCGCTCAAGCGTTGGTTCGTACCGGTTAGACTAATTGACTCATTGGTTTATTACGTAATTTTCACGTACCGTAACATGAATGTCAGATAATACTCGTATATGGCTGTCATTAATAGCGAGTGCGATTTATTTTTGTGCAGATTTGCATAAGGTATCAGACATAGTATTTCTTTGTTCGTGTATTTTCAACAGGAATAAAAGTCGTAATAAATATCTGCAACAGTTGACGAAGCAGCAGCTGATAAAATGTCTGTACGATGTACAGGGAAGTTTCACCTAATCTTAATCGAATGAATGCTACTACTTGAGTAACGCATGCTGGGACGTCACAATAATGTAGAGACACGTGGCTTTTTTAAACGTTTACAGCGCTGTGTGAAAATTTTAATAAGGGAAAATAAAAGTTGTTTCAGTTAAGAATAAATGTTGCGGGACTGAAGTATATTTTTCACAAAAGAAGCTAGGCCTACTGTACTTTCAGAGGAATATAAAATCCACAACTGTTCTCCTAAAAGTTTCGAATATTTATTGGTTTTAAATTACCTCCTTGCGAAGTCTTTAGTCTTTGTTTTCGTTGTTGTGCGCATCAGTCGAGTTGGAGAAAGCAACTGAATAGCATTATACTCGCTTCGGTCTGAATAAATCACATGAAGGGGCGCGCCAGGTACCAGAAGGGACTGAGAAGCAATGATAAAGTGAAATACCAGCTGGGATCAGAATGTTCGGCAAACTTCAATCATTCATGGACCCATGCAATCAAATGTAAATTCGAATTTAGCCAAGAAAGCTTTCCCAACTCAAGTAGGCTATACATGTACCGTGGGCTTCTACCCCCCACCTTTTAGGTATTCAAAAGAGCCCGGCACAATACATGCAGACCGGGTTGCATACATTCGAGGAGGGGCTCGCATAATAAGCTAAGGAATCCCAGCCAATATCGAAGGAGTGAGAGTCCGATACGTTATTTATTGAAACTGCAGTATTTCACTTTATTGAGAGCTTCGTGTAATAATCTGAGTTCCAGTAAACAAGGACCAAGGAGAATGCATGAGATCTCTCTGGAAACTCTCATCTCCATCATCATTATCATCAGTCATGATTGAACCATAAGTAGGATTTGTTACGGCCCCATCTACTAATTCTTACCATATCATTGCTTTTAGCCCATAGCTTTCGTAATAGTTTGTTCTTTATTCTCAAAAGTTCAAATCCAGTAATTTATGTACTTTATAATTTTGTCACTGACTGGACCTGTATTTAAATCCTGAACATTTCCCATTTCCTTCTTCTTTCAGAAGCTAGTGTTCTGTTGTCTGGGTTTAAACAATAATCAGGGTTTACTTACATTCGCGGCCCAGCTGTAATTTTGCAGTTAAGCAGGTCGTTTATTTATTATTATTATTATTATTATTATTATTATTATTATTATTATTATTATTATTATTATTATTATTATTATATTATTATTATTATTATTATTATTATTATTATTATTATTATTATTACTATCATTATTATTATTACCACCATCATCATCAGGGTGCGAATTAAGGTTTCTGATGGGGGGGAATAGAATCCTAGGTACAGAATACCATAAATAAAATTATTATTATCCTCATTCGATACGGCTCAACGTTTGGTCGCACTGAGTTGCTTGTCTTGCATCTTGATTATAATAATAATTATATCCACGAGTAGGCTTAAGATGAGATGTGTAATTCCTAAGTTATTGATTGTTGTCAGCTTGCCGGTGGTGATAATATATCAATATTATTTTCTTTGCTTACTTTATACTGTACTTTATAAAGTATGAATGAAGCCACTGTGTCCCATGAAGGGCTAGGGCCTCCTACAGGCGGAGAAACTCGGTTGGTGTGGTTCACATGATGAGCTATTTCAGTGAACAATATTTACATTCACATTCACTATGTGAGATACACCAGAGTTTGTCAAATTTCAGTTCTATATGAGTTTGTTCACTATCTATCTCCATTCGTTCCTGTTGCGGGCGATGGTTGTCCAGTTCCCTCCCAGCTGCTGCTTGAATGTATCTGCCTATCTTCTTCTTGGCCTGCCTTGTGTTCTCCTTCCTATGTACGGGTCCCACATGGTGGTTTCTCGCGCCCATCTGCCTTGTTGCTGCCTTGCTACATAACCACCCCATTTCCACTTCGTTATGAGGGCTTTTTGTGTGATGTTCTCAAAAGCTGTAATTTTCTGCAGTGCCGTGTTGGATACCTTGTCTTTCAACTCCTGTGTATTCCTGGTGCTAACATACGGTTGCCAAACCTGGGCCCTCACAGAGAGGCAGAAGACGAACATCGAAATATGCCAAAGGAAAATGGAGAGGAAGATAGTTGGCGTTATAAAGTATACTCGTATTAAAACAATTATATTTTGTGAGGGGGGCATAGAAGTTATCCCTGTCAGGGATGTTGATATGAATTTATCAGAGGGGAGTAACTTTCCAACAGGGCGGAAATCCACCCAATCCCCCCCCGTTAATTCGCACACTTATTATTATTATTATTATTATTATTATCATCATCATTATTATTATTATCATTATTATTATTATTATCATTATTATTATCATAATTATCATTATTAACTCGTTGTCTTAATATTAAAGCTCATATTTGCTCAGCATGATGCTCTAGATTTCTAAAAACTAATAATATTATTAATTACATTAACACTTTTGCCATATCATGTGGTAGGCCTACAAAATAGTCCAATACAAGATGTGATGCATACTGTTGATCACAATGAAAGAGAAAATATATCTCCACACTCCTTCTGAAATTTGAAATTTTATCCTTTGAATCCTAATCTGTTACTTATTGTCACTAGAGGCCCAGTGAAGAAGTGAGTTATTTTAATTTATAGCACGATACATAGTATGAGGAAGAAGTTCTTAAGATTTGCGGATGATATGATATTGTTAGCAGAAGAGTAGATGATAGCCCTACAAAGGGATATGCAACTGGAAATAAATGACAACTGTGGCCAGTATGGAATGAAGATAAATGTAAGCAAAATGAAAATCATGGTTATCGGAAGATAAATAAAGAAGGTAAGCGTGCGAATTCAAAATGATGCAGTGGCACAAGTGAATAGTTTAAAATACTTGCAGTGTACTATAAACAGTAACATAAACTTCTGCCAAGAAGTCAGAAGGAGGATAGAAATGGCAAAGGAAGCTTTTAATAAGAAAGGGAGCATTTTCTGCTGATCTTTGGGAAAAGCACTAAGGAAGAGATTAGTGAAATGCTTTGTGTGGAGTATAGCATTGCATGGGACAGAAACATGGAAATTAAGACGAAGTGACGAGAAACAACTATAACCATTTGAAATATGGATATAGAGAAGAACTGAGGTGTGAAATGGTCAGAGAAAATAAGAAATGAAGGTGTGTTGGAAAGAGTGCTTGAAGGAAGAATGATGCTGAAACTGATCAGGAAGAGAAAATGAAATTGACTGGGTCAATGGATAAGAAGGAATTGCTTACTGAAGGATTCATTGGAAGGAATTGTAACGAGGGAAAAAAATCAGAGTAGGCTGTATCGGAGACACAGCAGAAACTTTTGTGCGTGAATAATTCGCTGATAGATTTTTTTTTTAGTAGGGCCGATAGATTTACTGAGGTAAACGTCAACAATGACAATTAACATTAATTTGTCTTCCAATACCCTGAATTCCCGGTATATTTTCGCTGTGCTGTAACTCCTGGAAGTACTCATTTTTTGCACATTGAGAATAAACACGTCGGTTGCTGGATTGCTGTAGTAACCATGGTGCTCTATCTTTTTTCTATCTGTTGCTTAGATGCCCGCTCCCATTTGCGCTGAATGTGCCTTGACGTTGTGAATATTCTCTCTTCACTAAATTTCACTCAATTTTACTTGTCGGCTGCTGATTGTTGCTCAATTGAGATCATAGCCTGGTTCGTTACGAATCGTCTGACACCATTGCGAACATTCTATCACTTCGCAAACACAAATTATACTGCCATGGCTGCAAGTGACCCATGATTTTGTATCTCATCTTCTTCCTCCCGCGTATTGCTATATGACGTCAAACTCTATAAATGAAGATTACATTGAGTACATTTATCCGTCTATACTCCTAGGTAGACTCATATTTAAAGTATTTAATTAAAAACTCATGTCGGTGTTAATATTATAATGTACTCACTTTGTATTATATTATATTATATTATATTATATTATATTATATTATATTATATTATATTATATTGTATTGGTCCACACCTGTGGCGTAACGGTCAGCGCGTCTCGCCGCGAAACCCAGTGGCCTGGGTTCGAATCCCGGTCGGGGCAAGTTACCTGGTTGTTATTTTTTCGGGGTTTTCCCTCAACACAATACGAGCAAATGCTGGGTAACTTTCGGTGCTGGACACCGGACTCATTTCACCGGTATTACCACCTTCATTTCATTTAGACGCTAAATAACCTAAATGTTGATACAGCGTCGTAAAATAACCCAATAAAATAAAAAATACATTGTATTGTATTATATTATATTATTATTATTATTATTATTATTATTATTATTATTATTATTATATTATTTTGTAGGCCTACGCTTCTTTTATCAACATCTGCTATGAATGTTGGTAGATACAGTATATATCTGAAGCATTGATTTAAAAGCCATTTATTTTACGTAGGAAGCGTAAAATGTTAAGTGTAGGCGAGAACAAAAATCACGAGTTGACCCAAGAGTACCAACATTCAGCAGATTTTAAGGTTCGAAGCGGGGGGGGGGGGGAAGAGGGAGTCAATTACTCAGTCTTGACATCCTGCATTATTCATAGCTGTAACCTTTGGTGGCCCCCATTTTGAGCACTCTGTTCCTGATAACTCGGGGGCGCATCTTAGTCTGGACTGTTTCTGTCGTGCACCAACCTGCAACGGCAGAGAAATCCCAGATTGACCGCGTCTTTTTGCTTCGTCATTGAGTATTCAGATGCATTGCATTTTCTTCATCCTTTATCATAAAACGATTATGGTGTCTTGACAACTATGTTTTTTTAAGAAAAGCTATCAATATATAAAGAGTGATTAGATATAGTATACAAATAATTTATTAGAGATCGCTTCATTCAATTTATGTTAAGCCATATAGGCCTATTCAATAACTCAATATTATTTAGACATTTTGAAAACAATCAAATATTTAAAAAGTTTTCCAAGTTTGAAACCATCTCTTTTTAATTACTTGCATGTACGAGCATCTATTTCATGCATATAGACCAATATAAATAATAATAGGTAGGCTAAAGTTGCCTATTTCCGTGATACCCCTAATCCCGTGATACTTTTTTTAAACTGAATGTCAGTCAAAGCTTTGCCGTTCGATCATAGCGCCAGACATCTTTCGCCTACTTTTGAGACCTCAGTGAACTTCCTAGAAAGATACCCAATCCCGTGACGTTCAGTGAAAAAAAAAAGTATCACGGAATTAGGCAACTTTATCCTATACGCTTAGGAGAGTTGGGTAGTATCGGACATCGGGTAATATCGGACAGTGAGTTTCTTTCATCTTCCACCAGATGATAGTACCTAAATGACATGGTTACGTTTCTGTGATGTAGCATACAGAAACGTAACCATGTCATTCATGTACTATGATCTGTTGGTAGATGAACGAAACGCACTGTCCGATATTACCCGATGTCCGATACTACCCAACTCTCCCCTAAACACAGTCATTCATACATCAATACACTACAATAAATAACAAATAAAATAGATTCACTAGAATCTTTGAAATTACATCCTTTATATGTACCATTCGTTGAGTCACGCAAAAATATATTTTATCAAATCCCAAGATAAAAAGCAGTCATTTACAAGAATTCAATTCCAACCAAAATCCTGTCTCTTTTTCACACATTACATTATTAAAATAATAATGTCGACTTATTTTCTGGAACAGATGATTTATTTAGAAAGGAAATTTATTTAAACATGACTATTTTAGTAGCTCATTTTCTCTGGCATTGAATTCTTATTTCTCATCATACGTATCATAAACTCTGCTATGAGCGTTGTGTTTTGTTTATGTATTATTATTCATTTTTGTTACGAAGTTATTTATGTGCAGAAAATTATTTTGTGGACAGAATGGTTGTGTACTTTCAAACAAGATTTAATTAATTAATATATGCATGCATTCTCATCATCATTAGGCCTATATTATTTGCATAAAATAAATATAGCCTATATACATATATGAATCCTTACATAATACATGCATACATACATACATACATACATACATACATACATACATACATACTTACTTACTTACTTACTTTCTTGCTCGTTATTTAAAAAGGCTGAGAATGCAAAAAATTACGAGAACGTGATAATATTTTAAGTGCTAGGCCTATATAACGTATTAGAATGAATACAAAAATAAGTTACTGAAGAATGTGATTACATTAGCCTAATTTTTAGAATTGTTCAAAGCGAAGATAATTTTTTGATAAGTTTTATGGTGTGTCTTTTAACTTATTTTAATTTTGTACTTCAATAGAAATTATCATAGGCTTTACGAGGAATGTCATAAATACATTTAAAACTCACAGAATTCCATGTGTGAATCTAAACCGCCTACAGGATACATTCATAGCATCCCTCCGTACACGTGCGTTGAAAATGTTGCCGTCAGCCCCGCGATATGATCGTCAGTTTCAGGTTGCATTGACGTCGCGTTGACTTGGACAGTTTCCTTGGCAACCGGTTGTACGGTCTGAATAGTTAATTGAATTCTCTTTTCTTCCATCCCCCATTTGTGTATCCACATGTTTTCAATATCCATTTCAGAATTACTGGTTACGCAGATGAAATCCGTGACTGTCGGACGCCGTTACGTATTAAATGTCTGACTTACAGCGAACGCTTTGTGACTCTATCGAAGTTACATTCGCTGCAGATTTGTCCCTGAAATCTCTTCTATACAAAGAAATATAAAATTAATTTTTATTCGAATAATAATAATAATAATAATAATAATAATAATAATAATAATAATAATAATAATAATAATAATAATAATAATAATAAAGAAATATAAAATTAATTTTGATTCGAATAATAATAATAATAATAATAATAATAATAATAATAGGCCATGCACAGAATGAGCAAAGTTTCACTATACCGCTAAATGGTATCACTGCTCTCATCCTGTCCGCTAGCGCACTCGTATAGTCAGACGCTTTTAAAATCATAATAGAGTATGTGAATAAAATAACATTAGCTATTTTATGTTTCTTGTGCTGGTAAGCCCATCAATACGATCTTTATCGCTTAGTTAAGTTTTGTTAACTGTGCCATTTAATAATTAATAAAACAGTTGCATTAAAGTTCTGAATTCTGTCTCAGATCCTGTACGAAATAAACAAAGACCCGTCCACTGTTGTAATGGACATGAATGAATAATGCGTATAGAAGGTTCTGCAATAACCCTAGATGCCGCTGAGATGAGGGGAAGATCCTAATGACTGTACTTTAATCCTGTATTATGGAGATCATGATATTGAGGTGCTGGGTTAGGCCCCGTGGGGATGTCGCCTGCTGACCCTTCTAGACGACAGGGAGAAACGTATAGTTGTCACTTCGCACAGCAGATGTCTCTGCAAACCTGTAGCGACTTCGAGTGCCTTGAAGAATGAGTGGTCATAATATGACCATATACATATTATGTAGGGACAGGATTTTTATGTAATATCAAGTTGTGAAATATATACATATTTATGTAAGAAAAATAAGTTGAATATGTACCAAATATGTAAAATCATAAAGATATGTAATATCAATATCTGGCAGTTATGGGATAGATAAAACTCTCCACTTGTGATTTCATACAGCACCCGACTTTTTTTTACCGCACTCTTGACACATTACTATTTTTCCATCTGTAGTAAAAGCTTTGTCCCTCACAATACATGATTTTATTTTTGAAGATAGAGGGGCCATTTTAGTTAGTTAAAAGCAGCAAATAAACTCACTTGCACTTTACACTGTAAGTACTAAAACTAGAGAACTGAGTGAAATGAATGACACAGCACAACTGCAAGCACGGTTTCGCTTTACTTGATTAGGAGAAAATAAGAAAAGATGTGGGACACATGCATTTTAGCTGCTTCTTGTGAGAAATAAAGTACCTACTAAACTTCAAACTATAGGCATTTGCAAACTGTGGTGTTGAAAAGTGATATTCCTGTCTCATTCAGAAGGGTAGGATTATTCCAGCCGAGAACCATACTTTCTAACTGCTCGGAAAATCCCTTTTCCGTATAGGTCTACTAAATTTAAAGTAAAGAGGTCAAGTAATAACCTGAAAAGTTATTTATTTTATTCTCTCAACATCTTTCCAGTTTGTTTCTTTACCCCAGCTTCTTTTCAAAAGTCGGCTACTGTATTGCGGCTCATGCCAGACTTGACATGGGTTTTCCCTGGAAGGATTAGGAAAGAGGGTGGGTAAGGTTGTAAATTGTATGGGAACCGTTTGTTAAGACGTGTGCAGAATAATTATAGTTCGAGACAAATCATGTCGTCCTCGCCCTACTCTACCACAAAAAGGCAACGCTACTTTCTAAGTGATTTTTACAATACAAGATAGTTGTATGAGAAGGGTTGCCTTTTGTTCACCCATATTTACAGTGATCGGTATAGGGTGAGTGCCTCTATTACTACCTGGAACTAAGGACATTACGTTTCGTCCCGAAATATACCTATATTTTCTTGGATAAGTAAAAATACTTTTTAAATCTGTGTATTTCAAATTGTAAACTTCCCCAGCAGAAGTTTCTTTTTTCCCCTTTCAGAGAAGTAAAAATGAATAAAACCCCTAAATATGTAGATTTATGTAATATCAAGCCATAATATGTAATTTGGGATAAATATGTAAAAATATGTAATATCAAATTTTAATATATTAATGGTAATTACAAGATTAGCAAAGATTTGTTTTTTATATACGATTAGATTGAGAGGAATATAATATGTAATTACATAAAAATCCGGTCCCTAGTCATATGTATATTTATTTACACAGTAAGTGGGCAAACACCCGGTGGCAATGGTAACTTAATTACACACAATACAATTAAAATACACAATACAAATAATACACAATAGTTATATTAATAATAATACATAAAATAACGTAATTAATAAGTGAACCTAATTTTCTATTACAACCCACATATGTATAGGCCCTACATAAATTTCACCTTCATACTGATAACCTTTCACTTCACTCTCATCTCACTCACTGCACTGGTACCATGATACAGCTCACTCATTGCACTATGACACATTTTCCCTGGCACTATGTAACATATTTCACTGACATAGAACAAACTATATATTATCACTGATTGAAACTATTCACTGCAATTGTAAACCATAACTTCACTGACTCATCACTCTTCACGGATACAACAGTTCAAATAAGGCAAATAATTACACCCTTATTCATACTTATAAACTGAACTACATTAAACTGAACATTTGTAGCCTAAGACCCTCTTACAAACTATTTTAAAATAAGTTACAATTCAAACCATGGGAATAACTCGTCGGCTAAGTAAATACATATCACCTTAAGTAATGTAATGTCTCTTTTTTTAATTTACACTTTATACACAACTTTTTAATTTATTTTTAAATCTCCTTAAGGAAGGACAGGCCTTAAACAACTCTGCAGATATGTCATTCCAGTCACTTATATTTCGATTTAAAAATGAGAATTTACCTACATCCGTTTTCTGTCTCCTCCATTTGATTTTAAACTCATAATAGTTCCTACCATAGTACGTTGGCTTTCTGTGTGTACCCATGCTTTTTGACCTAGGTGTGTTCTGTACAATTATGTTATACAGTTTTTCTACGTCTGTTTTTCAATGTTTCCCATTTAAGTTATTCCAATGTTTCCTACTTAAGTTTATAGTTGTTTTTTACCACTCGAAACCTACTTCGGCATATCTGGACTTTCCTGACACAGTACTTTACAACGACAAAGTTGATTTTTCTGCAATAAAACTTTAAAAATTAAATTCGAATTTATGTTTTTCTCTATTGTTCTTCAAGCAGTAACGGTTTTAGCAAAATAATATTACTTTCCACTTTGGGCAATGAAGTGAATGTCTGTCTGTCTTTCCGTGGAGCCTCATGTGTTTGTCCTGAGCGAAATATTGCCTGACAATATTTATAGGAATCACATTTTCTTGTAAATGGCTAGTGTTGGTTCGTAATTCTCATATTTATTTAGAAAAAAAATCAGCTTCCCCAACTACATTACAGCGTCATTGGTAAAAGCATAATACACAGAGCAGAAGAAAAATAAAACAATTGAAATTAAAAGAAGACAAAAGGGAAAAATCACAAAAGACAAACATAAGAAGCGAACTAAAATGAAATTAAGAACAGGAAAGATAACAAAAATAAAAAAATAAATATAATAACTGATGACGGAAAGTGCAACAGGATGTTGTCCACTTAGGTGGCTTAGGCCTATATTATTATTATTATTATTATTATTATTATTATTACTTACTTACTTACTTACTTACTTACTTACTTACTTACTTACTGGCTTTTAAGGAACCCGAAGGTTCATTGCCGCCCTCACATAAGCCCGCCATCGGTCCCTATCCTGAGCAAGACCAATCCAGTCTCTATCATCATATCCCACCTCCCTCAAATCCATTTTTTATTATCCTCCCATCTACGTCTCGGCCTCCCCAAAGGTTTTTTTCCCTCCGGCCTCCCAACTAACACGTACTATGGTAGGAACTATTATGAGTTTATTATTATTATTATTATTATTATTATTATTATTATTATTATTATTATTATATTACTAAGTTGTTCTGAATGTTTATTATTTGCTGATCATTTTCAAATATTTCGTATAGTAAAACTATTAGTGACTGCCAATTTTTTAATGTCAAATAAAAGCAATTTCGAAATGGTGTAAAGAATATGGCATGAAAAAAAGTAATGTTTCCGAATATAATTCCATAACCTTCATCAGAGTGGAATTACTTCTCTTACATTTACTATAATTTAATTAAAAGCCAACTAACGAAAAATATTGTATTACTCGAGTGTTCTATGAGGGTCAACTCTTTTTTCGTAGCCACGTAGATTTCATATACAGAGTGCCGATGAATGACTAATACAAACTTATAACTCGATCGAGGCGAGTGGAGACGCGGGCGTAATGTGAACTATCGCGATGTCGCTATAAGAACGCAGAAGTACAAGTGGCGCTCCGGGCTGCAGGACTTCGCTGGCCTTGGTTCCTTCTCAAGGAGTTTAAATTCTTTCATGTAACGCCTAACAACTACGTAATTGTTTATCATCGTAGCTTGTAGTTTTTTGCGGATGTCATTTCGTTTAAGGTCTAGGAGTGAATATCCTGCCAGTGGTCTGAGAAGTCTCATTTCTGCTACTTCTAATATCTTTACCTTTGACGACATGAGTGTCCATGTTTTAACTCCATTTAGTAGTGACGGTATGATCAATATTTCGTAGAATAATGCTGGTCTAATTCAATTACTTACTTACTTACTTACTTACTTACTTACTTTTTAAAGAATCCGGAGTTTCATTGCCGCCCTCACATAAGCTCTTCATCCGTCCCTATCTTGAGCAAGATTAATTCATTCCATTCATTCATTATATTCCATAGACCTTACATAAGCAATGAAGTTTCAAGCATTACAATTTTTACAAATTTTTACAATTTCTACAGTTTTACAATTTAGTAAGATCGGTTTTTTGCGTCAACGTATTAAGGGAATGTTCGTGGACAAGTTTCTGCACAAAACCTGTCCTTCTCTCGCTCAGTAAAATTGTAAAGAATTGTCAAAAAGTACTACCATAATATTATTAGTATCACAATATTACCAACCTTTACCCTACTTTGAACATTTTTGTCAGCACTTGAATTGTGTATCTTTCCCTAGTAACCTGATTAAACGTCAAGCATTATAAGTATAAAACCTGCAACTGGAAACTTGATGGTGTAATTAAAGGTATTTCGCTCCGTGTGACCTGCAGTTGAAAATTCCGTCCGCATGTGTGGGATCAGCAATGCTTCTCTTTGGCATACCGACGAATGTGCTGGAATTATTTCAACGTCGCTACCGCAAGTGCTAACAACTGTTCCCACAATGTAGCTTCAGTATAATTAATTCAGCCAATTCAATTTTGCGATTGTAATCATCCCGCTACCCCATTAGCAAAATGCAGAGAGGTATGGGTATAAAAAATATAATAAACATTTCCATTGAAATCTAGAGCAATCCTAAATACGCTACAGATTTTGTTTTCAATCCGATTGAGCTCTGTCGGTATGGAAATGACCGCTAGCTGGAAATGTCAGGGTTCTAGTAGGCCTTATTCTTAAAAAAAATGCAATATCCTTCAGAATATGTAAAATGAAATATATTCTAAAATATTTATTATGCACAAAAATATGTAAAAATGTATAACTTAAAACTTCGGAGTAATGATCCCTTTGGTGTGATTCGCCGACATTTTCTCTTTTCTTATATAGGAACAGAATATGTAGGCCTAATAATTACATAAAATCCGAGCTCTACTTATCACATATAACGTAAGCATTCCATTCATTTATGAGTGTTCAATATGAATTTGACTCTAAATCACTTGCTATAATTGAAGGGTTCAAGCCATAGTGGGGCAAGCACCATGTATTAAAAACGGAGAAAGCAAGAGTTAAAGTTAAGTGAATACCATAGTTTAATGAAGATGGATATGGTTAAGTGAGATATGGTCCACTTTGCAATAGGTCCTCTACGAAAATGTCCGACATTTAGAAATGTCCGTATAGAAAATTCGTCCATGCCATAAAAATGTCCTTACCTGAAAAGGTTCACTGTCAGCAAGTCCTCTTCTTAAAAATGTCCTACGTTTTAAAATGTCCACAAATAAATTCGTCCATTTCCCTAAAATATCCGAAAATAAAAACTGCAAGGAATGTGCCAAGAAATTTATTGTCATTTCAATTATGTTACGCAATACAAAAGATACATCTATTGTTCATCTTGAGGGTCACTATACAATATCAGATGCTATGATGTCGCTCTAAGATATCGAAAAATTTCATTCCTATCTTCGTAATCTTGGTAATTATCGACAATGTTGAAAATTCTCGTTTGATTATTGATATAGGCTGTCGTTTATTTACGGGTCGCTTAATATTTGTATGCCCGCCAAGGATCTGGGTTACTAAATGTTCTGTTTCCGATTCTGTTGTTGCAAATGGCTAACGAATCGCGAAATGTTCACGTGATGTGCCACCACAAGTCGTTGGAATTGGGATTGGAATCCTTCAACCACATTATTGGTATGATGTCTGCCATTAATTACTAATTCATAGACGTTCCATGTCTCAGGAGAAAACTGCTCGCCTTCGTCCTCTTGCTGGATGACCAGTAATATATGCAATTTCAATGTAATATGCTAAGTCCAAGATATCGTCCACAAATCTTTCATTTAATAAATCCTAAACAAATTGCAAGTCATTTAGCGGAATAACCGGCAGTCCCATAATTTCCTTTATTCGATTTCTTACTTCACGGTTCTCAATATCCAAATATTGTTCCCTCAGATCCCTGTTGACTACATTTCTCCGTATTGCTTGATTGAAGTGGAAAAGACACCCATTCACTACTACCTAATGGAATGCCAGTCGACAAGCTTCATATTGGCGATTTCAAAATCAGACATTGTAGGCCTATACGTAGGATTGCAAGTGAGATTTAAATGTGCTGAATAATTTTCATCTCATTATATACAGTGCGGTAAGTATTTTCAGTCTTATTTACAGTTAGGCAATACACTAAAGGAAATACAAAACCTCAAACAATCCCATTCACTGTGAAAAGCTGAAAGAATTGATTTCGTATGATGGACATTTTCGTATGATGGACTTTATAATATGGCGGACCACATAGATGTTGGCTTTTTCACTCCATGGACAAATTGTATGTAGGACTTTAAATGTTGGACTATTTAGTTTATGGACATTTTGTTGTGGATCTTTTGTACTTGTGGACATTTTGTTATGGACATCATAACCTGGAAGCGATGGATATATAATTTAGTTTTAATGTGTATACTTTATATTACTTTCTATATGTTTCCATTGAATTATTGTAATAACTTAGTTTTAATCCTTGTTTTCTACGGTTTTAGTAAATGGCGCTTGGCCCACTATGGTTCTGAACTGTTCAATTACTGTATGTTGATTTCCCAAGCAGTTTCTCTTACAATAGCTACTGAAGGATTTCGCAACCCTAGACTATTGAAACTTTTCGTTTACCAGGTCGATGATTACTTTACAACATATCATATTGTTACAAGTACGATAATGATGGCAAGAGAAGTTGTGGTAGTGATATTACAGTTCTTTGAGGACATAATTACATACAAGAAGCAGATAGTACTCCGAGCGTGATTATGTTCATTTTTTGTCGTGCTCTACATGGAAATTGTTGCTATGACAACCGCCCACTTGTGACATACATCGGAGTGTGCTTGTTTGCAACATGGGCTGAAGCCCTCGACATCCGCTGCTTGTTGTCGATGTTTTGTTACTGCTTCCGTACGAACAGGGTAGCATTGTACACGTGTTCAATGTGTCGTCGCGCAGTTTTTGTGATTGTGATGACGTCATCACCACGCGACTCAATAGATTGTCGGTTTATTACAGCAGCTTCTACTCTTCACACATTGTAACGCCACTTTGTGTGAGCTTGTAAATTTTAATGACACAGGTTGTTTGTATCAGCTTAACCGATACTATCTGTCAATTAATTAGCCTCTACATTGACCATAATTCGATTCTTGGCCCCTCCTAACTTCGCAATGATTAAATTAATTAATTTATTTATTTATGTATACAGTATATATATTTATTTATTTATCTATCTATCTATCTATCTATCTATCTATCTATCTATCTATCTATCTATCTATCTATCTATCTATCTATCTATCTATCTATCTATCTATCTATCTATCTATCTATCTATCTATCTATCTATCTACCTACCTACCTACCTACCTACCTACCTACCTACCTACCTACCTACCTACCTACCTACCTATCTATCTATCTATCTATCTATCTATCTATCTATCTATCTATCTATCTATCTATCTATCTATCTATCTATCTATCTATCTATCTATCTATCTATATTAATGTGCTAGCCAATGGCAATTAGCCAATAACAGGCAAGCACATTGATACAGAAATGATACAACAGTAAAATAAAACAAGTTACTTTGATAGGGCTAATATTGACAAAATTATACAAGGAGGCTTATATAAAAACAGATTAAATAGCTAATATTAAAATACATGTTAAAAATAATAGAATAATAATAATAAATCATTAAATACGAATAGTGATATTAGAAGTAATTATTTACAGGATCAAATAATTAAGCTACGTTTTGTAGACTTTGTGACATAAAAAATATAAACAGCTTGTATACTTGAAAAGATTTTCTTACCTTGTACTACGAATAACTATAACTGTAAGGGGTCCAGCAAAATGCATTTCACATGAAAGGAGTCTTCCAACTCTAAAGTTTAATAGTAGAGTATTAAAAGAAAATCAAGCGTACAAAAAGTTATTAGCCGTATTATTCCCAACATTCTGATGATGATGATGATAATGATGATGATGATGATGATGTATCAGTATCAACAACTGAACACAGACTGAGAAATATAACGTGGAAGCTTTTTCAATAACAATTATAATAGTAGCAGCAGCAATAGTAGTGGCAGTGGTAGTAGCATAATTATTATTATTGTTAGTAATTATATTATTGTTATTATTATTATTATTATTATTATTATTATTATTATTATTATTATTATAAATTCGTTTCAGCCATGTATGAGTTGCGACTACACAACTTTCTTTTTCTTCTCAGGTTCTTTTCTCCTAAGCTAATATTCCTTCATTCTCCGACATTCTCCATTTGGTTCTTTCTCCGAGAATACCCTTGTTGTCCTCATTGATTTCTCTTCAGATAGATCCTTCATCTCCTTAACTTTTTTTCTGAACATTTCCCACGTATGTAGCATGAAATTCAAGAGCAGCTAAGTTGCGAGGGTTAAAATGAAAAATCCTTTTTCGTCTTCTGATACGGTTGCTTCTTTATCTATAGCTAAGTCATCTGGACGATTTCCTGTCTCATATAGCTCTTCTACTGTGTCGATCCGTTCAGTATTTCTTGTTTGTTATTTCATTTTCGATTTCGGCTTCTATAAGCCACATCATGAAATACCGGTACCTGTTCTTATATGTGAAGTGTAAATATTTTACTTCGCGGTACATTAAATCATATCTGTCTTTTCTCTCTAAATCCTCCTTTTCTTTACACTTCTCTTTCATCCAGTCTTCCTTTGCCTTATTATTATTATTATTATTATTATTATTATTATTATTATTATTAATGGTGTTGATGGTGGTTTTTATTACACTTGGAGTTCTATTGTTCACTTAACTACCCGGCCTAATACATTGAAGAAAGATGATGATTATGATTTATTATTATTATTATTATTATTATTATTATTATTATTATTATTATTTATTGTGTATTGTAGATGTATTATTGTTATTGTTTATTTATTATTATTGTAGATACATTATTTACCATAACAGACTACTTGGCCTAATACAAGAAAGGATTATGATGATGATGATGATGATGATCTATTATTGTTATTATTTATTTTTTACTATTATTATTGTTATTATTCACACCACCTCCAGTCCACTCCAGCTAGTCGATCGTCAGTCCTTGTGCGCGGATCCTAGTAAATGACGTTTTCTCTAACGTCAGGGCCAGGCAGGGATGAAGCTGGTTTTCGGTAGACTGGCCACCAAAAGCCTCAGACAAAGAAATTCAAGTCGTGGAACGAAATTGGCTGGCTTTGTGCGTGGAACTGATTGAGATTCTGTTGTGAGGAACCCTGCCCGTATTATTAAATTAAAGCGACAAATATTGAACCAAAACCCGAAACAAACCGCAGTTCTTTTGTTTTTACTCATATACTGCATATACTGCATGTTTCAATTGTCCTGAAATTATTATGCCTATGTACAGTAAAGTAAAAAATACGATACACTGTTGCGAGCTAGGAAATTGCAGCCTTATTTAAAATCGAATGGGTCCTACCTACTGAAGGTGGCATCTAGAAAGACAAACGTGTTGCATGGATGGATGGATAGATGGCTGGAAGGATGAATGGATAACTGGATGGATAGATATAAAAATTAATGAATAAATGGATGGATGAGTGGGTGGGTGGGTGGGTGAGTGAAAGGATGGATAAATGGGTGGGTGGGTGGGTGGATGGATGGATGGATGGATGGATGGATGGATGGATGGATGGATGGATGGATGGATGGATGGATGGATGAGTGGGTGGGTGAGTGAGTGAATGGATGGCTAAATTGAAGGATGAATGGATAAATGGAAGGATGGATGGATGGATGGATGGATGGATGGATGGATGGATGAGTGGGTGGGTGAGTGGGTGGGTGAGTGAGTGAATGGATGGATAAATTGAAGAATGAATGAATAAATGGATGGATAGATGGATGCATGGGTGGATGGATAAATGGATGGAGAGATGGATGGATGGATAAATGGTAGGATGAATGGATAAATGGATGGATAGATGGATGGATGAATAAATGGAAGGATGAATGGATGGATTGACGCATGGATGGATGGATGGATGGATGAATAAATGGAAGGATGGATGGGTGGATAAATGGAATTATGGGTGGATAAATGGATGGATGAATAAATGGAATGATGGGTGGATAAATGGATGGATGAATAAATGGAAGGATGAATGGATAAATGAACGGACGGATGGATGGATGAATGGATGGATGGATAAATGGAAGGATGAATGGATGGTTTGCTGCATGGATGGATGGATGAATAAATGGAAGGATGGATGGGTGGATGAATGGAATGGTGGGTGAATAAATGGATGGATGAATAAATGGAAGGGTGAATGGATAAATGAACGGACGGACGGATGGATGGATGGATGGATGGATGGATGGAGTATGGGACAAACTCATGTCGTGTTAAGTAATTGATATGTTTGAAATATTTTTTCTTGGGCATGAAATGATTGACAAATTTTACCTAAAGTCCGCTATCGGCGTCAGAATTCTTTTGCATAGCGAATATCTACGTCACAGGAACCAGAGCTTTACTTCTGTCCCGGAGGAAGCATTGCTTAGGATTTTCTCACCCTTTACACACTATCATCCTCGGCCGGGTTTGAAACACGCGAACCTTGGGTCAGACGTGACCGAGAACGACTAAATGTGTTGAATTGGAACGATGTTAAAATTCTGTGCAGAAATTAATTATGGATCTGTAATGTTATAATTTATTCCACCGTTAAATTATAAATTTCAGCGACCATCATGGATTTATGTCACGAAACAATTTTAATTATTTTAGGGTCATTAACGCCCAGTTGTACGATCGCGGAATAAATCTCGGAATAGCTATTCGTGGAATAGCCTAACACTAATTTATAGAATGAATTGAGTACCTTGTTGTATGACGTTTGTTTATTACAAGGTTATCTACTTCATAGTTATCAGGATTGGAACAAAGGTTGACAATACTTTAGATGGTGTTTTGTTTATAAACTGCATTCACATTATCAGTATTTTTTTTTCTGAACATTATTATTACTATTTTGTCTACTGAGTTTATTATAAAGAAATAAATATGAATCAAAAGGAATTAGAAATCAAAACTTTAAGGTAGAGGATACATTTAAGCTAGTTGAAATAGTGAACGACTATAATAATGTAAGTTAGTAGAAAATAAACAAAAAAAAAACTTGTCATGTCAGAACTCCTTCAAAAGGCAAGCGCATGGGAGTCTGTAGCTTGGTTATTTAATACCCAGACCTACAGGAATGCAGAATTTATTTAAAATTTAATTTTAATTATTTAAAAAAATAGCATTTCTTTACAATGATGTTCATGTGAACTATTTTTACCTATTTGTCATGTGTTCCAAATCGTCGTTGATTAATACTGTCTTACTGTTATACAAATCTGGCTTTTTGAGGTATAGCTCTCTGTAAAGCTGACTTGAATAGTTTCGAGGGAAAATTTGTTTCATGGCCGAACCTGGGACCTTTCGCTGAGCGCGCAAGCGCTTTACCGACTAAGCTACCCAGTAACTATACCAGACCCCGGCTCAATTTTCTCCTTATATCCACATACAGGGGGGAAAAGACCGGCCAACCTACCCTATTATCTCCTGGCTTAGTTGCCTCATAAGTGGTGCCCTCATGGTATCACTTATGAGGTTCAGACCTGTCTTCGGACAGTTGACTAAACAACAACATCCACATACTTCAAATAGGTTGACAGATCGTCAGAGCACAGCATTTAGTACACGCTTACTCTGTGACTTAAGTTTGTGGTTTTCTGTTATCGAAATAATAGCGTTTAATTTTCGTTGTTTTCGGAAGACTTTTATTTTGAACTTGAGGAGTCGTAATAATCTAAAGTAACTCTTGTTCGCAGGTATTAATCTTGCTTCGATTTCAGGTGTAATACAATTCTCTGCAGATTCCGGATTTCTGATGATGATGATGATGATGATGATCATGATGATGATGATGATGATGATGATGATGATGATGATGATAGCAACATCACCTACGAATGCTATTATTTGCATTGATTTATGAAATGCATTCTTCCCTACTTGAATTCCAGTAAGTCTTATGACTTTTTTCTATAGCGTTTAAAAAGAAGACAAGGTAGTGAGTCCCACTGCCTTAGAAATGTATTGCATACTTCAAAGAAACTGATTTTAGTTTCATTTGTGTAACAGTCTGTTCTTTCTTCTTTCAGGTAAGTGTTAATCTTCCAAGCGGCCAGTTCATCCTATGAGACTGACAATGTAAGTTGACATTATTTGTGTATCTTTAGTATAGAACATTAATTACCCTTTTTTACATTAATGGTGAATATCTTGCGCTCAGGCCTATATTAAACTCCTTTCGAATGGAAGTATGTTCATAAGTTACTGTGGAAAACAATCGTCCTTATAAAATGCGTTTTTCTACTCGTGATTTGTCATTAATTACGTCTTATAGTGCTAATAAATGTTACTATATATAAACAAAACTTTGAAAGAAACAGGATAACAAAAGACTACTGTACTTTTATTCGACTGAGTAATTAAGAAAGAGCTGAGGTGATAGGTACCGTTGTTGACACAACTGAAACAAAACGGTTGATCTGTATGATCACACTAACATACGAAAACAAGAACACATACAAGATTGCATTATCATTAAAGAAACTAAAATACAACATTGCATACAGAACATAGAACACATTACAAAAATATCTTAACACATAGACAAGACATACAAACAAATACAACTTAACAAGTGTATACAAACTATCGTGCAATAGTTGCAACGACTTCTACATTGGTAAGACTGGAAGATCATTTCAAACACGTTACAAGGAACATATATCACAACCATAACCAAACTACAACAATTCAACCTATGCAGGATACATCACGAACTCCAATCACAACTACAGCAACATAGACACTGGCTTGAAAATACTACACATTGAACCAAAAATGTAGAAACTTAACATTCTAGAACAATATGAAATTTATAAACATACAAAAACATACCCACATCACATCCTGAACACTCAACTAAATTTCAAAACACACACCCTTTTCGACACAATCATGAACACACCTCCTCACAACAGGAAACCAGAAGATAGCGCGGGATCTTCACAAGGCTTCAAACTTCGAAACTGGTCAGCCAGGTAAATTGCAAAAGTTAACACAGTAAAGATATCATGAAGTTATTCAGTGATTATAAGTATTAAAAGAATATATCGAACAATGAATAATTAAATTTAAGAGTAAAAATTGAAGCAATTGAGGATATTATGATGACTTCAGTGCTCTTCACTCTTTAGCATTAGGTCGAGTGATGCATTGTATTCATTTTGTACTTCTCTATTACGTCTAATATAAGACAGCATGTAAGAGAGGGGTATCAAGGGAGCTAAGTTATGAACGCGAGCTCTCTCTGAACTAAATTGAAGATCGGCACGTAATAGATCGGGATGACATTGCTGCAATACATGATGTAAAACCAATACTGATACAATGCTGAAAAAACGTTTCACCCCATTAAGAATGTTGCCACAGTTGCCTCCGTGCTAACGAAACTGTGCAGTCTCTGGAATGTCAGTGAATGTTTCAGAACATTTTTGCAGAAGACTTGCTGGTTTGGATACAAAAGGACGGAGCGAGTGAAATGGAGGCGTCCATTAGACGGACTGGAGCGGTAATTTGCGCTCTCGTTCTGCATACTTCGCTCATTGTACCCAAGTTTCGAGATGCGTGCTCCCTGTTGGGGCTGTCAAGCTCATTGTTGTACCGGCGACGACAATGCCTCCTCAGCGGAGTACAAACATTTCTCGTGAAAATGACGTACGGCAGTTCAGAGTTTGATAATAGCGATTTCCTACAGAGCAGTTGCCCGAAGTTTGTGTGTGAGCTACGCTCGTCTCCCGTCATCAGCAGCTATTAACACATTCTTGCTTCACTTTAACTGTCACAGACAATGCTTCCAGCAGGAAGTGACGGAAACACTGTAATAATAGCTGTATGAGTGGCTGCCATTATATCGGAGGTTGGCACCTTCACATCTGGGCGTAGACAGTGAAACATTCACCATCATCATCATTATCATCATCATCATCACCACCACCATCATAATCGGTTTGCATTCTATTTTAAGTGGTGTGTAAGCTACAATGTAGGTGAGAGTGTGGTTTTCGTGCGCAGCAGGTAGGCCCTAATGGTACTCACCTAAGTTTTAAGATATGGCAGCACTCTATGGGTACGTACAAGACGGAGCCTGGCTGCTAGCTGGCAGCCTGACTGGTTACCTGACTGGAAGGAATGCCCGAAAGTTAAGCAGTGGAGACGTGCAAGACGAGGCCTGTTCGCTCGATTGCTACCTAGCCTGTTAGCACGCTGGTAACTGGTAGAACGAATCCCTTCATTTTTCCAGCTACCAGCGACCTAAATATCTTTACAGCGCATGCGTCCTGCGACTCCGTAGAATTTCCCCACGTGCTAAACGCCTACTGTCTTCCTCCGACGAGTTTAGCGCTGGGACCTGAGATATTCCTGCCATCAGTGCGAGGGGGTTACAGGTAGATTCTTTTGTTGGTACAGCCAAGCGGAGCCGAGCGGAGTGGGAAGTATTAATCGTCCAAAAATATGAAGTCTTCAGTTTGAAGTAGTGTGTGAATATTTCATATACATATTGTTTGCCTAGGCCTATATGGTTTTGTTATTAATACATAATATATTGTTGCAATTCTTGCTCAAACATCTTCCTGATGTTAGCTATGTTAATATTATATGAATTACTCATATTAAATATTTCACCGTTACAAGTCATTTTTAAGGATACATGCTGTGGAAAAAGTTTCGGCTTTATTCTATTGGAATTTTAGAATATGTGTGATTGGTATCGTGAAAAACAGATTCCTATAATGCCATGCGAAAATCATTTGTTGGTGATATCTTAAAATGCAAATCAAGTAGTTTTACTTCTCAAGTGAGTTCAGCAGTACAGTATATTTAAATTGGTTACTTCACAAATTTAATTCAATTCTACTAGTCATTAAATTTTATAGAATGATTCTTCTTTTCATTTATATTATTGTAAACATAAAATTTACTTAGTCATACGTTAAAAGTGTTAAAATTGTTAAAAAAAAGGTATGTACCTTCGACAGACGGCCCGTTTCGACGCTATGTCACGTCATCCTCAGTGTCTCTTGAACCACTCGTCGAAACGGACCGTCTGTCGAAGGTACATACCTTTTTTTAACAATTTTAACACTTTTAACGTATGACTAAGTAAATTTTATGTTTTTAACAAAGTGTTAACGAGAACTTTAATCAATGGATATTATTGTAGTTGTATTATGATTTTTCTTTTTATTTATTTTATTGTATTCGTATTTCTGGTGGTGTGATGGCCTTAACTTCACCAGGATAAATAAATAAATAAATAAATAATAAATAAATAAATAAAAATTTCTACAATACTTTTCTTCTCTGAACACATAAGAACCAATGGTTGTATCTCTATCTCGCCAAAAATACGTTAGAAAACTAATAGGCTTACTGCTTTCGTAAATTGGGCGAATGTTTTCAGTACGATTGTACTTCCTTCCAGACTGCCGCTGTCACTGTCCCCTCCCACTCCAGTACCGCGCTGGACTAGTCGGAACCGGATTCCTCTGAGCACTAAACTCCTCAGAGGATGACAGCACTGCTATTTCGATGCGTATAATGGATTGTGAAAAATTAATTTCAAATAATAATGCTAATACTAATAATAATTTTTATTGCCAAAAAAAATACAATACAAAGAAATTGTAAATTTACAACATTCTAGCACTCCTTTAATATTAGAGGAGAAAAATTCGCTCCAGCGACGGGGATCGAACCCGGGTCCTTTATTCTACGTATCAAGCGCTCTCACCATTGAGGTACGCCGAAGTCCAATGCACAGCACCGGATAGAACCCCTCTCCTCCAGTGTTTTTCCCTTTGTGCCCTGACTCCAAGCTGGGCATGTATGTTGACATTTTTATATCAAGTAAACTACCATTATACAAGGAGCGCACTCAGTTGAGTGACTTGGTGGCCGGGATTCCACAGTAATGTGTAAAGAAATACGTACTGTTACTAAAAGAATCTATATAAAGATTATTATTTTTTGGTCCTACAGAATATATCTGTTATGGTGTGTGCTCTGGGTTGGACTTCGGCGTAGCTCAATAACAAGAGCGCTTGGTACGTAGAATCAAGGACCCGGGTTCGATCCCCGGCGCCGGAGCGAATTTTTCTCCTCTAATATTAATTGTTACCATAACAGATAGGACCAAAAAATAAGCATCGTTACGTACATTATTCTAGCACTCCGCTAAAAGAGAGTGTTCTCGCGCTCAGGGGAGGATTCCATACATAATAAATGTGCACGCATAAATTACAATATAATAGCATCTAAAAATTAATCATTACTCATAACAATTTGCTTACATACATTTTTAATTTCAAACTGTTGGAGGTAAATAGATGTGCGTATTTCTTTATTAATTTGTTGTAAATTATAGGGCCGATATAGTACTATGGTTGAAAGCAGTGCTCGTTAAACACTCGGGTTCAAACAAACGTGTTGTATCCATGCATTTGGTTTTGTGTTTGTGAGTATATGGTCTGAAATAGGCCTATGTGTGATTTTATATATAACATTTAATAATTCATTGATATAAATTTGATGTATTTTCAAAACTTTAAATTATAAAAACAATTTTTCGGTAGGATAATCAATGTTGACATGTTTGGACTCAGGCTCAACCCGCCCACCAAAGCCAATATCTTATTGTGAAATTGTGAGATGAAGTAGGAATTGAAATGAATACTAATAATGGTAAAGGTAGCTCCTTCACATGCCATAAAGGTACTTGGAGGGAGGGCATGGAGATAGAGCCCCATGCTTTCTTGATTTCGGCACTATACTGTTTTCGCTGTAAGAAAAATCCTAATGTAAACATAAGCACGTTGCTGTCATACCCGTGATTGGCTCCCAGTCGAAACACTCATATGTCGCAGGAAAATATAGTTCGTATTGGGAAACCATAATCTTGTATTATTTGGAAATAAAAAATTGAATTCTTCTAGTCGCTAAACATGATGAAATAACTTCACTCATATGTAAAACGCTATGTAAAAGAAAAGCTACATTTATATTTTGTTATGTACAGCTGTCAAAAGAAAAAGTGGCCGCTCTCCTCAAACAAAGTTCCCTTCGGGTATCTTCGCTACAATTCGGAGCCAGGCGATGTTACATGTTGTTGGACCACGTTGCCTGATATCTACACTTATAATTGAAGTATCCTGTGTGGTATTCGATAGCATAATGGTAGCGTTCAGGCCTCTTATTCATGAGATCCTGCGTTCGACTACAACCTCGTGCTTTTTATGTTCTTTTTTGTTCTGTTTTTGAGAGAGACAAACTAGATATAATGGCTCCCTTTTCTTTTATGATTATTTTAGTAATTAACATCAGGTTCATTAATATATTATGCCATGACTTTATCATTATCATTATGATATTGTGGCTGCAAATGGAAAGAAAAAAGATTTTATTCTCAATAAAATATCTTTCGTGGCATAAACATAACAAATTTACTGGCGTCGGCCTTAAAACATTCAAACAATTAAGCGTTCAAAAAACAAAACAAAAAGCCACAATTCAATATTTAGTCTATCTTCCTCTTATCTCGATCATCTTGCAGTCGAGTGGGCTTGGAATTGACTAGTCTTTGCAAATAGCGACTGTTCTTAGACACGATATTCCAGGCATTCTGAACATACACACATAAATGTTCTGTCCATGGGCAGGTCTTTCATTGCAAACACAGCAATCTCCAATCTTTCCTATTTTCTGCCTTCCTCTTAGTCTCCGCATATGATCCACATATCCTAATGTTGTCTATTATTCTTTTCAACCAGAGACCCAACCAATTCCTTTTTATCTTTCTATTCAGTTTCAGCATCATTCTTTCTTCACTCACTTTTTCAAACACAATTTTATTTCTTATTCTGTCTGTCCACTTCACACGCACCGTTCTTCTCCACATCCACATTTCAAATGCTTCAATTCGTTTCTCTTCATTTCGTCGTAATGTCCATGTTCTTTCCCCATACAATGCCACACTCCACACAAAGCACTTCACTAGTCTCTTCCTTAGTTCTTTTTCCAGAGGTCCGCAGAAGATCCTTCTTCTTCTATTAAAAGCTTCCTTTGTTCATGTTTGCAGTTTTCCTTGGAAAGGATAGGCCTAAATGCGGTAACATCCCGTTGCTTTCCGCACACCACTATCTCTTTCGCATCTTATTAAATTCCAGGGGGCCCAAGCGTGGAGATGAGGAGAGTGGATTTGACTAATTGGGCCCTCCGGACTTCACCGAAAGTCACGGCAAGGGTTAAATATTAATTCTATCAGGATGTTTGACCCGGTCAGAGACCGGGAAATCTCAATTAGCCTTTGCCCCCCGCATCCTGGACTAGCTTCTACGAATCATCAGAAAATCTTACAGTGTGATTGGGCCAATTTTTCCGAAAATGTTTCCACACTTTTGCTCTCGTAGCTCAGCGGACGAACGTTGGAATTTAGATGTCAACGTCTCAGGTTCAATTCCTCGTTACTCCTTTTCATTTTATTGTGGTTCAAGATAGTATAATGTAATAATACAAAAAGAAAAACTAATACCAGTATTATGCAACTGGATTTTTCCAAACCTAATATTAAATTTATGTTATTTATGTCGCTAAAGAACGATTACAATATAAATAACTTGAATATTATTTATACAGTATCACTAAAGAACGATAACAGAATATAAATGATAAATATCGGTTTGCGAAAGAACAATAACAATATAAATAACTTGAATATTGTTTTATAATGCTAATGAAGGAAAACAATATAAATGATAACTTGAATATTATTTAAATCGCTAAAGAACGATAACAATATAAAAAACGTGAATATTATTCATATCGGAATTTCACAGATTTATTACAGATGTATTTAAGAAATTGTAGAAGAATAGTAATTAGTAACAGTGTCCTATTTATTCTTCTTGGAGCCAAATTTGTAACTTTTAAAAGTGTGGTTACTATGTTGAAGTGTATGTGTTGTAACGGATGCTTGATTTGTTGTGTATGTGAGTCAGTTATGGGATGCTTGATGTCGTCGCAATGTCGTAATTATAGTTTTATTGTGTTTGTGTGACTATTGTGTATTAATTTATGATGTATGGTACGGAAAGCTGCATATTTGTGTTATAGAAGTGTTACGTATGTGTGTTGTTAATGTTTTTGTATGTTTCAAATTGATACCTGATATTTGTTTTGCAATCGCAATGCCTAATTTACGGATTGCTTGTGTTTTGTTTACATCGCGTAAGCTAATTTAATTTTCTTTTCCTTTTCTCTTTATTCTTATCTTTTTTGTGTATAAAACTATAGCCCTAACATACATATGTAAAATAGGGCTAACCCCCATTGGAGATACAATAATAATTATTATTATTCATATCGTTATAATACGATAACAGAATACAAATGATGACCTGAATTTTATTCATATCTCTAAAGAACGATAACAAAATATAAATAACGTGATATCCATAAAGAACGATAACTGGATATAAATGATAATTTGAATATCATTTACATCGCTAAAGAACGATTAAAAAATAGAATGAAAACTTGAAGAAGGCCCGAACCCACGACCTTTGAATCATTAAAGAAGCACTCTACCGCCGGTCTACGAGGCGCAGATATGGAACACTTTCATAGTTCCGGAACTGCTTGTACAAGCACATGCATCGTGTAACATCGCCGCGACCCGAAGTGGACTTTGAAAATATTCGCTGTTCACGAGTGCGGCCACTTTTTTTTTTGATAGCTGCACTATGAACGCGGATGAATACCAACAGTAATACCGAGGTAGTCTCTTCTTGTAACAAGCTGGCATCTCTTGAGGCTCGTAGTTGTTCACGTAAGCACGTGGTACTGAAGTATGGCTTCTGCATCCTCGGTGTGTATGGTTAATAATCATAAGAGTGAAAACCCTTTCAAAAGCGGAGAAAAACAAATAATCTTAACTGTATATAATAAGTTAAGTGAGTTGAATCCAACGTTATCTATTCAGAGCAAGTTAATCAGACCGCACGTTGTTCCAACTGGAAGGGAGAACTGACGCTGTTGTGGACAGTCTCGTCATAAATCCTGCCGACGATAGTTCTGACGACTCCGATTTTGAAGGAATAACTCCTTTGTCCGGCAGCGATTGACCTTATACCTAAGTTTAAAATATTAATTACAATATTTATAAAGTAAATATTTTCTAAGTAAACGAATGCATGGTAGTGGGGTTAGGCCTACTTGATGAGTAACGGGAAATGTTTAACATGAAACAGAACGTATAACAGTAGGCGCTAATACGTACTGAGAATCTATGGCGCCAAACAGCGGCCAATGAAGCCTCACTTCAGTCACGTGCTATTGTTTACATTAGGATTTTTCTTACAGCGAAAAGATTATAGAATGAGGTGGTGTGAAAACACTTCCTCCATAGTAAGTATTAGAAGTAAAATTGCGTCACTCAATATCTGCAAAGAAACTAGCCTTATGGAACTAGTTAATATAATTGTGTGAAGATCTGTTTGGTTCCAGTATGAATTATATTTATTACTGGATTATTTATACTTCTGATATCAAAGGGATGTAAACATAGCCCTCTGTGACATGCAAGCTTGAACAGGAACACAAAGACCTCCTACCAATTTTTGCAGAGAAGTGAATATACTCTCTGCTCTCAGCTAGACCAATTCAGTCATCATGCGTATGAAGCCTTCAGCCAGATATTTTTACGAGCTCTCTCCTCTAAACTATCCTTCATGCTTCATTCCTTAAGGACCCTCCCCGCTACTCAAACAACCCTTCGCTCGCAAGGATGCATTCTAAAGTCTCTCGCTGGCTGGATGGTTTCTGGAAAAGATTGTCTTTTGAACTCTACTTGGAGTGCCTGGTTTTTTACAGAGCGAATGCAGATATTGAATATGCGTAACGCAGATCTGACTCATGGGGGAGATCAAACGAAAGTATTTAACGCACGTTCACAATCTGAAAGGTGAGCATTGTGTTGCCAAGTTACCCTATTTTCTACCAAATGGTTCTTAGTCAGCCGTCTTATTACAGAGACATAGGGTTCGATTCCTGGGTAGGCCATTTTGTCAGATTTGTAGTGATGAACGCAGATTGAATAATGTTCATCCTAGTATCTCTGTTTTTCCTACAAGTTTGATTTCATCATTCTGTAATTGCTGTGTCATCGTTTCATGAAACATGACAGGTACCTGTAATTGAAAAATGCAATAGGAGATTTGTGAAATCCCTTGTATTGCGTGAAACGTCTTTATTCTTTTCTTTCCATGTAATTTTTAGATTAGGTAAGGACGAGTTTAAGGGGAGAAAACCATGAAAATTTTCCAAAAAAAAATGTATTGTTATTTTACTTATGTTTTATTATTATTATTTAATTAGCTAGCAAGTGAGTACAAATTAAAATTATAAAACAGAAATGTTTCTAGCCGCTACTGTAGGAGCCAGGCTCGTGTACGGTGCGTCTTAGCCAATAATATGACATAAAATTTACAAGGACACTTTACTAAATACAGTAAGTAACTTAATTCAAACCAATAAATAACACACAAGAGCAAAAAGAAGAAGAAGAAGAAGAAAGAGAAAAAAGAGAGAAAAACACACATTTAATATAAATTGACAATCGGACAGAAGCCAGTGATATTCAATAAAAACAGGAATATAGTCGACAGAAATGCAAGGTAAAAAAATACACACATTTGTATTATTATATAACATGAATAATTTTATAAATTTCTTTTTTAAAAGCTTCAATTTTAAAATATTTAGAACGTATATTTTCATATCCCAAATGGATTTAGTTCAATTCTGATTACAAATATGTTTAATTTTATTTTTATTAAGGCTGTAAGTGGGCGTGGCATTTAAAGGGCTGTCAAAATTATTTTTTCATCAAAGTAGGGCCTATTCTTTTTTACAATCTTCTGATTACAAATCTAGTAACGTTTTGTTCAAAAGTTGGCTCCCTGAAATCACTAGATGAATATAGCAGAGGAGAATTTAAATTTACATAGGTCATTTTATTTTCAAATCCATTTTTTCGTAAGTTTATTTCTCTTGATTCAACACTAACATTTTTATGCCAAATATCAATCTGAATGAAATTTTTACTACAAATATTTATGAGGTTGCATCATGTTTCCATGCATTTATTTTGTGAGAATTTTTTTAGTTCTTTATTTAACGACGCTGTATCAACTACTAGGTTATTTAGCGTCGATGAGGTTGGTGATAGCGAGATGAGGCCGAGGATTCGCCGTAATATTCAAAATGTCTATTACATTATACTCCTAAAATCACGTTTTTTAAAATGTCTGTAGCATAATTTTGTTATTGGCTTTAACACAAACAATTACATTTTAAGAATGAAATTTAGAGATTCTCCTATAGAAATATGCGGACATATTTTTCAAATACAACAAAATTACACATTTTTATTACAGAGATTGTCTTGTTTAGTTACCTGTCCGAAGATAGGTCTGAACCGCGAAAGTGATACCAACATGGCACCACTTATGAAGCAACTGCGCAAGGAGATAATGGTGTAGGGTAGTCAGTTCCTTTCCCCCTCCATTGCATACATAGCCGATTAGCTACACATTCAACTAATCAGACTTCAGATGTATACAAACAAACCAAAATCTCAATCAGAGGTAGATTACAAAGATAAGTTGTCTAATAGCCTAAAGAATGTGTGCAACAAATATCATGCATGTAGGCTTAATAGTCCCTAAGATATAAAACTTCGTGTATGGAATAAAGCAAGAAATTAAAGCTACGGGAAATTGCAATTGAAGTACGTATAGTGTAATTTAAAAACCCTGTGTACCAACGTCACATCAGGTAACACGGCCATAAATGCCCATTCAGTTTTATGTAATATATTTTTTACATATCAAAGAGTACTTTAAAGAAAAAAACTTGAAAAAATTAAGTTTGAGAAATTTCAATCAAATTTTTGTGTAATTTAAAATCCCTGTTCCTCGGAGAATTAAAATGACTCCACAGTAGCGCGATAAATTCTATATAATTTATGTTTCACATATCGAAGTGCATTTTGAAGGGAACATTTTTGAAAAGTTAGTTGTTTTTCACAATATTTATTCGCTCTATTCACTTAATTAGGTATTTTGGTTTTCTTTTTAAGTGCTGCAATCGATGTTTGTCTAACGCTTTTGTGGGACAGGAAAGTCAAGAGCGCCTAGAGGTTAGGCAATCTTCAGGAAAGCTTTCAATGTACGCAGTGTAGACGCACACGAATGTCCATCTCTGTGCTGAGCCGCACCTCGAAATGTCACAATATCTCACAGCACGTGACTGTACTGTCCCCTCTTCACACCACCAATACTTCCTTTCGTACAGTCTGGGCAGGTAAATCATTGGTATAGTTCTTCCCTCTCTAGCAACACACAATACAGCAGTGTGTAGCTGAACTGGTAGCATACTTCGGCTTTTCCTTTTGCGCGGTCTGTTTCAATTTGAAGAAAAGAGAATGACGCCACGAGAGGAACTTCAAACTGGGATTCCTGAGACGCGTGACCTTGAGAGTTTGATGCAGACTATGTTTCCTGCCTTCTTATTCAAATGTCAAGGAACCGCCACGCCATCTGATGCCTGAACAAGTAACTGGATTACATGATGAGATCACGTTTACTTCTAGCGCTGCTTTCTTCAAATACAGGCGCGCCCACATAGCACCGTCTTTTGTTAGCAAAACAAAAGAGCGTGCAGTCGAAATACTTCCCACAACGCTTTTATGAACTTGAGTACGCTGACAATTGACGATAAAGTTGAATTTACACTTCTATGACTAGATTGTTACGGGATGACGTCTTCGTTTCTGTTCAGAAAAGAACTGTCTGCAGAGTTCCGAAGTTTCTGGTTACATTTCATAATTTCTAAACGACTAAATGTAAAAACGGCTGGAGTAATGACAACTTCACAGAAAGTAGCACAAAAGATTTTAAAAAATCATGTAGGGCCTATGTGGTACTTATTATACACCTTATGGAATAACTAATGTAAGTTTTTTTTTTATCAGTGGGCAATACCCATAAACAAATGCCAAGTTATTTATTCTTTCTGTTTATGTTATTTGCAACTATAATGTACGTATTTATATACAATAAAGTTACTACATTAAAAAAAACTACTGTACGTCACACTGTTATTTATGAATTGTGCGAAACCACTGTCTAACAGATGTCTCTTGTAACGTACACTTCAAGCCTCCCATCACTTTAGCAAAGTTAAGCAAAATGTAGGGTAAGGCTGCCTGATTCCGTGATATATTTAATAAAGTCTATATTTATATCAAAATTGTAATACAAATTTTCAAATAACACCTAAATGACGTAATTTGGATCTTTAGCTAAAGTGTTTAGGTCTACAACATTCAATGTCAACAGTTTCACAAGTTTGGTATATAATATATGATTCTTCATTGTTATACAGTGGCTCCTAAATCAGTGACTGGGATTTAAATTCCGTGATAGTGGTTTCCTAATTCCGTGAGTGATATCCTAATTCCGTGATACTAAAATAATCGCCATTAACTGCTCAGAAAACAAACTTGTATTTGGAAAAACATATTAGAGTCATGGTATATTGTTTTAATATGGATTAAGCAAGAAATTACAACATAGAAAAAGGGCCTAAGTGAAAAATTTCATACAAAATACTTGTGTAACTAAAGGAATACACATTACATAATATTGTATTATAAACAAAATAAAGTGAAAGTTAAATTCAATACAAAATTAAATTTGAATAAATTGAATTATAACACAATTATTTCTCATTATTTATATTCCTAACAACAGCAGTAATTAAGTTAATGTGCCCTATTGTTTTATTGTAATTTTCTATAACTTATTTATTTTAGGCCCTATTATCTCCACGAACTATTTTCTTTCATAGACATTAATTTTCACAATTTAGCGTTGGCACCACTGATCGAGTGAGCCAGGAAGGAGAAACATGAAAATAAATCCGAAAATGGGAAAGCTCCTGTAGCTCGTTATTGTCTCACAATGTTTAAATAATCATACACATTGATTCAGCTGATTATAATCTACAGTAATATATCATTCTTATAATGCTATATTAATTCTTACCTCAAATATAAAATGATTCTTCAGGAGCGATCACAAGAGAAAGAAAAACTTACTAGTCAACCACCTTTCACTGAACAAAAGCTTCTGCAGTCGACTGCTTCTATTCAAAAGGCGTGTAGTCAATAGAATTGAAAAGGAGACATCTCCTGGCATCTGTTAGGTATTTCAAAAACTTAAAAGTCAGAGACCACAACTCCATGGCAGTCAATTGAAATTTTATCACAGGATTAGAGGTATCACGGAATTAGGCACCTTTATCCTATAATTTCAGGTAAAAAAAAAAAAAGATTCAATGTTCTCTACTTATACTGAAACTGCTATGGAAATTGACTTTTCCCTTAGAGAATTATCTAAAGTTCCTTCAACAGAATTTTAATAGAAGATCTCAATTCTTAAGCTTCGTTTTTTGGTTGCATTCACAAGGCATAGAGAAACATTGCTATGTATTCATTATATGAAATATCTCATTTATTCACTTTAAAACTATTTTTTGAAATTTTAAAAACATTATTTTTTCTACACTTCATGAAAAACGATAATAAAATAAACTAGCAGCATTTCACACATCCACCGGCGTGGCTCAGTCGGTTAAGGCGCTTGCCTGCCGGTCTGAAGTTGCGTTCTGGCGCGGGTACGATCCCCGCTTGGGCTAATTACCTGGTTGGGCTTTTCCGAGGTTTTCCCCAATCATAATGCGAATGCAAGGTAATCTATGGCGAATCCTCGGCCTCATCTCGCCAAATATCATCTCGCTATCACCAATCTCATCGACGCTTAAATCCTAGTAGTTGATACAGCGTCGTGAAATAACCAAATAAAATAAAATAAAAAAATAAAATCCAACAAGCCACTGCTCATACAGCTGTAGTGTCAATGAGGGAATTGAGGAATTTTTTCGGTACGAGACTAATCAGTAATAATTTGAGGCCTCCACGAAGCCCAGATATAACACCTGTGACTTTTACTTATGAGAAACACTAAAAGGTAGGGTTTATAGGGAAAATCCTGATTCTATAGATGTACTAAAAGGGTATATACGAGAATAAATCCAAGTTATCACTGATGTGAAACTTCAGAGTTTTGTTCATTCGTTTATCAGAAGATGCCAGTTGTGTGTGGCAGCAAACGGGGGCCATTTTCAGCAACGACTGTGAGCATGGTAAGTCTAAATTATGTAACATTTATTGTTAGTTCTGTTATACAGGGTGCGTCAGAAAGAACGGATGGATTTCACATGGCAAGAAAATTGTAAAGATTCATCAAATCAAAAATTTATTGTTATCAGCATATTCATCAATACATGCAGTTTATTTATGGAAAACAACATTATCCATATGATGTCCTTGGCTTTCAATACAGGCATCGAGGCGTTTTCTGATGTTCGCCATCACTTTCACAGTCATAGCTGGTGCAATTGCCACGATTTCTTCGCGAATCGCTGTCTTCAGTTCGTCCTGTGTATGTGATCGATGTTTACAAACTTACGCCTTCAAATGGTCCCAAAGAAAGAAGTCGCAGGTCGCGAGTTCTTACCGTAGCTTCGGACAATCTCAGTGCAATAGAATTTCGTCCAGGTGATTTCTTCTTTAATGTTGAACCTGTGATACGAAATGAAGCCACCACCGAAAAATTGTATTCCGAATTGGAATCCTAGCGTGACATCCGATGTCGAAATGAGTCCTGAGTGGCGATCACAGACTCTTCATTTTTAAAAAATGTCTCTACGATGAAAGCAAGTTGTACACCAGACCAACGCCATATTCTCAACTGAAACTGCATTCTATGGCTGACCCAACAGTCGTGGTCCCCCTCACTATATCTCTCTCCTCTTTGCGTATCGATAGTTTGAAATCCATCCGTTCTTTCTGACGCACTCTTTATATTGGAGAAGTGCCGGAGAAATGGTTAAGCGCTCGGCGAATATCACGCAGGGCGCGGGCCGGCCGCTCTTTTCTGGGAATTATGATAATAGTTCTGTAGTATTAATCTTGAGACCAACATCATCCGTGGGAAAGGTATGTAGTCAGATTTTTTTAGTCGGAAAAGAGAAATGTTCAAACTTTGTAGTGAAAACGATGAAATCTGTTTTCATTGTGATCGGATATTTGACAGGGACTACCATCTCTATTTGTTTTTTACTTTTTATATTTGTCTTTTATCCTTTCATAATTTAACTTTATTTAAATACTTTCCCTTATGACTACAAACTAACTCGTTAGCAAAGCATTAAATATTAAAAATAAATCAAACAATACTAAACTCTTCCAAGCAATCGCCTCACTCTTAATGTTTAGTAGACGGTTGTGTACATATATTTTGGTCCTACTAAAGTCTTTCTGATGATTGACGCCGAAGTCTTCAGGCGGCCGCCGTCACTTGAGTAGAATACTGTCTCAAGGCTGAAAATATCCCCGGGTCAATCAGAGAACACATCCTTCTTTCTAGAGCGACGAGAATTCCTTCTACATCAAAAGGACATTACCGTATCACTGAATGTTATCGATTTCAGTTGAGTGTTCGATATCGATAAATTGGCAAACACACAGACGACAAAGCCGATAGAAAAGTTTGGTGATGGATTTGAAGGTTCTTTGGATGTTTCCTCGTAAGTAGCTGGAGACGTTCGCAAGTTTTTGTACCGGGTGTTAAAAATTTTGGAGCAGATACTACAGATCAGTGATTTTTCTATCCTTTTCACGTGATTGTGTAACATAATTGTGGCTGTTACACTTAGACTACATTCTGGATATAAAATCTCTGAGATTTCAATTTCAATTTACAGTGGTGAGTTCAGGCATATTACATATAATTTACATTACTCCTGTAACTAGCACAGAAAGGAATAGGATAAGACTGCACTAGGCGCCTATCATTTTCTCAGAAAACCAACTTCACGAGATTCCTATGGATAATGCTACACTATGCAACTACCCCCGAATTGTTGTCCTGGCTCCGTCTAGAAGATCGTAGGAAAACCACTGTCTTTCCCTTCTCTTTCACATTTTGCATTTCTCCACTCCTGTTTATCTTGAGTCTCGTTTTCAAAATCTATCCACCCATCATAACCTATACACACGATCACAACACTCCTCAATATTATCCATTCCCTCCCAACGAACATCCTCGTATTCATCTTCTTTCACTGTGGCTGTTCCTCGGCTTTGGAATTCCCTACCGAGTAATGTCAGGGACTGTCAGACATCAAACCAAGTTAAGAATAGACTAACGAAATACTTTTCTAACAATTTTTGTTAATAATAATAGCTCTTTCAGGTTTCTCAATGTTTAATGGTTATATATATATATATATATATAAATATTTAAATTATATCATTGTTATTATTATTATTATTATCATCATCACTATTTCTTACCAATGTTTATATACTTCGGTACATTAAATTAATATACTGTATATAATATGCGTAAATCACTTCGTGATTTAAGACGGCGCTTATTCCGCCGGATCCCGGCCAACTAGTCACTCACAACGAGTGCACCTCAGCACATGTGTGGACTTCGGTCCTACGTTCATAGACATCTATGACGTAGTGCAGAGGGCGGCCACTAGAGGGAACCCAAGAGTTGGAACTTGATCTGAGACGATTCTGTCCGACGCCGGGGTGGAATCAGGTGTGGCTTAGTGGATAAAGCATCAGCAGTAAGAGCTGAAAACCCGGGTTCGAATCCCGGCGCCGGAGAGAATTTTTCTCCGTTCCATTACTCTTTCATCGTATTACCAATGTTTGTTATTGTCACACTAACATTACTATCCAACTTTCATTATTTACTTTCATGTTGTTTTATGGTCTAGATATTAAAGTAATAACTATGTAACCAATTGTATTCAATTAGAAATAGAATCTGGCTGGACGGAAGAGAAGGCCTACTGGCCTTAGCTCTGCCGGATTAAATAAATAAATTGTTATTATTATTAATTATTAACGTTGAAAATTCTTGGAGTTGCCACCGAGACATCACGAATAATTTTCTTTTTCGTGCCTGAAACCTATGAAAATTAACACCTGACTTCAGTTATCTTCGTAAGGGAGCCATGTTAATATCATAAAGTGACCCCTAAATTCTAGTCGCCTTAGGCGGATTCGAACCTCAAAGCTAGTGATGTGTGTTAGAACAGCGATGATAGCAGAATTGTGAGGAATATATACAGGATGTATAAAAAAAATGTATCCAATATTTTAGGAGGTGCTAGTATGCATCAAAACAAGAAAATAATGTCTAATAAACATGGGTCCTACAACACATACTATCTGAGATGTGAACACTTGTTCATAGCAGGTGCTCGATGTGACGTCAATTCATGGCAGTGCATTCGACTGCTCTTCGGTGTAAGGAATCACGCACTCTTTGAAATTGACCTGGTTGTTCTTGATAACCAAAAGCCTAGAAAATTTAAGTTTGGGGAACGAGCAGGCCAAAGTGTGGGGCCTCCCCAATCAATCCAGCGACCGGTGTGCACGCTCATTGCGTAAAAAATGTGCCGGTGTGCCATCATGCATGAACCACATTTTTAGTCTTTGCTGACATGGCACATACTCCAGCAAGATAGGCAATACTTTAATAAGAAAGTTCTGAAAACGAGCCCCAGTTAATCTCTGTGGTAGCACTATGGCCCTTTATCGCCAAGAACGCCTGCCCATACGTTGATTGAGAATCGGTGCTGATGTCTTATTTCTTCAACTCCATGGGGATTTTCATCAGCTCACACATGCTGATTACGAAAATTCACAACACCATCTCTGCTGAACCCCGCTCATATCCGCAACCAGACTTTTGTTTTCAGTATTCCTTGCGACGTATCAATATTGCATGCCACTATGGTATGAGTATCTGGTAGTCTGCTGTATTGTAGGGCAGAGAAATGCATTGCCATAAATGGACGTCACATTAAGCACCTCCTATGAACAAGTGTTCAGATCTCAGAAAGTGTGTGTTGTAGGACCCATGTTTATTAGACTCTTTTTTTTGTTGTTTTCATGCATACTATCACCTCCTAAAATATTGGATAATTTTTAACACTCTGTATAGTGAATTATGTCTAGCAACTTCACGTATTACGATATAAAACTTGTGCTATAGAGTTTTCCATCAAATTTATTCAGTTTTTACCAACTTTTATAAAATAGAACTAGACTTACAGAATCACTCCATTCTGTCTCGTGACGATAAGAATAGGAAGATTCTATCTACACAGGCAACTATGACTTCGCAAGAGAGGTTGTAAAAGTTTTTCTTACATTCATAGAGCTGTTTTATGTTGCACATATCTCGCGAATGATGGAATACTGATAATTGTGTTTCGATAAATTAGGTAATCACACAGTTACGTCGCCATGATCTCATGATTCTTGTTTATGTTCATTACTTACTGTTCATGTTGTTAAGCGACATCAAGTCAGTACTGGATCACGAAATGATAGAGAAAAGAAAGAAGTAAGAAGTAAATGAAGCAGAAGGGAAGGAGAGAAATTAAGAAGGAAAGAGTGCAAGAGAAACAGAAATGAAGAATTGAAAAAAGGATGCAATAACGGAAGAAGAAAAATTAAAAATGAAGTTAGAGTAAAGAATAATTAGAACTAAAGAAGAGGATAAAAGAAAAGAGTATATTTATATTTAATCCCCAGGGTGGTGAACCAGACTGCTTCGACATTAGTTATGGTGGGATCTTAATACCGCAACATTAGTCAGCATTAGCCTTTGTTGCTGCAGCCCCTTCAATTAATGAAGTTATCACTTTATTTACTATTGAAACTTATATTTCTTTTTAGAATTATATCATTAAATCTCCTTGAACTCGCGTTGTAAATTCCTGGAATAGAAATAACATTATTAATAGGATTAGACGCACCATATCAAGGAATAGCTTGCCCCTAGATAAAACACTTCATCAACGGCAACATCTCCATCGTATATGGATTTGCTGCCGTGTCCATAATATGCGCTTAATTGAAGTGTCCTTTTAAGGCATTTCTCTTCTTCTAACATAGTACACAATTATGGAATTCCATGAAGTCCTAAGTTCACTTGTAACACAACCTGATAATGCATGTAGTATACCCTTATTTGAACAATAATGTCTGTGGTAAATTGCAATAATGTTCGGGAATATGAACTCTTAAAGACACTGTCTACTTACTATTTTATTGAAACTTGTGTCTCTATTAAATATTATTTGTTGCAGTGATTTCTCTGTTATGATCGTCATTTATTTTGGTTTTAAGGATAAAAGAATATTACAAATAGAGAATGAACTATTCAGAAGTATCACTTCTTTAATTGGATAGTATTCTGAAGCTAAAAATGTGTTATTAATTCCTTAATTGCTTTGTACAGATTTTTTTTAATGTTTAACTGAAAATTGCATTATTCTTTCGCACTTATAGCAACAAATTGTTACAAATCACACGACTTCCAGCAACTTGGTTCTTTGCAGTTCAATTTTGCTTCTAATGTGCAGTCGTAAAGAATTTACAAAGTGATTTGTAAGAATTGTTGTGATAAATGTTTACGAAAAACGTAATTTTGTAGTAAAAAAATGAAAATTAACAACACATTTTTAGCTTCAGAATACTAGCCAATTAAAGAAATACTTCTGAATAGTTCACTCTCTATCTGTAATATTCTTTTTTGCATTATCGTGTTTTTGTTGTATTTACAGCTATTGTTGTTAGGCCTTGAAAGTTAGAATTCCCACACAGAAACTTGTTATTAGGGAAAACATCCTTCATAACATAAAACTATACTGAAATAGACCCATTACAGTGCACTTATTGCTACTTCGTTACTATTACAGTGCAGTTTTGCGAAGGCTTTGGAATAATATTGCTCTAAATTTTCAAGCAACATATATTGTATTTGCAATTTTTAAAATATGATCGTGCAAAAAATGTTGTACAATTCACGTTTGTGACGCGCGTTACAAAATCTCGGAAATTATAAAACTCGCTGTGCTTGTTTTTCAAACTTTTTCTCGATTAGACTGTACTATTACCCTTAAAACTAAAGAAGAAAGGTATTTTACAAACAACTTCAAATTAATGTAACTCTGAAAATATTGAGATTAGAACCCATGTTTATATGACCGTATTGATCAAAATGTCTTCAGAAATATGCTCCGTAAATGACGCTAAGTCCTCGTGAATCACCCTGTATACTACATTCATACAAGGAACCATTACTTAAACATATGTAAGCAAATAGAAAAATAATTTATGCAGTATACACTGAACTCTCATCTCGTTCATATTGTTGCTATGACAACCATTGGAATAAACTCTCGGGCAAAACTTCTCACAGGATAGCGCTGTTGCTTTTGCTTTTTTCTCTGACTCCGCTCCAAACACGGAGAAAGGTGTTAAGATGTCGAGCGATTTTCCAAGCTGTTGCACGCGGGGTGCTTACAACACTTAACCCCTACTCTCCCGCCAGCCACCCATTTGCGTTGTCGACGTTATCCGCAAATGCTCCATTCCTCTCTCAAGCTGAATTTTAAAATCTATTCGTCTGTTACGGCACAATTCAAAAGAATGTTTCTCGGCCCTCCGCGTAAGACTCGTTTCCATATGAGAGCCAAATCACTCAAGGAGGCAGTGCATGTCGGTGTAAGCCATTACGTATGCTAGCATGTTGTGCACGTTTACTATTAAAATTCAATATCCAAAAAAAGAAAGAAACCTCCCTCAGTGTAATCCAGACCAATGTCGATATTGCCACCTTCCCTTCGCAAGAATAAAAAATAATTTTATGTGAATAGGAATTTGAACAATTTCATTGCTTTCTCATACGAAATATGAATTTTTACTCACATAATAACACTTGAAAATGTATTGTTATACAAGAATAATCCTCATTTATTATAAACGAACTTGAGTCTTAGTTATTTTTTTTTTTCTGGAGGAGCGATAGTGTCATATAGTTCCAGTTCCGACTTCCACTTTCTCTTTACTCATCTAACATATCTCACACGATCTCGCTCGTTGTCGAGACGATCAGTTTCGCAGAATTTTTGCTGTGTTGCAAGAAAACAAATCAATAAATATGTTATTCTGTTGTTGGGTGAGAATAATTGAAGTTAGCGTGCTACTAAATTATAGAACTTTTCTTAAGGGGAGAGGTACACCTTCGAATTGCAAAAATTTAGTGAAATTAATTTTTTTTGTAGCTCCTCTACTATACAAGCTAAATGAACAAAACTTCTCTTCCTTAATATACATACATTACACTTTATAAAACACTATACAGAACAGAGGTCTGCATCGGACGTTTTCGCTCGAGCGCCAAGTAGTTCATAGCATAATCCGATAGGTAGCGCACATGCATGATGGGTAAAATTGTCACGAGCGATAAATCCTCGAACGGTATAAGCCGAGCGTTAGACATTCGTTCTTGTTACAGTGATGAACTGTGTAGTAACATCATAGATGTTTATCATTTCAAAACGTTGCAGTGTTTAACTAACCTCTCCATAGTACAACTACAAAACTTGCTTTAAAATGTAATATAAATGTTGTATGTAAATGTTTTTTTTTTCTCCCCACAGGAGTGATTTTGTTTTTGTCACATCTGATAGATGTTATTGGATGTAAATGTAATTATTATAAACGGAGAACACAATCACGATAATGCAAGAACTGTATCAAGTTTTCTAGTAATAATAATAATAATAATAATAATAATAATAATAATAATAATAATATTAATCTCTAATAATTAGTGTATCAATCTTTGCGTTTGTAACAGTTGTGCAGCATGATTAGGCCTATTCGTTTTATTATATTTTCTGTGACGTTATCTCTGTACTAATATTGTTATTAATCTATTGCTATATCAATAATATTTTGTAAAACGTTTCTACATTGTCGCAGTATATAGGCGGAACACTATGTATGGACCTATCATATTATATATGTGGTAAATCAAATATTGAATAATTATTAATTAGGAATAATAACTGTATATCGAAGTTTTTCATATTATTTTATTTATAACTTCATGTTCCTGTTTTGGTACGTTCCATTGACTGTTCCATTAAACGTTTGTCATAAACGCAGAAAATAAAGCCTTATTTTTACCATGTGAGCAAAACATATGTGTATCTTATCTGTCGCCTTCCATACAAGGTAAGACATGTCGGTGAGATGACCTTGTACTGTGCTTCCATTTATCATGAGCGTATCACGACCGATCGTATCTCACTCGAGGGTGCGACACTCGACCGAGTTCAGGCGAGCGATTTAACTCCAATGCAGCACTCTGAATTCAGAATATAAAAATAGCTAATAATTACCTGTAAAAATAATATCAAATTTGCATAAATTTTTACAGCCGTAAAGCATTTACATAATAAAATATACAAATAATTAAATATCTGCATGATTCCTGTACTGGAATGTTTTAAATGCCTACATCAACAACATAATCTAGAATCACTTACCTAATCCTTCAAGAACAATTTATTTTCTTAATCGTTGGACATTGTCCCACTGTCACATGTTCTGTTACACAGTACATGAGGGTAGGCCACCAAAGGGAAAACTGAGAGATAGAACTTAAACTGAGGGGATTCGATCCGGCATCGGAACTGAAATCTGTTGTGGCTTAGTGGATAAAGCGTCAGCACGTAGAGCTGAAAACCCGGGTTCGAGTCGCGATGAATTTTTCTTTCTGGTGCCGGAGAGAATTTTTCTCTGTTCTATCCATCCTTTAACATAATATAATTCAGAATTTCTGCACGGAAATATCATATGTACTGTAGTGGCAAAAAAAAAAAAAAACGGACCGACCCTTGTAGCTGATTTCAGAGCCTTGTTCACAGTGACAGCACGATAGACTGGTAACTAAGACTTTCGTGGTTCGAATTTTGTCGGGGAAGGAAACTTTTTTTATTCCTTATTCAAATTGATTCCCAATACTTTTCGATTGCAGCGATATTTTACTACTTAATTAACGTATTATTCCCAGAACATGAATTTTACCAGATTATTTTCTAATGGCTTACTAAATGGCTACGTCAGCAGTCGAAACTACAACGATGTCAATAGCTTACTCGCATCTTGTGAATGCGGGCGTGGCATGCGCAGTGGCTCATTTCGGGGACTTTGATTATTTCGTCGGTCCGGTTTTTTTTTTTTGCCATTACTATACTTCGATACATTATAATAATACTCGTATAATATTACAATATTAAATGTTCTAATTTTTTTATTAAAAAGAAACAATATTTCCTAAAAGAATAGGTAAAAGATCCTAGACTATGTTGCTGATGTAGAATATTTCTGTAAAGGAATCATGCAGACCGAGCGGGCTAGCGGCGTGGTAGAGGGCTGGCCTCGCATTCGGGAGGTCCAGGGTTCGATCCCAGGGGCCGGCAATCCTAACTGAGGTTTTTCATTGTTTCCTCAGTTATTTCCAGGCAAATGCCGGGATTGTACCTCTTGAAAGTCCGGCCATGGACGGCGATTCTTCCCTTAATCCTTTCATATGTGTCTGAGTGAATGATGTGTAATGTCTTAAATGTTTGTGTTGTATCGGAGGCGGCCCTGGCATAGAGCTGATCCCTCATCCGGGGAGGCCCTCCATATCCTTGTGTGGTCAAAAAAGTATGTAAGTGATCCATAGCTTAATTCCTCTCCCGACAGGTCGCGGCCCTGTAAGGCCCGGGTGGCGTGGATCGTGTAACTGTACCTAGAAGGGAGAGGTAAGAAAGAAAGAAAGAAAGGAATCGTGCAGATATTTAATTAATTGATTTGATTACTTGGTTGGGTTTTTCCGAGGTTTTCCCCAACCAAAAGGCAAATGTCGGGTAATCTTTTGGCGAATCCTCGGTCCTCACCTCATCATTGTAGAAAATTACTACATTGTGAAACTGTAAAAATTGTAAAATATTGTAAAAATTTGTAAAAATTGTAATTGTAATATTGTAAAATTTTGACTTGTTCCACATCTTAAAGCTTCATTGCTCATGTAAGATCTATAGATGATAATAAATGAATGAATGCATGAATGAATGAATGAATGAATGAATGAATGAACTAATGAATGAATGAATGAATGAATGAATGAATGTAGATTTTATCATGTAAATGCTTTACGGTTTAAAAAATGCAAATTTGATAAAAATTTTCACAGTTAATTATTAACTATTTTAATATTCTGAATAGTATTTTATAAAGTATAATGTATGTCTATTAAGCATGAAAAGTTTTGTTTATTTAGCTTTTATAGTAGCTGAGATATAAAAGAAAAACGAATTTCACTGACTTCTGCAGGCCAATGGTATACCCCCTTCCCTTAAGTTATCATTCCATTAACCATTTAACTACATTTCGAGTTTAATGTAATCATTTTATTTCAAGTTATCATAAAATCTGTACAAGCATAATACCGCGCAATTATCAGACATCTCAGTATGTTTGTGATGCACGTATTCCTGCATTCCTCTAGTTTATGCCTTCTCGTTTATTTTCAGAAATACTATACCCAGATCCTAGATAATTAGGCTATTCTATTTCAAGATGTGATAAAAATTTTTACAGACGTAATACCGCGCAATTATCAGATATCTCAAAATGTTTGTGATGCACGTATTTCTGCGATTGTTTCTAGGACTCTAAAAATTCACTGTGTTTGCGTGTGCATTATTCGCCTGTCTATCTCCCTGCCACTGCCATTGTGACGTAGGAAGTCATTAAATGTGTCGGTGCCTCTGAGTCAGTAGAACTTTCGCGGCAATAAAACAGGTTTAATTGCATTAACGTGTTCATTATTTTCCAAGTTATTAACAAGTTCATTAAAACTAAACAACGAGTTTGTATCATGTTTCTGGGGCGTATAAAATAATTGACTTCTGCTGTAATGATTTCATGACTTTGGCACTAAATAGTGGATGTTTAACATTCATATTGCAGTAGAAAAATTGGAAGGCAATAATTTTGTAAACTGCAAAATTTTAGAATAAGAGGAAAAAAAAATATGCGAGACGTACATCCTACATGTAACAGATCTCACAGAAAACGATCTGCTAAACTGTTGAGTAACTGACAATAATTTAAAAACGGTAAAGAAAGGATAACCAAGTCTGTAATATATTCAGAAGGCCACAAAATAAACTGTATAGGTCTACTTTATGAATTTTTATTACAATTGAAAAATGTATTGTAATATTACAACATGTAAAAAAAAAACTTCTTAAATCACTTTTAAACGCGTGTCATTACATATTAGAAACGTATCTATAAATGCAGTGTACAAACTCCATTAGAAATCATGACCTTGTCAAATAGGTAAGCCTAATTAGTGTGGTTGTAAAGCTGCAGCATTCTAACATAGAACACGAAATGGCAGTGTAAAATACAGTAGTTTTCCTATTAGCATTCGTAGAATACAATGCAACCTTAGATACACCGAGCCTCTGTTAGTTTCATAAACAACAGGCGATATCTATCAGTGATATTAAGGGGACACTAAACTTAAAAATTGGAGAAAAAGTGTCATAGAAATGAAAAATTAAATTTCTACACTAATTTGCGTGACAGAACTAAATCCATACGCAGAATTCTTTCCCTATTCATTGAGAAGTCACAGTCAAATGCACAAAGCCAAAAAATAAAAAATGATGATTAAAAGTGATATTTCAATTAATGATTGATTAAAAATTGAAATATTTTTTATTTTGAAAAGTATTGGATCTAATGAGCTGAGATTTTGCATGTTACTTTCCATGTGTATATTAAACTTTTTCTCCAAATTTGAAAAAGATTGGTCAAATAGGAAAAAAGTTCCAAAATATAGTTGCGTGTACCCTTAATATGATAATATAATAAGTAGATTCTATAACATACAGCTTCTTGGTATAGCGGTCAGCATTCGTGTCTACAAATCATGTGATCCCGGGTTCGATTCTCGTCCTGAGCGTGGAAATTTGTCCTTAGCGAGATTATTTGAGCCGTTCAGAGCTAAAGTGGTATAAGTCAAAATTGGGTAATGAGGTTTAAAGTAAAAATTCTGTAAAATACAGCGCTCATTTAATACCCTCACTCGATAAAACTGGAAGCTAAGTGAATGTACATATACGAGGGAGGATCTAAAAGTAATGCACAACAACGTTTTGTGGTAAGCAAAACGAAATATTGCAGAAAAAAGCTACAGGTTTTACCTATTTTTCAACACAGCAACCAAGTCTTTCGACACATTTCGCCCATCGTGACACCAGATTCAGTACACCTCGTTCATAAAACTCCGTTTTCTGGGCGTAGGCCTATAATCTACCACCTGCGCACGACTGATTTCACTTCTTCATTCGAACCAAAGCGTTGGCCTCCTAGGAATGTGTTCGTTGGTCCGAAGAGGTGAACTCAGACGGTGCCAGGTCTGGGCTGTAGGGTTGATAATTGCCGCTTCAATGTCTATGACATTGGGTGGAGTTGCAGCGGTCACTGGTCGGTCGGAACGTGCTTCGTCGGTAAGATTTACTCGGCCCTCTTCGAAGAACCTGCACCACCTGGAGATTTGCTGCTGTCCAGACAATCAGCACCATACACCTCCAACATTTTCCCTGTGGATTTCACTCGGACTTTTTTGTTTTGCATAGAAGAAAAGGACTATATCTCGCTGCTTTTCACAAGCAAACGATGCTAGCACACGTTCTATCTTTATTCAGTAGTTACCGCTCGTTCCGCCAGGATGACACCTAATCGAGCCATTGCTATCTGTAGCGCAAGATTCAAACTATCTTCCAACTTTGAACGTCCTAATCAAAATAGTATACCGTAAAGAAATTGCTGTGCGTTACTTTCCGATCCTCCCTAATATAAAGGATTTCTGTAGGCAGGAACACCTCAATGTTCAAATTATTGTTCTCAGAATGCTTCCTAGATCTTAAATGTGGGAACTGTGCGATACAAAAATCACCAACAAGAAGTGAACCAGATATAAATAATGCGTATCGATTACCATAATTCAGTGGCATTGGACTGTAAATTCAAAATTATAATAGTTAATTATATAGCTGAGATTGAAAATAAAATAACATTCTAGCAATGAAAATTTCAATATCGAACACTTTTGTGACTAGGCCTACTCAAAGCATAACTTCGAACAATTTAAATCTTTAACGTTGATTAAATAAAACTGAAGATTAGTTCGTACACTTTAAGCTATAATGATCCATTTTCCTATAAGAACTCTTAATATGCAATCACTTGAGTAACTTCTGGATCCGTACGAGTTTCAGAAACATCGTATTCCAGAATCTGTTTCTTATAAGTGACGTTAATTATTGATAGCAAAATGTCAATGAGTGTTAAAGAGAAGTAACACAAATTCTAGCAAAATAGCTATTTTATATATTAGGCCTACACATATGATCAAATTGCCATTCGCACCAATTATAAAACTCATAAACAGCTTACAACCCTATTTGGGTATCACACAAAGACAATTTGTATCCCTTAATTAAAAAAAAAATACTCACATTCCTCCTATGTGTATACATTCCAGCTTCTTTTCTGACCAATACTACCAATTTTACGAACATTTCTACCGTAGAGTACCCGAATTTCGTATTCTACTGAAATTACCTGACCAATCTTCTACAAAGCCGCAGTCTTAGCTATAGTTTGGAAATTATAGGTCTATAATTCCACAAATAAAGACTCTTGAAGTTTGTTAATTATAGCTTGAGTGTTGCAACATTCTTTATAGAGATAGTATCATGACTGTCCTTAATATTTCCTTAAATTAACTCGTGAACAAAAACGTATTTACGTCAGTTCGCTTCATTATTGCGCTTAATTTTTTCTTTAGCCTGTCTCGAGACCTTTCAAATTGAAGGATGATTGCGGTGTATTTGTGAAATAATGATGATAATGGTGAGGGGAAACAGGAGAACTCCGAGGAAAATCTTTTAGCACTCTCTCTGTCGACCATAAATCCCACCTTCACCAAGCCAAGAACAGAACCCTGGTCGCCACGGTGAGAAGCCTACTTTAGAAACTACTAGTACAAATTTCACGAGAGTATCCCTGCGAAAGGAATATGGTCCTTGCGGGGTGACAGGAGAGGGTAAGCTAGCAAAGAGCGTATTCCGAATCTCAGCGCTGAGCAATCTGATGGCATCACGGTGTTCCGAATTTCACCGATGGCGTCACTGATGCTCCACCGGTGTCGCACCGGTGCCATCAGCTTGCAGAGGTGGTGGCAGTCTCCATCAGCCGCCATCAGTGAATCTGATTGGTTCTTGTGTAGGGCGGGAATTAGCAGACGAATGACATCGTGCACTGTTGTGTCATGGCGGTGTATTCTGCTTTAGTTCTGCTGTATTGTTTGTAATGAGCACAGCGTAAAAACAATATGTTAATATCTTATGAGCGAACATGTCAACGGACCCGTTATTACTACCGGTTCAAGAAATAAATTGTTTATGCTCTCTTTTCTTTGAACGAGATGACAGTACGGAAATTTCGCAAAATTTTGCTAGCGTAGCGCAGACAACAACTTATACAGTCGCCATGACAGCCATCGATCCTTCCAGCAGTTTTGTTCCTTATTTCGCTGCAGCGTGATGTTATTATTGTCCATCGGTCCGGTGAGATTCGGAATACGCTGAAAACGGAGAGTCTAAAGAAGAAGGTGGATAGGGATGGTATTACTGGCCGCCCGGGAAAAACTAGGCTCAGTCATTGGCCGGCCGGTTCGTGTCGGGTATTGGTTGTAAGAGTAGAGGAAAAACTCGCATTCCTTGCTAGGATCTTCTCCTGAGATGCGAACAGTACTAGGGTTGGGTTAGTTTTAAAAAGTCATAACAATATTTAAACCACATACTACACACGATAGCTTGATTTCTTTTTAATTTAAAAAATCTTCATTGATTACTGTCCTGTACTATATTGTACTGCTGCAACATACGTTCTTCGGTTCGTGGTCGTTTTCCCCATCCTCAAAGTCGCTAGAGCTTGCTTTGCTCAGTTCAACTCTCTACATGTAGGTTGATATATCTCGCAGCTTGGTGGTTTCACAGGCAGCCCCTCGGGGCTAGATTGGCCGCAGGGCATCCTGCACGAGGTGAACACTCGCTGTCTTGAGCGAGTGTGTCCAACAGGATGAGTTTCGAATCCTGCCGCACTTCGGGGCGGAAACTCTCGCTCTCTGTGTAATGCAGCTTCTATCTAGTTCATACAGCAATCAAAACATGAAAATTGAGGACGTTTTAAGTTCACTCCACGGTTCACGCAATGGCTAAATCCTTTCGTTTTAACGTTTCATGAGAGCCATGATTGTGTTTGGAATCCAGTCTATGACATGAATGTGTAGAAGAAATTTCTGCACAGAGGCATAGGGCTACGACTTGTCCAGAATAAATTGTTCGATCTTAGGAATGCTTAAAATGTGTATTTCGTATAATATATATATATATATATATATATATATATATATATATATATATATAAATGCTCTGATTTAGGTTCTGGCTGATATGTAGGCTTATATCTATTAATTATCAAGCAGTAGGCCTACATCTCACTTGACGATATGTGTCAGAGGAAGAAAATTGTTTATGCATCTGAAGTGTGACTAGTGTAATATGTAGTTAGTTGGTGATGTATGCAATAGAGGGGAAAAGAAACTTGTCATCCTATCCCATTATCTTCTGGCCTAGTTGCCTCAAAAGCGGTGCCTTTTTCATATCACTTATGAGGTTCAGACCTGTCTGCGGACAGTTGACTAAACAACGAACAACAACATATAAATAAATAAATATATATATATATAGCCTGTATACTGTATATATAATCATCATCATAATCGATGTGCAAGTATTGGGTCTCACTGGCCCGTTACGATCTCTAGTAATCTCCTTTTAAGTCTGCCAGGAAGTCGATGATCTCTTGATGTAATGAAAAGATTAGTATGGAAAATCTAATGTTGTTTATTCTAACCATATGATCTTCCCATTGAGTTCTGTAACTATGAACGTATTGCAAAATTGATTCAAGTTTCAGCTCCTGAATATGTCCTCATTTCTTCCATGGTCTAAAAGTGTATATCCCGCTGTCTGTCTTATGTATCCCATTTCAGCAAATAATAATAATAATAATAATAATAATAATAATAATAATAACAATAATAATAGCAATAATAATAAAGTATTGTGTATTTACTATCGTGTACCTATTTATTTTACTCTTCCATTGCATATATGAGTATGTATGTACAATATATTTATGTAATTATATTGCAAAATTACAATATTGTCTCAGTGCTTAGTGCATTTAGTTGGTTGTTTAGTCAACAGTCCGAAGACAGGTCTGAACCTCATAAGTGACACCAATAAGGCATCACTAATGAGGCAACTAGGTCAGGAGATAAGAGGTAGGGTTGCCGGTTCTTTTCCCCCTCCTTTGTATATATCGTCGACTAGCTACACATCACATTAATCAAACTTCAGATGTATATAAACAATTGTTCCTCTGACAAATCGTAAAATGGGATGTACTGCCTGATTAGATGTACATATCAACCATAATCTCAGAGGTAAGTGCATTTAGAATGAATAAAATAAATTTCATACTGTATGGCAATAAAATAAAGTTAAACAAAAATTTTATCCGGAAATTTCATAAACAACCAATCCAAACAAAATTCGAAAAGTAGAAATGAAAAAGTATGGTGAATGTCCTATGCCTACCGTTCCACTACTTCATAACAACTGAATGGCAAGGGCAACAAAATGGAGATTGTTGCTCAAAAACTAGCTATATAGCTACAGTGCTTGAAAATTTCCTAATTCTCTTCCATACCTTACATTAATGTATCGTACTTTAGTTATTGTAAACCCATTATATACGATTTACTTCAAAATGAAAATGTCAAGAAAACTTGATGCAATAAGATTTTGTCGAAAAAAATACCTACTTTTAAAGTTTTATGTTTTCACATACATCTTACACGATAATCCGATTGTCGGGACATTTTTCAGAGGTTTTCTCCCTCAACTATTAGGCGAATGTCAGGTAGTTCCATCTTCTGTCTCATCTCGCTAAATATCATCTCGCTATTATAAATGACATCGACGATAAATCACTGGTAGTTGATTCAGCGTCTTTGAATAACCTATTTAAAAGTGCCATTGGTGAAGTACCTGAGAGGACAGCATCTTGTTAATTACGAATGTAAGACAAATTCCCTCTTATTGTCCCTGCATATGAGGGAAATTACAAAAACGTAGAAAATCTTAATAAACAGGTTCGTGCTATATTTTATTAATGAACTAACATTGGAATGCAGCACAATTCAGTCTTGTGGTTCTTATGACTGGATTCCATAAATCTGTAGCAGCGTCTTCCCGTGGGAATGGCTGTATTGGAATGAGGTTGGCCTTGGAAGGTTCTTACAGATAACAGAAACTGGCAGTGATTAGCGCCTGTTAACTTGAATCTAAGCGCCTGAGTTGACAATGACATGAAGGCTGAGTACAATTATTATTGGGCCAATGGGTGCCTATGGGGACAGCATAGACACTTTTAGGCCCAATTGTATAAAACTCCCTGACTAAAGTTCAACTTTGATCGAAGGTCGGAAAGTGAACCAAGTTCAGACACTTCTTCTATTGTATAAAATTTTTCTGCGATCAAATTATCTTGTTTCAAATGCAGTCTAAGTTCATGTGAAAAGGATTTGGCAACATCGCATAAACAGGTGAAGTATGTGATGCGCGGGCTATGTTGTACAGGTTTGTTCAGTGTTGCCAATTTAGCGACTTTAACTCTTTTTAAACGATAATTTCTTTTAACTTTTATATTGCTTAAATAGGAATTTAGCGACCTGTTTAGTACTCCATAGTGACAAAGTGTAATCTTTCTTTGTTGATAATGAGAAATCTAGAGACTTTCCAACTACTTCTGGCGCATTTCCGTACACTCTGTTGGAGACACTGGTTTGTTTTGAGCATTGTAAATAATGGCGGACAATAAGAAGAAGGTTGACCATTCTCCAAATTGTTATCATGTTGTGGTGTCTGATACTGCTAAACATAATAAAGCTTTATAACATGACAATTTTCGTTTAATAATACAGTTAATTGAAAATTTATGAATGTACCTATCATGTCCATTAATAATTAATAATTGTTATAAACATAGGCCTAATATAATTATAGGCCTAGGTTATGTTATTTGATACTGCTGAACACGATAAAGCCTTATAAAATATAATAATGTTCGTGTATTAAGGCAAGAAATTCAAAAAAAAAAAATATATATATGAGTACCTAACATATCTATTAATATTAATAATAATGGTTATTCTTTTTGAACAATCTGCCACTCGTATATTTCAAACAGAAAAGAAATAAATGAACTTAGATCATCTAACTTAATCGGAGAAATTTCTTCACTCAAAGTTGACGTTAGTTTAAGACAAATTAATCTGAGATTAGACTTTATACAACACAAAATTCCAAGTTCAGCTAGAACGAGGACCAATTTAACCTCTGATCTAACATTAAATGGTTTATACAATCGGCCCTTAATGTTGATCTCTGACTTACGAAGTTTCTTCCTATTACTTGTTGGCTATAATGAATAGAATTGTCTTCAGGAGAGAAATGCATTGCCATTGGTTGTTATTATTAGTAGTGGCGGATGCCTGAGGAATAAGAAACGAAGACCTAACGTGTCCGTTTTCATGTAAAGCGTATGCCTTGAGTCCCGATGGGATCCTTTTTCTTTATTTATTTAATGTGTTTTTAAACTAATTCAGTGACTTGCGAGTGTCTTATTCAATTGCTTATAATATTAAGAAAATGTACAAAAATTGACGAGATTTAGAGTACAGATATAACATTATATCTTACTCACTATATCCAATATTACATGATTTGTATAAAAATATACAATTTTATTGATGTAGAAGCATGTTATATCGTGAATTGACGTGCTATTTGACGTAGCTCATGTGTACCGCGAGTTAGGACTTATTTCGACGAGGACAAACTTTTTGCCCACCATTGTACCTTCGTTAAGGAGTGGGGTGTAATTGAGTCTGGTTTATGTATAATAACTTGCTAAAAGTACAAAAAACTAGCATATTTACTCGAATATAATGCGCACCTCAATTTTTAAATTTAAATGTCATATTGAGAGTTCAGATAAGTTCGTGAATTATAATATCAAATAATTTGTTTTATTTTCAGTCTATCACTTATCAAGTTATTGCAGAAGCAGTGCAAATGGGAGCATGCGTATTATGGGTAGCAAACAATAGAGCACGATGGTTACTATAGCAACCTACATGCGTACTCTCCACGCATACAAGATGGTTGCTTCCAGGAGTCCCAGCACAGCGAAGATATACCGGGTTTTCAGGTTATCTGCAAAGAGGAGATGTTAATTATCACTGCTGACGTTTACCTTCGCTTAACAGCTATTCTGTCAGCGACGTATTCACGCATAAAACTTGCGGCTGTGTCTCCGATACAGTCTACTTTGATTTTATCGTCTTCTCTTTGTCGTCCTAATATTTCACATTTTCGTCCTCTTTCTCTTTATCTTCGTATTCGTCCTATTTGCCTTCCTCTTTTTCCGTCCTCTTTTTCATTTTCTTCCTTGCTGTCTCACCTGTTATCCTTTTATATTTTTCTTCTTCTTCTTCTTCTTCCAACTTCTCTTTTTCTTGTTCTTTTTTCTCTCTCTTCTTTCCTTTTGTTAACTCTTGTGTTTTCTTCCGTGCTGTACTCGCCCTCTTTGTCTTCTTGTTTCATCCTTACTTCCTCATTTTTTGTTCTCTAGTTGAAGTCTTTCTCTTGCTTTACTTCATTTTCGCTTTCTTTATGCTCCTTTTCTTTCCCCTCTTTATGAATCTGTTGTTATCGTAAGACAAGTACGAACACAAGACAAGCGAACCGCGCCGTAATGAGTCAAAGCGGAAGGCTGTAGTTGTGCTATCCATTTGGTTTTCTCACTCAGATCTTACCCAAGCCGATATCCCTATGTTCATACAAATAACCTCAAGTATCTGATATCCTTTGTATATTAATAGAGTTGATTGCTTCTCATCTCATTCAAGTTGACAGCCAACTAAGCAGGAAATCTTTTGACCACTGACGCAGAACATGGTCCCCAGCACATGGCGATCTCCTTCCTGCCTATTGTTTGTTGTTAGCACAATGACCACCGCGATTTGAACAGTAGCCAGTGGTCAAGCAATGAGGTACTATCAGGGAGGTTCAACTCTCATGGTGCAAGTTATAAAGACCTAATATCGTTCGTTAGAGATCGGCACAATATGAAGAAAATTTTTCCAAAATATGAAGTTAATTTTGGAAAAATATGAAAATATGAAATAAATATTATAATAAAATATCTTAGCATTTGGAATAGGTTTACATAATTGAAGGGTTCAGAGCCATAGTGGGCCAAACGCCATTTATTAAAATCGGAGAAAGCCAGGGTTAAAGTTAAGTGAATACCATAGTTTAACGAAGATTGACATATCATTCAGTTTTAATGTGTATACTTTATACTACTTGCTATATGTTTCCATTGAATTATGATAATAACTTATTTTAACCTTTGTTATCTACGGTTTTAGTAAATGGCGCTTGGCCCACTATGGTTCTGAACCCTTCAATTATTTATTACAAAATAAGCCTTTAGAGATTAGGGGTGCTATTCATAGACATTTCGCAGCATGCGCTGCGAGCGTACTAAGCTAGCCCCGGCTATCCACTGTTACTTGTACAGAATTCAAATCATATTCTGTCGCTAACACTGGTTTATGAATACGAAAAACGCTGATCATCCACCTGAAACCCGCGCTAAAAAGTCTATGATTACGGCCCTAATAGTTTAGCCTTAATTTAATGCCACTAAATAAAATACAAGGTATACATACATAAGCGTTCTGTCCATGGGCAGGTCTTTCAATGCAAACCTAGCATTCTCCAATATTTCCTATTTTCTGCCTTCCTCTTAGTCTCCGCATATGATCCACATATCTTAAAATGTCGTCTATCATTTGACATCTTCTTCTGCCCCGATATCTTCTCACTTTCACCATTCCTTCTAGTGCATCCTTCAGTAGGCAGTTTCTTCTCAGCCAGTGACCCACTAATTCCTTTTTCTCTTTCTGATAAATTTCAGCATCATTTTCTTCACCCACTCTTTCCAACACAACTTCATTTCTTATTCTGTCTTTACACTTCACACACTCCATTCTTCTACATATCCACATTTTAAATGCTTCTGTTCGTTTCTCTTCACTTCGTCGTAATGTTCATGTTTCTGCCCCATATAATGCCACACTCCACACAAAGCACTTCACTAGACTCTTCCTTAGTTCTTTTTTCAGAGGTCAGATCTTCATTTGTTCGGCATCATCAAATACTTTGTTGGGCGTCATCAAATACTTTGTTGACTGCAAGAACTAGAAAACTTAATTTTTTGAATCAGTTCGAAGAGAACAAAAAAAGAAATCCTACATTGGCTTGACTCAACACTGGTTACAATACAACACAAGTAACTTTTCTGCATTTTCTGACATAAGATTACACCATCTGTCAGTTAATTAATATATTGTATGGTGAAAAAACCATGAAGTTGCAAAAAGAGGAGAAATTAAGTAGACTGAAAAATTTCATGGTTGAAACCCGTTTAAAAACATTAATTTACGTGTATAAAAGAAGACATAGCAACACTGAAATTACTTCTACTGGTTTCGAAAAAATGAGCAAAAGTGGAATAAGAACCACTAATTTTGTTTTGGCTTCTCGAAGTCACTGACGCTTCGATATCAATGACTGTTAAGTGGAATTTGGCTGTATTGTCTCCTTATAATGTATGGAAAGTCCGGTTCGGTGGTCGTTATAGACATATTAACGGAATGGGAAATAATAGTGTCAAATATAATATAAAAAACATGAAGATTTTACAAAATGTTATGAAATATGAAAATTTTACCAAAATACTATGATATATGAAAATTTTTATCGTAATCGCATTGTTCACAACGTAAACCGTGAAAATTCTTGTTCCCTTACCGCTAGTAGGAATTGTTTAGAATATGTAATTTCATGTTTTGTATGTGTCTAGTTAGCGTCACTGATGCCGGGGAATGTTGCTAGCTGTGTTCCGTCAGGAACGATGGAAAGAAACTGGTCATAAGTGTTGCCAATAGGACAATTTTTTCATTGCATTTTGTCAATTATATAAACATAACATTGATATTATTATTATTATTATTATTATTATTATTATTATTATTATTATTATGAATATTACTACTACTACTACTACTACTACTACTACTACTACTACTACCACCACCAACAAAGCATAAAGTCGTTTTTTATATAGCCGATTTGGAATTTTAGTCGGAGCCAAAGTAAACATGGCTAGAGATGGCCGATATTTCACAAACCGATATTTTGTCACAGGTATTTTTTTGTCACAGATAAACCTGTGACTGATGACGCGAAATATCTGTGACAAAATATCGCTATCGAAATCTGCTCCGTATTCAGTACTCTGCGACTGATATTTTCTCCTCTACGTCGTAGGTTTGCGCGTGCGCATGATACAATAACAGCAATTTGGCGCTAGTTTTTCCCATCTTATTATAAATGATGTAGTTATTACACGATTTAAATAATAACACCATTGGTTACCAGTACTTAATCTTGTGTAAAATCCTGTATGAACAACTGTTTTGTTTTGTAATTATTTTCCAATGTTTTTCCGAATACTTATGGTTCATTAATTTTTTATTCTGTGACTCAATATTATAATGTTAATGCACGACTTAAAATAATTTATCCATTATATTACATGCAATAAAAATAATCAATTTTTAAAACGATTAGGATAATTATATAACCTCCATACCCAACTACATTTAAAAATGACCAACTGGTTCAATATCTATAATATAACCTCTTGGTACATGAGATTAACTTTTGACATGTTACTGTTCAGTTAGCTAAGTATTTATTTGTTAATGGTACATGTACATAATTTCTTTGTTGGATTTTCCCATATAAATCACTGATGAGTGGTGTGTATAGAAAAATTGTGTTCATATTTCACTGCTCTTCAATATTTCCTTCTAATTTTTATCGGTGTGACAAAATATCGGTGTAATTCATGCTACGTATCGATATAAAATATCGGTGTGACAAAATCACCGATAAAAGTCACAGATATTTAATTGTCACAGTCACAGTTGTCACAGATACTTGAAAATATCGTTTAAGCTCACCTCTAAACATGGCCATTTTTGTTCATCTTGTCAGTGATTGTATGTTGGCGATCCTGTTAAATTTGAATATTAAAGACACAGGCCGTTGATGTGAAGAAATCGGGTAGCAGGGGGAATATGTTGTTAACGGTTTTCAGTTCAATGTTGAACAATTGCAGCCATAGGACCAGTAACCATTCAATTCCAATTACACAAGTTTTGAGAAAAATGCAAAAAACTTGTTTCATTCTTACCTAATTATTATTTTTTCATATAATTTTTTTCTGGTTAAATTAGAGATAAAAGCACAGTAGTATATCAGTTTTTTTAAAGCCGGGATACGTGTGGAAATATCCAAAAATGAATTTCAAAGTTGCAAAAAATGAATGGTTATTGATCCCATTCACTGAAGTACTTGTACGATAATGATTTTATTGACAAATTGCAGTAATATTCATACATGTTTATGTAAGTTGAATCTGAAACATGATAATAATAATAATAATTATTATTATTAATAAAAAAAATGTAGGCTATTCATTCTTGACTAGTTCGGGAGTAAAACGTGATAAGTGACGTTTTTGTGTTTTGAAGGTATGAGGTAGGTAAACATTTATACATGCAACAGTTTGTATACCGTATTTGCTCGCGTAATTTGCGCACTTTTTAATTAACTTTGGCCACTGAAAAATTGGGGTGCGTAAAATATGCGGATTTTTCGAATAAGAGGTCCTGTTCTGAGTTTATCTCAATTAGTATATGTATAGGCAAGTATTTACGGTAGGGCTAATTTTCTATACCGGTAACTTGTCTCTACCAAGGACAAGCATTGTTAAAGTAGCGGGACTTCGGGGTTTCTTTCTGAAGCAGGTACTTCAGTGGTGAATGACCTACGATGGACTGTAGGGAAGGAAAATCCCTACTACACTGAAAAAAATATGTACGTAAAATGTGTGCGCAAAATACACGGAGCAAAAATAAAGTTCAAAATAATCCCTTAAAAATTAGGGTGCGCAAAATACGTGGGGGCGCAAATTACGCGAGTAAATACGGTAGTTACCGGGAAAGTAAAATCTGTATATTTCTGCCATCTGTTGAGATGTTGAAAAACTAACAACTGCATTAGACGCAGAATGTAAGATAAAAACATTATATGTTACATATCTCATTTCTTACCAAAATGTCAGTTAACATGTTTTATGCCTAGCCCCTCATTTGTCAGACTGTTTCACTACTCAGAATCCCCAACTCTCAGAATCACTCTCATCGTCTTCACAAAAAGTCCCTAATATTAAAACTTTTTCTATATAACTTTTCTCTGAATGACACAAATAATCCAACTTAATAATAATAATAATAATAATAATAATAATAATAATATGCACTATCACCTTTACTTTTTAACTTTGCTCTACAGTATGCCATTAGGAAAGTCCAGGATAACAGAGAGGGTTTGGAATTGAACGGGTTACATCAGATGCTTGTCTATGCGGATGACGTGAATATGTTAGGAGAAAATCCACAAATGATTAGTGAAAACACGGGAATTTTACTGGAAGCAAGTAAAGAGATAGGTTTGGAAGTAAATCCCGAAAATACAAAGTATATGATTATGTCTCGTGACGAGAATACTGTACGAAATGGAAATATAAAAATTGGAAATTTATCTTTTGAAGAGGTGGAGAAGTTCAAATATCTGGGAGCAACAGTAACAAATATAAAAGATACTCGGGAGGAAATTAAACACAGAATAAATATGAGAAATGCCTGTCATTATTCGGTTGAGAAGCTTTTTTCATCCAGTCTGCTGTCAAAAAATTTGAAAGTTAGAATTTATAAAACAGTTATATTACCGGTTGTTCTTTATGGTTGTGAAACTTGGACTCTCACTTTGAGAGAGGAACATAGGTTAAGGGTGTTTGAGAATAAGGTGCTTAGGAAAATATTTGGGGCTAAGAGGGATGAAGTTACAGGAGAATGGAGAAAGTTACACAACACAGAACTTCACGCATTGTATTCTTCACCTAACATAATTAGGAACTTAAAATCCAGACGTTTGAGATGGGCAGGGCATGTAGCACGTATGGGCGAATCCAGAAATGCATATAGAGTGTTAGTTGGGAGGCCGGAGGGAAAAAGTCCTTCAGGGAGACCGAGACGTAGGTGGGAGGATAATATTAAAATGGGTTTGAGGGAGGTGGGATATGATGATAGAGAATGGATTAATCTTGCTCAGGATAGGGACCAATGGCGGACTTATGTGAGGGCGGCAATGAACCTCCGGGTTCCTTAAAAGCCATTTGTAAGTAAGTAAGTAAGTAAATAATAATAATAATAATAATAATAATAATAATAATAATAATAATAATAATAATAACAATAATAATAACAATAATAATAATAATGTCGGTATAATGGGTACTTTCCATACCAATCGGACTCTGTAATGTCATGTTTTGCCATCACTGACAATGACATTTACTAATAATTGCAATAGTGTCTGAATCGTGTAGCCGACATTAAGTTGGAGGTCTTCTAATATTTATTTATGGAACAATTATGATTCTCAAGTGGACAAGGGACGTCAAATTGTCAACGTTACGTTTCGCACGTTCTCGTCATTATCTTCTTCTCTTTAGTCATTCGTTTTCTTCTTCTCTTCACCTTCTACTTAGAGTAGTCCTTTTTCTCTTCACCTTTTTCGTTGCTTTCGTCTTCTTAATTTACTTTTGTCCTCTTTTTCTTCATTTTTTCTTCATATTCTTTTGTCGTCCCATGTCTTCTTCATCGTCTCTTGCCTTTCTCCTTCTCATCTGATTTTACGATTGAGGAAACTCTTCTCGCGTGCCTCGTTGTGACTGCGGACCACTATTGTCGAGGCTGCCCTGTTCACTGTCTCTCATAAACTGCAAACACAAAAGCCTACTTTTTCTTAACCACACGAACAATAAAACAAATATAATTCTTTTTAATTGCTTTGGTGTTGATACTTTGTAACCTGGACGCGTGGGATTCAAGGCCACTCGTGTCTGTCTGTCCCCGATACTTTACTGCATCGCGTTGCATCCAGTGTCCGACCGCATTGTTCGTCCCGTCGTAAACATGTCGGGGCCATGTTAATAAGCCATAATGACGATTTACGTGTCCTGTGCAGAATCCCAGATGCGTGGCTTTCACGCTCCCCGTGAAAAGAAACTCACCGTCTTGTTTCCATGGCTACTCCCTCGTCTTTACTTCACGCTGTAGGAAGGGCTTCCTGCATTTAAGGGGTAACAATCAAACGTCTCATGTGGCTATATCTTGTGCTGTGTAGACATTCTGGACATTTGAAGATGAGTAGATGATATAATATGTATTAGAAGGCGAACACAACTAGAACTGGTTGAGAAAATAAAACTCGTACACTAAGGCCCAGTTTATGATCACAGAATAAATCTTGGAATAGCTATTCACGGAATAGCCTAACTATAGAATAAAATGGAGTATCGTGTTGTATGACGTTAGTTTATTCCAATGTTATCTATTCCATAGTTAGCCGATTTGGAACAGAGGTTGGCAATATTTTAGATGGTGTTTTCTTTATAAAGTACATTCAGAATACCAGTAATTGTTGAAATTTATTTTCTGAACATATCATTTTGTAGAGATTTTGTTATAAAGAAATGAGTAAATCAAAATAAATTAAAAGTCAAAATTATTAGATAGAAGATTACACTTAAGCTAGTTGTGATAGTGAATGACTATAAGAACGTGCTAGAAAGGAAAACCTGATGCCATAACTTTTAAATAAAAGACAAGAGCATGGGAGTCTATAGCTAGGTTATAATAATGCAAAACGTAATACTGATAATAATATTGTGCTATGAATTTGCTTAAATTTAATTTTAATTATTTAAAAAATTACAATTTCTTTATAATGATGAAATTGTGAACTATTTTTACCTGTGTGTTATATGTTCCAATAATCATTAATCAATCCCAGCACGCTTTAAGCAGTGTCCATTTTTAGACTGAATCTTGCCAGATATTCTTCATTGTTCCACTCGTTTAATAGATAAAGTCTGTGCCTTATTTTCTTTGTTTCCGCACTCTCAGAAATACATTATATGTAATTCATCATCACTATCAGAGATTCATATCTAATGCTGCTGCCATTTTATATTTTATTCTCTAGATATAAATTTAACAATTGCTGAAAGCATGGAATAGCTTATTCGGAAGTTATCCTCCGAATAATGCACTATTCCAAGTTCGTACAACACATTTCTCGTATAACCACGGAATTAATTTTAACCAGGACTTTATTCCGTGTTCGTACAACTGGACCTAAGAAAAATAATTGCAAACACTACAGTTTATTTCATAAGACATGATGGCATTAGAGAGCAGTCTGAAATTCATCCAACTGAAGACTGATCATCTGGAATGTACAGAATGAACACATCAGTATTATAACGTAAGACCAAATTGAGAAAATCGTAAAAAAAAAAAAAAAAAAGACAGGGGATTCACTACAATTGCGTAAAACGATTCTGTTCATGATTGTTACTGCGAACATAGTTGGAATAGTAAGGATGTCTTACAAATGGCTTTTAAGAAAATCGGAGGTTCATTGCCGCCCTCACATAAGCCCGCCATCGGTTCCTGTCTTGTTAAAATGTTATGTTTCATTTAACGACGCTCGCAACTGCAGAGGTTATATCAGCGTCGATGGATGTGCCGGAATTTTATCCCGCAGGAGTTCTTTTACATGCCAGTAAATCTACTAACATGAGCCTGTCGCATTTAAGCACACTTAAATGCCATCGACCTGGTCCGGGATCGAACCCGCAATCTTGGGCATAGAAGGCCAGCGCTGTACCAACTCGCCAACCAGGTTGGGTCCCTATCTTGAGCAAGATTAATCCAGTCTCTACCACCATATCCCACCTCCCTCAAATCTACTTTAATATTATCCTCCCATCTACGCCTTAGCCTCCCCAAAGATCTTTTTCACTCTTGATCTTCCAAATAACACTCTATATGCATTTCTGGATTCACCCATACGTGCTACATGCCCAGTCCATTTCAAATGTCTAGATTAATGTTTCTTATTATGTCAGGTGAAGAACTTCCAGTTCTGCATTATGTAACTTTCTCCATTCACCTGTAACTTCATCCCTCTTAGCTCCAAATATTTTCCTAAGAAATTTATTCTCAAACACTCTTAACCTCTGTTCCTCTCTCAAGTGAGAGTTCAAATTTCACATTCATACAGAACAACCAGTAAAATAACTGTTTTATAAATTCTAACTTTCAGCTTTTTTTTAGAGCATACTGGATGACAAAAGCTTCTCAACCGAATAATAACAGGCATTTCCAACATTTATTCTGCGTTTAATTTCCTGTCGAGTGTTATTTTTTTATAATTATTCCAATATATTTTAATTTTTCCACCTCTCCAAAGGATAAATTACCAATTTTATATTTCTATTTCGTACAATATTCTGGTCACGAGGCATAATCATACACTTTGTCTTTTCGGTATTTACTTTCAAACCTATCTCTTTACTTGCTTCAAGTAAAATTCCCGTGTTTTCCCTAATAGTTTGTGAATTTTCTCCTAACATATTTACATCATCTGCATAAACAAGCAGCTGATGTAACCCGATCAATTCCAAACCCTCCCTGTTTTCCTAGACTTTCCTAATGTCATAATCTAGATCAAAGTTAAAAAGTAAAGGTGATAGTGCATCTCCTTGCTTTAGCACAGTAAGGATGTCTGGAATTTTAAATAAAAGAATTAATATTTATTTTCATTTTTGTCTTCATACTCCCCGCATTAAAATTAAATACGCGAAGACTTCTACATAACTATTTCATAATCGATCCTCGTTTCGCGAGGCCTAGTCTCGAGGCAACAATGCAGTTGATAGTCGAAACAATTCAGACATCAATATGACGCCAATGAGTTGTATACAAAGGAATGGATTCATTTTGGAAAGTAATACCACAGTTAAATACTTCAGAATTAGACTGTTAGATTAACTATTTCTGTCTTTTTAGTTTTTGCATTTATTAATCACCTCCATTTGTAAACAAATAATAATTTTTTGATTGCATTAAAATTAAGTTAAATATTTTGTTAAGCTTTTACATGATCACAGTGTTTCACTTGAATGTTTTCCAAGTCCATTTGATGCCGAAATCATAGATCTACATCAACTGCTTCTAATGTGGGCCTCTTTGTGTATAAATATAAATAATTGAAGTAAAGAAGCATCAATATATATAATTAATATAATAATTATTACGTCATCGTTATTGTTGGAATTGCCTATATAAAGAGTCGACATCCAGGATGGCTGGTTCTTTCAGAAAGTGTTGCGATGCACATAACCTCTTGAAAGATAAAAACAAATGAGGGTGGATCCTTTAACGCAATAAATATCGGTTGCACATTCTATTTTATCAATGTTATGGTAGAAGCATAACCTGGGCCACGAATGAAAAAGTAAAGTTATTCAACAAACGAATGCATAGAAGGTGACATCGATGAAACTCCCATAAGGGGCAATGTTGTAGTTATTGTTGAAATTTTTCTCAAACTGGTGACAAAATAACTCAACATTCCATGTTAAAACGTACAAAAAGAAAGTAGTACAGATCGTTAAAAGAACTGCTGTTTTTAAGAATTGCTCAAGGTGAAAAACTTCATTTTAACTTCATTATCTTCTCGAACATACTGATTTTTAAAAACATATTCTCGAACATACTGATTTATATAAGATTAAGCTACATTGATGTATTGCTTTTAATTTGTATTTCAATGATTTTCCCAGAAATAAAATGAAAGCTAAAGTTATTTATTTATTTATTTATTTATTTGTTTATTTATTTATTTATTTATTTATTTATTTATCTACTTACTTACTTATTTGTTTGTTTGTTTGTTTGTTTGTTTGTTATTTATTTATTTACTCTGGTGGAGTTATGGCCATCAGGTCTTCTCTTCCACACCACCAGAAATACAATACAACTACAAGAAAAATTATACAAAATTATAAAGTTATGGCAATATTGCAAACTTTTAGAACTAATTAATGCAGCTTTCAGATTTTTTATTCAAGACATACAAGCATAGAAATAAAATATTTCGTATCCGGAAATTAAATTCCTTACATCTGTCTTGCACGCCATCAGCACACAAGTCAAGGTTATACAAGTCGGAATAGCTGATATCCGTCTCTTGGTCCCGGTCAAAGATGTTGCATTTTAAAGTACATTTTGGTGAAATTTCAGTTTTAAAGCGTTCGACAGCTATGGCTGATAAATGACGTAATTTTCATCAAGTACGGTATGTTTGACGAATGTTTGTAAGAAAACTATTACCTACACCTAGCGATGTCATATTTCGCAAAAACATTCATCTCTCTCTATTCTAATGGTATAAGAAATATAATGACAATTACAAATTGTTAGGTAAATTTTCCTAATTTTCCGTCCGATTTCTTATGGGCACACACTTGAACAAACTCATATGCCGTTCAGCTAGTAGTGCACAAACATTTTTGCTTACTTCACGCGTACAGAGCGAGGCGAGTGCGCACCGTCATCCTACTCGAGACCTGGTCGTAGCTAATACAGTATAATACAACGAAATTATTTTTTTACAGGAGCATTCTTTATGCAACACGGAAATAAAAATTGATATAATTTCTTCATAGAGAGAGGAACCAGTTGATATTTTTATGTTACTGTTTTCCGTGGGAACGTCTATGAAATACTGATATATCTACTTATAGCCTACCAATGTTAAATATTAACATAAAATATGATGTATGCATAGTTATGAAGATCGTACTCTCAGCTATAATATGAACTTTTGTTTCAATGTCTATCATGAGTCCTTTCAAATTCATGCGCTTTCAGACTAGAGACTTCTACGGAATTACGATAAATTTAACTCATTAAAACAAGAAAACTAACCAATTGAAGCAGAATTGCTGGGTAATTTTCGGCGTTGAACCTCGGATTTATTTCGCCACCATTAATTCACATATCATCATCATCATCATCATCATCATCATCATCATCCATACAATAGCCCGGGTTAAGTTCACGGTGCGGCATGCTGTACTTGTATAAGAGCGCGGCCGTTCGGCTACCCAATCATTCACAAGAATAGGAGTGGTAAGCATTATAAGCCTCAGGCTGCAGTGTAAGCCTTCGGGTTCTTCTCCGTGGAAGAAAAAAAAACGGACACACGGGAACAGACTTCACACAATAAAGTATTTCCTACTCCTCTATACACATTTTTTTTCGAGGAATTACACATTTGTAAGTTTTTTTTTTTTTTTCCTGTCCGATTTCACATGGATTGTCCCGTATATTGCATACCTTGTACAGGGACATCATTTTATTTTTACTAACATTTTTAATATTAACCTGGCTATACCTTTAGAGAACCAGAAACATAGTTTGCTGTCCCCTTCCACGACTGTACTTCGATGATACTGGCGTACAACACAAACAAATCACTCTACTATGTATAGGAGGGAAGAAAAGTACTTCATCCGTTTATGTAAACTAGGAAATATCCAGACTTTGAGTTCGATAATTTGCATTAGGTTTTTGTTTAATCAAAATACAGTACTATATTAAGAATAAGTGTTTTTACTCACGAACTGAGTTATCCATGCGAACGTATTCATTATGCAGTGTATATTATACTATCTACAGCACATTAGCGTACAATATAGAGAAAGAAATTAAATTGAAAAATAATCATAATATGAGTATTTAAACACATTTTTGAAAATGGTGGCCGTTCATTTCGATACAGGCTTCAGTTCTTTTGTGCATATTATCGCACTATAGATTATTGCATCTAATTCCAATTGCCAGTTTCTTCCTTCGTACTAGTTATTCATATCGAAATAATTCCGTACCTACTCTATAAAAGAGTACCTTACGTACTATAAATTCAATCTTCACTTCTGCCCGAGCCGCACAGATAAAATTATTCAGACATATTATGTGCTGTCCGTCCAAGTGGTTATGCCGCAGGATCGTAGAAAGGGGGGAAATCACGTGACAGTCAATTACTTAACGAGGCCCTTTTATTTAAGTTATTTTAAACAGTTGTATAATATTACGTAAACGTCCAATTCCTAACAGAAATTAATGTTTTCAGAAAAGAGCTAAGACAGCCCTGCTTTTACAGAGAGGCGAACAGAAGCAGGTGGGGGAAATCGGGATGCGACGTAGGCAAACGGACAGTACCTGTGCGGAAATATGATTCAATATTGAAAGCTCTTTCGTCACTGGAAAACGCGAACATATTTCTGGAACGTACTATACTCACTAACTCAGTGATGTTTACTATATGCGGCCTTGATTCTGTGTGGAGGACAGTTGTAACTTCATTAGTAGAAGGGATGGGAGTGAAGTACATTCAAAAACTCAGATGCAATAAAAATTGAAGTAAAAATAAAATGATGTCTCTGTATAATGTGAAACGATTAGCACGGTGAATGAATATCAGAATAAATTAAGTGATAATATGTATTATCACTTTCTTTCGACTTACAGTGCTTTTTTCATGTCTTTAATTGTGTTTTTTTTGTCTCCTTATTGTGCCTTTTATAGGTTTTTTTACATTGTCTTTTTCACGTTTTTAATTGCCTTTTTTGCTGTCAATTTTTAAGTATTATAAATACCTACACATCCGGGTTCATGATGATGATGATGATGATGATGATGAAGATGATGATCGTCGTCGTCTCTAAAAATTCGTCGGCGCGGAAAATGCCGAAGCAAATTTGTGCGTTTTAAATGAGAGCGGTGCCTTTGACCGAAAGCTTTGAGCTGCCACTCCCCCAGAATGCAGCGGCCCGCACTCACTAGATGGTGTCGTTGTTCCGCATCACGTCCTTCGCTTGTCTTAACGACTAGCCCGCATTAACGCGTTGACGGACTGGATCGCTATTCATAGAGCTGGCGGTCCTCGTACCGCATTCAAGTACGCGCACAAAAGATGTTATTCATCGACTTCATCTATTGTGTAAGTTCGTTTTATATGCGTTCGACTATGTATTATGATAAGATAACCTATAGCATATGCGACGAAACCCTTACGTGCACCGGACCCTATATGACCCTCGATCTATCAGTATAGTCAGCCCTTTACATATCAACACACACACACACACCAAACATTGAAACAAAATGCATGATATTTTCCAATGAAACCATGTGTATGTTTGTTTGTGGAAGTGTACAGAGAGGTGAGACTAAACTCCTTCTGCGTGCAGAGTATGTAGGGAGGTCCACAAAACATACCTTAGGTTCTTTAGAACTGGAATGAGATGAGAAAGTAACTCTACGAAAGGACTGTCAGGCCCAGAGATACCGCAGAGATGCTAAGACATATTTCTAACGGTCACCAGATAAGAGATTGCTTCTCGAACCGAGGCCTCCATCGACCGGCTTGTTCAACCATTGAATATTAAAGAGGAGCGTTAAAAGTGTCCCTCAGATGGAGACTTCTCAAAGTCACATTTTCAGTACTGGAAATACACTACGATGATTCACCAGCAGATATTGCCCATCCATGGTCCGTCCCCGGAATCTGTAGAGTAGAAATACGAAATAAGACCTCTGCGCAAGTGGTATGTGGGAGGACAGGACCAATGACCGCTCTGGGCGGAGGCATTGGTTGAACGAAGCTACCATTCGCTTGCTGGAAGGGAATCATTTCTATCTGAACACTCTACCACGAGCATCTTACTCCTTAGCGGCCTCGAGCTGATGCTGCCCGCAATACACTCCGGCATATGCGCCGAGTCTCTCTACAGATTCCTGGGACGGACCATAGCTGTCCCGTCTGGCAGTCTTGAACGTTGTAGAAGAATACTAAGTGACTGATCTTCCCCACTTGGCCTCATCAAAATTCGTTTATTTTACCCTGAATCAATGTTTTCTGATGACATTAAATTAAGAAAAGCGTAGAGTGTAATAGACAATGTAGGTGGAATAATAAATTATTCCTAGTGTTTCGGATGCTGATTGCATTGTTACAGCATGTGCGCTTTAATATCCAAGGATAAATAAAACGTGGTAATAATGAAAAGACTAAAAACCAAGGGGAATACAAGGAAAACGAGAAAGACGAGAGAACAAGGAGAACAAGGGGAATATATAGATAACTAGGAGAATATAAGGAGAGCAAGGGCACGACAGGTAGAACAAGGGGAATACAGAATAACTCTTCTCGGGTTCTCAGCAGGGTGAGTTATTCTACATCAAACGCCGGGAAAGCCTCAAGTCATACAAGGGGAATACATGGAGAACAAGGGGAGCACAAGGAGAATAATGGGAATATAAGGAGAACAAGGAAAAGATGAGAAGAAAAACATTATCCAAGTGTATTTATAAATTTGCAACATCGTCCTTTATTATTTATTCAAAATTTATTCTGTGCAAAATGCTCATAATTGGATGTTCATGTAAATAGAAGGAATGTCTTGATTTCACTACATTTGCATATTTGGGTGCTTTCACACTGTTTTTCCTCACCAGTATTAAATGATACCATGTTCATGAACAGTTGGAAGAGCTGACAAACAATAAAATAGTAATGAAAAGTTTCTGTGTTTTACACATACCAATTTTCATTATTGTCCAAGATACAGTAATGGAGGAAAAATTTTTTAATATTTCTAAAATTTTACTGCTGTAAGCTATAGCTAACCCCTTAAGGCAGGAGAAGAACATTTTGAACAGTTCATCTAAGCAAAATAATGTAAAAAGAATGCATCATAATAAACAGCAAACAAACGTACTGGGATGCTCTGTGATCAACTGATGGTACTTACAAGCCATACTCAGAAATCAAGCATTTCCGAACCCATGTTGATATAATCATTTCTTGTTCTATACTAGCGGTGACCAAACTGGGTATCGTGATTACATCGTGTAATCAAAGACATTCATACTGGTAAGGGGAGTTTCCTGTACATTGCTCTCTGTCTCGCTCACGTACTGAAGGTAAGCAGTGTCGGTACAAACTCTCTGTCTATGCGACCAGGAACAGAAGATTTCGTACAGAATGGGAAGAGGAATTTATTCGCTGTTCTGTCGGAGAAAATGTAATATGTTGCTTTGCTCAACGGTTCAGTTAGTAGTAGTATATAGAAGCGACATTACAGTTCATTACGTTGAATACACAGACGTAACAGGTATTATTATCATCATTATTATTATTATTATTATTATTATTATTATTATTATTATTATTATATAGAGAAGCTGATTGAATATTATGTGGTAGTGCAGTAATGAAACGAGCTATTACACCCCAAGAACTGAAATCAGCCATCATTCACCGTCATGAAGAAAAAGTTGACATAAATAAAATGAAAGGAAGCCAGCTATATAGTAGCGAACGAAATAGCTCATTCTCTTAAGCCTTTCAGCGGAGGAGAATTTTTTGAAAGCGTAATGATCAAGGTGGCTGAAATAATTTGTCCAATGAAAGTTGTTAATTAATTTTCAAAAGATTTCTGGTTGTGTTCATGAGGAATATTTAAAAAAACTAAAAAACTTATATATATATATATATATATATATATTTTTATTGGCTCTTGATGACAGTACTAACATTACTGATAGGCCTACAGCAAAGCTTCCGATTTTTATTAGCGGGTTGATGAAGAACTCAATGTTAGTGCACGAACCCACCACTGGTTGTAGTTTTCATGCCATGTACCTCTCCCCCGTGTCTTTACTTCATAGACTGTCTCTCGTGTGTAATCACTGCAGTTCGAGTTTTGGTCACCGCTGTTCTATACACATGAGGAATACATGCCTGTAGTTTCGCCCATTTTTTCGTTACATTTTGCTTATGCGGACTCATGTATATTTGTACTCCTTTACATTATTGAATTTATCTAATATGACGTAAGCTTTATGACAAACGAAGTAGCATTTGCGTTACACGCAAAAAATAACCATAATATGAATTGCTAACAAACGTAACAAAACCTCTTCACCTCTGGTTTTACAAACAGTCAACAGCCATAATCTTCTTGCAAGAGAATGGACAACACAGAAGTGCCGTGCAAAATTACGGCCTCCTACCGGTTCCAATACGATTTGCATCGGACATTCCACAGATTCTGGCGTCCTTCACGCTTGGGCGATCAGGAAGACCACATGAAAGGCTCGATCATCCTTCAGTGAGGGATACTTCTAATACCATAATCCCAGTGTACAGTTAACTTAGTTTGAGGGGCCCAGTGATCAGATACGAGCTTTACAAGTTAACCTTCTTCCGCCCCTCCGCCTCTTGCTCGTGTTGTTGTTTGGTATCGGAAACACTCAGCGAAAAAAAAAATGGGAGGGGGGAGGCGGCTCTCCAGCGCGCACCCTGCTATCCGACACACAAAGGGGTGAAAGAGAGGGCGTGCATCGGAAGTGGTCAAGGTGGTGTTACGTTAAACAGCTAAACCTTGACACTGCAGGAACGAGATGGCCCACACCATGAAAAGTCCTTGAATAAGGAATTTAAAGAATGAGTGCCAAGATCATTTCGATTTATTTCACTGTTGCCAATAATTATTATAATTTTGTCGTTCCATTTTAGATTGATATATCAGTAACCTTTGTGATTCTAGTAGCATTTCAGCCCAGAGAGCAGCTGAAATGATGATATATGTATGTATATACGAAGCAAACCGTAAGTAATATCATTTCTGGTGAATGATTCCTTTGGTAAAGAGCAACAAAAAAGTCAAAAACAATTTTGCTATTTTTTTAATAGTTTTCCAGAAAAACGTGCAATTTAAAGTACATGAATTATGAGATCGTGCAACGCAGAGATAAGCAGGGAGTACACATTAAGTTCTGTTGCTCTGAATAACCACACCACCTAACTTGTTGAAGGTCATTGCCGTGTACAGTAGTGGCAAAAAAAAAACCGGCCGACACTTGTACCTGGTACAAAAGAATCCTGTACTGAGTATTGTGTCAAACTGTGGTAATTTCAATATGAATAGTGAAGCCAGAGGTATGTACTGCTATTTAATGTAAAAATACGCAGTTATCTTTGCCGAATAGAGGTAGAAATATAATATTGATGCCAGATGAAAATAAAACTCTCAAAGTTTTTTCGTCTGTAAGTTTGAGGCACTGAAGGAAACAAAAGACGATAAGAATCGAACAAATGCAATAAATTTCATTGTTACAATTAATTATACAAGATGGATGTGTTTTGTGACTAGCAAAATTTGAATCTGTGACTCTGAAATCAGCTACAAGGGTCGCTCCGTTTTTTTTTTTTTTGCCACTACTGTACATACATTATTTTTAAACTCGTAAGAAGAAATGCAGATGATATACCGTTTAATGTTTGTGTTTAAATTGTGTTCATTTTACTTAAACAAAATCTCGGAAAATTTAAAATAAACTCTTTCAAAGTAATCTTAATTGAATGTCAGAGAACACAGACAATAAGATATGCTTATTTCAAACTAAATTGAAAAGATTAAGATATATTATTTATTTAATTATATTTTCAGTAATTTAAATCTTGTTAGTTATTTATCTTACTTTAGTCAATATGGTGAATGTACGACATATCCAACATAAAGTACGTCTGACCGTTAAAAGAGAGGGCGCGGGTTAAAATCCTGGTTGGGGCAAGTTACCTGGTTCAGATTTTTTTCTGGATTTTCTCCTCAACCCTTTAACAATAAGTGCTGGGTAACTTTCGGCGCTAAACCCTGGGCTCATTTCTCTGGCATTATCATCTTCAGCTCATTCAGACGATAGTATAGACAGTTTGAAACAACTGGATGTATCTGTAAAGGGAAGTCTTCAAGACGTCCACGTGTGTCAAACGAAAGAGTCGAGAATGTCAGAATGTCATACGTAGCTGTCAGAAATCTGTGCGGCATAGGAATGCCTCGTACGACAATGTAGCGAGTAAACGGTAAGGCCTTACCGTTTGCAGTTATGTTAGATAACTTTAGCACTTTATAAATCGTAAAATAACCAATTAAAAACACAAAGTAGTGTTTGTTATTGTTATGTATGGTTGTGAAACTTGGACTCTCACTTTGAGAAACAGAGATTAAGAGTGTTTGAGAAAAAGGTTGTTAGGAAAATATTTGGGGCTAAGAAGGTAGAAGTTACAAGAGAATGGAGAAAGTTACACAACGCATAACTGCACGCATTGTATTCTTCACCTGACATAATTAGGAACATTAAATCCAGACGTTTGAGATGGGCAGGGCATGTAGCACGTATGGGCGAATTCATAAATGCATATAGAGTGTTAGTTGGCAAGCCGGAGGAAAAAAGACCTTTGGGGAGACCGAGCCGTAAATGGGAGGATAATATTAAAATGGATTTGAGGGAGGTGGGATATGTTGGTAGAGACTGGATTAATCTTGCACAGGATAGGGACCGATGGCGGGCTTATGTGAGGGCGGCAATCAACCTTCGGGTTTCTTAAAAGTCATTTGTAAGTAAGTAAGTGTTTGTTGTACGCAAAAGTGCGTAAGAAGAATGTTTGAATGTTTCACCGTATTTTAAATTAGATATACGAATTGAATTTTCTTCACTTATTATACTATACTTTTGTTTTATAACGCCCGAAGAATAACAAATCTGTAGCATTAGTGATTTTCAGTTCAGTTGGAAGAGAAACTGACTGTAGTCCGAGCGGTCATAGGTTCGTTTCCCTGCAGGGTCAACGGGTTTAACTTTTACGTCACCACGCCCAGAATACAAGGGAGTCCCACCCAACCTTTCAAATTTGCACCGGAGATCTCTTATATCTTCTGGAGAGATCAGAGAGAAGTTTCAAACATTCTCACAAGTGCAAGTATGGGAATCAACGTTGTTACTGCTATAGCTCAACCAGCCAGCACTAAATACATTCATAAACCCTCCAGTCAGTCGGTCATTAGATAGGCAGTAAGTCACTCAGTTATTAGTCAAACAATAAGTTACTCAGTCATTAGACACATAATAAATCACTCAGTTCATTAGTCAAGCAGTGATTCACTCAATTTATTAGGGGAATTTTAATTTACTTTTAATTCTTTATGTGTGTTTTACTTGTATTTCTGGTAGTGTGGAAGAGAAGAACTGTTGAACTTAACTCCGCCAGAACAAATAAATAAAAACTAATACAGCTATTATACAAACAGTAAATCACTCAGTCATTAGACCAACAGAAAGTGTCTTAGTCAATAAAAAAATGTCACCCACTCATTAATGGTGGGGGGGGGGAGATGTTGATGAAAAGTCATCTTCTTATTTTTCACATTAGGGCGATGCCTATTAATGTAGAAATCCTCTCTATGTTAATATCAACGTAAAAATAAATGTCTTATATTACATTTTTTGACGTTTTTGAAGGTCATTTTTATATTTCTTCGGTATTTTTTGGTCATTTTTAATATTTTTAAAGAACTTTCAGATCATTTTGAGAGCATTTTATTTTCTTTCTACATATAGGCCTGTTAAATCTTTTTCAAAGCAAATAGATAAGTAGTAGGCCCTATTAGTAATTATCTACCGAATAAGTGAATAACAGTGAACTTTAATTTTTATAGTTTGGAACAGACTCTAAAGTCCATCCCTCATTACACTGAAGGCTTCACCTCAAATAACAGAAGTAATAAAAAATGCTTGACAACAGTTCACTTTAAGTGAGGGCTTTGACCGCTGCTGTTGGTACGAGGGTGACTTTAGAATTTATGTTTGGAAGGGGGGGAACTTTCACTGTTTTCTGGATAATGGGACGTTGTGTCCCCAGTGTGGTTCGGAAGGGATGTACTACAGTAGACAGCATTTTTAACAGAAAGATTGGAAGATTACACGCTGCGCCCAAAATTTGTTTCGTCATTTACACTCCCCATCTGGAAGGTCTGGTAACAAAAGTGAAACGCGAAAGGAGGAAGAGACAGAGAATTAAGGCACTGACATGGACCATCATTGTAAACCCTCATTAAAATCTATAGTTTCCTCTTAAAACTTTCATTTTGTTGCATGCTTTTTTCTTTTATCTTAGTCAAATTCCAGGAAGTTGCCTCTTCTCTTCGACATTTGCAGGGCAGTCAGTCAAACAAGGTGACTGATTTTTAAGGAGTTGTGGTGCGAGTACGATGAATAATATTTAAATGTTATTTTCTTTTAATTTCATGTCATTCTTTCATTATTTTAAGGGCATTTTATTGATCATTTTAAGTGGATTTTTAGGTCATCAACATCCGCCCCTAGTCATTAACAAAACAATAGTCCACATCTGTGGAGTAACGGTCAGCGCGTCTGGCCGCGAAACCAGGTGGCCCGGGTTCGAATCCCGGTCGGGGCAAGTTACCTGGTTGAGGTTTTTTTCCGGGGTTTTCCCTCAACCCAGTACGAGCAAATGCTGGGTAACTTTTGGTGCTGGACCCCGGACTCATTTCACCGGCATTATCACCTTCATTTCATTCAGACGCTAAATAACCTTGATGTTGATACAGCGTCGTAAAATAACCCAATAAAATAAAACAAAACAATAGGTCACTTAGTCATTAGAAAATAAGTAATTATGTTACCAGACAAATAATAAGCAACTGAATTATTCGGCTAAGAATGGATGTTTGACGGTTTGTCAGCCCACTTTGAGGTATATGGATATAAAAGGGAAAAATTGAATCGAGTCTGGGTAGCTCTGTCGGTAGAGCGTTGGTGTGCTTAGCCTAAGGTCCCGAATTCGATACTCGGTCCCGGAACAATTTTTCTCTTGAAATTATTCAAATCAGCTTCACAGGAAGCTATACCTGAAAAGCTAGATTTGCAAACAGACATTTTGTCAATCGGACAGTCGGCAAATTAGTCTGACAGAAAGTGAACCCAAATGCACACAGTATTAAACAGTTTTGTCTGTCTGTGCAAGAATTTAAAGTAAAATAGGGATATTTACTGTAAAACTGTGAGTGGTGTATGCTTTAAAGACTCTGTGAACCCTATTCTGGGAGCTGAACTCCACGCACGTGGAGCCAATGTCGGACCTGCTCTGCATTTCCTGAGGCCGGGTCCCAGGAATAGCCTTTCGAAGACGAAAAACAAATCCCAGATGAGCGGAACAGTGTTGGCCCGACGGAAATTAAAACACTCTCAAGCGTTCTGCATATGCCGTAAATATAGAAACGGGGCGTCTGGCATTTTACACACTATCAGGGGAGAGACAGGCATTTCTCTCTCCAAGAAACGCTTGTGTAAATAAAAACAAGGGAAGTTTATATACATGCAGATAAACAAGCACCAAATGAACAGCATCCTGCAAGTCAAGCATTACATAAATGTTTTCATGCTTATAAAATGCAGACAGCAGAACTTCCTGTGAGTCGATGAAGACACGTCATTCGAAGTCCGATCTGTCAGTTTCGAAAAACTTGATATTGCTGCCTTGATTTTGTTAGTAATAATTCCAATGTTGCTCTCCCTGAAGGTTCTTTTATTTCTTCAGGATTAATTTTCGAACACCAGCCATAATGTTTCATAAGTAGGGGTGTGATTTTATGGTGACTATTTCGTTTATATGACGTCATTCCATTTTCGACCAATGAAGTGTAATGAAATTTTGAATTCCAACCATTCACAGTCAGACTTTGCGATAATTTCTGCAGCTAGATTTATCGCTACCAATTTATCGCATGGTCGTTCTTTTGTTTAGTCGTTGTCGCCAACTGTTTCCCCGTAAATTGATGATCATGAATACATTGAGATGCAACTACACGGTTAAACTTTCCTTTCAACTTTAAAGCAATGAATGCAAGATTGATATTTAATATTAATTAATATATTTACGCAGTGATGACCACGTTCAAAACGGCGCACCATGTAGACACAAAATCTTTATGCATCTTAATTGAACATACCTTTTAAACTTGATTCTTTCAATATTCCTCCCAGATTGTACGCATATGCGTGTAGATGCAGCTTTAGTTCCGTTACACACTACAGTGAGAATGCGTTTGTCGAGCTATAAAAAATGCTTTCGTATAGCACTCATTGTAAGTAACGGTCGAAACAAGGCACAGCTGACATTGGTCCTGCTTCCACAGGTAGGCCTAACGTAACCTATAAAATTGTAGCCTACTGTATAACATTTGTATTGAAATTAAACAATTAATAGACGTTCAAATTTATGTAACGTCACCGCATGTCAAACTCAAAGCCCTTGCATAATAATAATGTCTTTGATCAAACTGCCTTTCGTATGGCGTAATAAAATTCGTGTCTTAATTAGGCCTATCTATACAGAGATGACTTCACTGTGTAGCAACATGTCTCGCTGTGAATACATAAGCATTGGTATATAGCTGTCCCCACTGTTACTGTTAAATTAGATTATGATTTCAGCAGATAATGAAAATGTATTTGTTATAATAATAAGAGAAAAGTGCAGTACATGCAATTAACATTGTTAAACCTGTATTTCGCTTTTCGCAATTGGCATTACTTAATAATAACATCGAATTTCTTTATTGCAATAATCGATATTCATCTACGAGTATTTAAACTTCACAATGTCTGAATAGGTTACGTATTCGTTAATATACAATTATTAACATTTTGTGATCGAATTTTAGGGATATATTATTTAAATTTTTATTTTATTCACGAAATAGTCCTAATAAATATCACTCGAGGTCTGAGATTTCCCAGATCAGACCTCTCGTGACATTACTACAGATTATTTTACCCTCATATTGGTGATTAAAGTGGTTTCATTTAGGTGAATATTTCGTAAAAAAACAAGTAATTTCGTACATATTTCGCACCTTAAAGAAACTTTAAAAATAACAAAATAACACTTTTTAAATTATTATTGAAACAATCCCTTTGAAACTAATAGAAATTTGTTTGCATCATTACTTAAATTCATAATTCAATTTCATTCGACTGTAATACGGTGACGGCACTGATTTGAATAATGAATGATCACACGAAGACAGTTGTTGCGGGGAAGAGAAATGACAGTTGTCTGCTTGCGGTGCTCCCTGGAAGTAGTCCCGAAACTAAGTATGCGTACATCTTTGCAAGATATAGAATGGCAACAGACTAAACATGTTATACTTTGATGCCCACTAACTGATAACGAGAGGCGTGACAGAGAAGTAGACCATTTCCCTGAAATACGCTAACATAGTACGAATACAACTATGCTATATTACACTATCTAGAGCAGGCATGCCAGAAACGAGACTGAATGTGCAGTGTATGTGCGCGGGATCTTCGGTCTGTGCAGATTCCGTCATTCACGCGTTGCTCTTACCAGTTCTTAGCTGGAGGGGTGTACAAGAATATATTCTGCACTTCTAGTGTTGCATTACATTAACATTTGAATATTATAAAAACACTTAGTAGAAGGATAAAAACACAATTATTGTCAGTGTCTATATTTAACAGTTGTGATACAAGAAACGTTAAGCTTACTCAGTTATATTTCACAAAGCAGTGGTTTGTAAAGCATAATTTATTAACATGATTTTTATACAGTATTTGAAGAAAATACAGAGAGTACTGATTAATAAATAAGCGCTGGCGAATATCATATTTTGAGAACTTTACTGATCTCATTTAAACCGTCACAAAACTATTAGTTCGACATGGACTCATGAAAGCCTTTCATTTAAAAATAATTACTGTTGGCTGAGGAAAACATTACAACAATTATGTTATATTTTATTTATTTTTATTTAAATTTAAATATACAGAATAAAGAATATAATTACAAAACAAACAAGAGAAATAGAAATAATATAATACAAGCAATATAAAAAGAAGATACAGTAGTATTAACAAAATTTGAGAACGAATGAGCAGCGCTCGTGCTCGGTCGCAGTTCAGATATATTATTAAAATAAAAAATAATAATAATAATAATAATAATAATAATAATAATAATAATAATAAATAAGTAAAATAAAATAGGAACTAAAATATAATTACAGTGGCAATGGAATTATATAATATAATATTAACACTGGAGAAGAATAATATCGCACGTTAAAAGTAGGATTAATATATATTTCAAAATTATAGAATACAAATATAATATAGGTTGATTAATTCATACACATAGGCTATAAATTTATTTAATCAAATTGAAGATATTAACACGTTTCTAATTTCCTTGTTATATGTTAGTGGGTTAGGGCTACATGTTAGAAGTTCTGGGTGTAATTTAGTTAAAGCATTGTACAACCGAGGGCCAAAATTTATGCTATGCTTTAGACCAGCAGATGTGAGATATTTAGGTTCTACTAATGTTGAATTAATATTTCGTCTTGTGTCATAATTGTGTGTCTGTAATACAAACTTATTACGATTTTTATGATACAATTTTAACAGCGTATACTTATAAATTTGTTCAATATTAAATACATTAAATTCAGAATAAATTAATTTAGTTGGATAATCGAAACGTTTCTTCAAACAAATTTTAATTATTCGTTTTTGTAGTAAATTTAAAGGACTAAGATTAATTTTTGTACTTCCACCCCAAACAATTATACCATATTGAATGATAGACTGAATAATGGCCGAATAAACATTTCGTAGAACTCTAATAGGTAAGTAGCATCGAAGATTAATGAATTTATAAATTGTTTTACGAAGCCTCTTACAAAGATAAGTAATGTGATGAGGCCATTTTAAATTCTGATCAATAATGATACTCAGATATTTGACATACGTGGCTTCTTTCAAAGGTGGACATTTACAACTTTTGGGATCTAAACAATTTTCACTGTGTATTATTAGTCTATATTTATCGCTAAATTTTAAATTTTGAACACTGGCAGCTGTTAACGAAAAAGGAACTAAAGTTGATTTAGATATATTTAAAGAAAGGAAGTTGGAATTAAGCCATTTTTTAACAATGTTAGCACCTATATTAGCATTTCTATATGCTTCGTGCCAAGAAAAACCACTGAAAATAACTACTGTATCATCCGCATATGAATATATAGATCCATTAAATTTTTCACTCCTCACTTTATTTTTCATAACTAGGCTTCGTAATTCAGCTACCTATAAAGTGGAATGAGGTTGCCTGATACGAAGTATATGTGACGTCACAGCGCAGGTACAGATACGTTCGTATACAAAATAGTTACGCATCCTCTTCCCGCTTTCTCTAGAAAGTCAAAACCGGGACGCAGTTATAGTGAGTAATCTTACCGATCACTGCCCTTACTAGTCGTATTATTTAAATAACTACATTTTTGTGGCTGATTGGAAGTTCATTGCAGAGGTAAAATGCCTTAGGTAAAACGTCCAAGCGTGTAATATTGCAGGGCATACTTGAGGATATCTAAACTAATACATTTACTGTCAATATAGACAACATTACATACAAAAGTGTAAAATAAACATAAACGTGACAAAAACAGTACACTGAAAGACACTGTAATACCAAAAGGCACAGAAAGTGTGTTAAACCTAATCTAAAAGAACCAGTACTATCACAATTTGAATATTAAGAAGATCTTAACTCGACATTTAGCATGGATTTGTGTAGCCTACGATGATGTTCAGTGCTAACGTCCCAATTAATAAATTGAGTAATCAAGATGTATAATAAATTAAATAATCTATATTTTAGGGAATTTCTAGAAAAGTACATAGAAAATTAGTGAGTTTTCAGTGATAAGCGACGTACGCAATATCCTAATGAAATACGAAAAAATATCAGACAATAGGAATATCTTGTACTACATCATGCACCAATAACGTCATAAACACGACATTCAGAGATATCTGACCTCACTAATCGATAGTGATCGATAATTTGTTGATATAAGTGTAGTTTCTTTAGTCAATACTTCTATGAATAGATGGCGATGATAATAGTCTTACATAAATATACGGCATTATAGAATTCAATTTTTCATACCACTTTACTCATTGTAAAACAGTTGCAAACCGCTGATATTGTCAATTATGATAATAATTTATGCTTAATCTACATAATAATTTTCCCTGGCACTTTTTTAATGGTTCCAATAATGGTGCCACCAATTGAGAACCAGCGGAACTCTTTCAAAGTATGTCAATTTTTTTCTATCTTTGGTTCTGACTTATCCCGTGGTTGGAAAGTTCGCTTACACGATCATAAAATCGTAGATCGACATCTTTGAACGCCAGTTATTGAAAGAATTTCTTGCCGTATAAAACCATTTCTAGTGACATCCGCATATGTTCAAGTTCCGTAACTTACGAATGCACGTTATTATTCACTGCATAGATCACGACCAAAGTGAACATCACGGTTTAAGCATGTTTTTACTAGTATAGCTTCAGAATGTCGGCAGTTGACTGCACTCCACGAACACACAGCGACGACCTGTTTGTTTATATCCTTATTCGTTGCATTACCTGTGTTCGGCGTACTATATAATCAATGTGTCCTTAACTTCAGTTTTTAGGTAGCTGGAATACGAAGCCTATTCATAACGCATTCACAATCACAGCTCAATCAGCACCCGTATTAAAACTATATTACTTAAGGGGGCTCATACAGTAGCGGTGCTGCAGACTGTAAACCTTCCACAAAATTTTAAATATCTCAGAGATAATTCAGTGGATTTTTCTCATTTTGTACACAAGTGATTTGTATTTGGGCCTCTCATTTGGCATCAATAAATTTATAATTATCATAATAGGTCTAGTGTGTTATTTTATTTTCAAAATTTAAAGGAAATAATTTGTTGCAGTTTTTCAAACTAAAAACAGATATCTCTTGAATTATTTCTCCAAATTGTTTCAAAATTTCAGGATATCTGCAGCCATTCAAACTGTAGAGGATGAAGCACTTTCGTAGGGATATAAGCATAAGTTCATAAAGTTTAACTAAATAATGTATAATAAAAACGACTTTTTTTCTTATGACAAAATAAAAAAAAATGTAGTTCAAAGATTTTTTAACGTAGGAAGTTCACTGTGGTCCACCCTCTAACACTGTATTTGTGGAGTCAGAAATAAAAGAGAAACTTAGAATCTGACAGATGGTTGAGAAGATACTATGTTTGTCCCCTTATGTAGCAGCAAATTAATTCCTTTAAATTGTGTAAATAAAAATAATAAAATTAATTTTATAATTATAAATTTCTTGATGCCAAACGAGAGGCCCAAATACCACTTATTTGTGTACGAGAAATGAGAAAGATCCACTGAATTAGCTCTGAGATATTAAAAAATTTGTGAAAGGTTTACATTCTGCAGCACCGCTACTGTATGAGACCCCTTAAACAAAAGCTGATACTGCAGGTACTGTACAGCCCTGTCGCGCTCCTCTCCAAGCCGATTCATTCCATTCAGGTAGGGGAATAGAAAGTGCACATTGCACATATTGCACAGAGACAACTGCACAATATGCGCGACTGATCTAGAGTAAACCGTATTTAACAGGAACCGATCTTCATCACAGACTCAAATCAAATGACTTAATTCCCACTCAGTATAACGTGCAGGAGCACTTGTTTCTACGCACTTTGAAATATTTGTTGCCGGGCTATACCACACATATGTAATGCTGAACGATGAAATGAAAACTGTGTAGATACATGAATTTAACACTTTCTGAAAGAATTAGTAGAATCGGATGGACTTCATAGATTTTATTACACTTTGGATGTATCATAAAATCTCGAAGTGTAGAATTAATATTTTTGTTCCTCATCATCAAACCATGGAATACTTAATAAAAACAGTGTAGTGACACGAATTTAACACTTTCTGAAGGAATTAACACAGTATGTAGAAATGTTCATGTATATTTTATAACGTAGAAAGTTTTCACTTTTTATTTGGAAAAAAGAGTGATTTTTCGTGCGAATTCTCCATTAAACCTGTTTTTTTTATTGAAAATATTCTGATTATTAAGTAATTTCGAGAAAAATTCGCAGATATATTTCACTTAATTTTGGACTTTCATTAAGGGATTTGCATTTTCCATGCACCAATTGAAGTCTTTGATACATTTCGCGTATATCGTTAACACCAAAAATTCACACCCCTGTTCATAAGTTTACAACCAGATGACATTTAATGTCACACCTGTCATGTCAATTAAACTTTAACTGCAGTCCATAAATTTCCTATCCAGCTACTCCAAGATGTAAATAAATGATTAAAATTGTATAATGTAGAATTATTTATTATTAATACATCCGCCTGCCATAACAGATGACCCTATATGTCCGGAAAAAATTCAGAAAAATACATATATGGAATAGAGAAAAATGAATATATCAACACAATAAGTAATAATCATAGTACAATCCACCGGCGTGGCTCAATCGGTTGAGGCGCTTGCCTGCCGGTCTGAAGTTGCGCTCGGGCGCGGGTTCGATCCCCGCTTGGGCTGATTACCTGGTTGGGTGTTTGCGAGGTTTTCCCCAATCATAAGGTGAATGCCAGGTAATATATGACGAATCCTCGGCCTCATCCCGCCAAATACCATCTCGCTATCACTAATCCTATCTACGATAAATAACCTAGTAGTTGATACAGTTTCGTTAAATAACCAACTAAAAAGAAATCATAGTATAATATACAATTTAGAAAGTTTAGTTACTGAAAGGTTGTCTGAAATAGTATTACGACACCAATGTTAGTAATGGTTTTATTTTGTTCGCAAGTTTGCTTTAATCTATCTGTGGCCTCGTATCATAAACATTTCTACTCGCAAAATAAAACACTGTTATATAACACTTGTATTCTAAATAACTATTCAATGCCGAAAGAGATACTCACTTTCATATATTTTGTTCACTGGTTAGCTACACTTGTATCCTCGTATCACAAATATCCCTACTCGCAAAGTAAAATTATATTTTTAACACTTGTATCGTAAATAACTATTCAATGTCGAAATAGGCATTAACGTTCAAAACTAATATGCGTATACGTAGGCCTACACTAACCACGCGTCATTCGTCTTAATTAAATATGAAACATGTAATTATAAAGTTTTATTAACAACGCTGCTCCAATAACGTTGCATAACAAAATGATCTGGAAGCATGGTATTAGACAATTCAGAGAAACCTGTGCTTGAGGTAGTCGTTATACTAATTGCTGCCTAACATGTGTAAATGAAATAATAAATATAATTTAATGACAACCATTTTCAAGCTGGACATGCTTTGGTTTTCGTATCGGTAGCACAAAAAGTCCTCGTTAAATTTGTTTTCCTTTTGGAAATAATTGTAATTTAATGATGGTCATTCCTCCGTATAGTGAACGTGTGTTGGATTCCGAATTAATCCCATACGAATAATAAGTACTCATAAAGGTTACCCTCCTATTATAAGATCGCTCAGACAAGAACAGCTACAATATTCACTTTCTAAGATATTCGTGGCCACGGTTATTTGCTTTCGCCCGATTCATGAGTGATCGCTCTTGCATTGGGTGCCATGCTATTCGCGTGAGTGCGAACTAGCGCTTCAGCCGGTTTGGTGTGGTGTTAAACGACTTCACAGAAGCAATTTACGGTGAAGCGTGTGTATTCTATGAGTGCAATTATATTACAGAGGGTATTGAATTCTAGAACAGCTCCAGTATTGCCTACACTGTCAAGAAAAACACCCAGGGAATATATTCTGCTCGGCTTTGAAGCCAAGACTTGCTTTTCTCGCTCCTTCATTCTTATTCTTTTTCTTTATATTCTTCTTCTCTTTTCCTTTCCTCTCCTTGTTCTTCTTGTTCAATTCAATCTCCTTCATTATCTTCGCCTTTACATTACTATCCAATATTTCCTTTTTTATCGATAGCTTTAGGTTCTTATTAAATAAAAAACTTCCACTAATAACATTCTGATTTCTGGGGGAAAAATCACAGTTAAAATTAAGTCCAGGCTATCTCCTCACGAATAATCATCTTCAGTAAAAATTAATGTCTTTATTTGAAATTAAAAAAAAAACACGCACATACAAAATGTCGATTAAATCAATTGCCTCAAAAGGTTTGTTTATTTGTTTATGTATTAGGTGAAAAAAAACTAAATCAACTGTCCAGAATGTGTCCTGACTAGAGTTGCGATTTTGTAGACTATTACTCCTGTAGTTTTAGTCGAGTACGGAAATAGGTTATTCGACATTAGAAATTGTCGTAGAATTGGTAGTATAGATCACAATAGTAATATGCGTTAAAGAGCGGTATGTTGAAGTTTTCATGTCGAGGAAAAGTTTGAAAAAGCGAGGAATTTCTAATTAGTTGCAATGAAATCTCCATCTTGGTTTCTGTTCAATGACGACAAATTTGCAAAACAAAAATATCTATCTTCAACATTGTTGCTTTAAAATATTTTCTGTGTTTACTATACTCCAGCAGGCCGTGATATACGTCCGTCTTCCCCCCCCCCCAGTCTATGATGAATCTGGAATCTTGTTGATTTTTTCACGGCTTCCTTTAGTGGAGTTGTCGAGGTTACTTAATTTTAGCAAATATTTAAAAACAATAATTAACAGTGCAATTTAGGTGAAATTGCAGTGGTAAGTTTCCAATTTATAATTACTACTATATTGAACGTCTCTAAAAATAATATGTTAAAAGCCTAAAGCAGTAAAATCAATATGTCACTTAAGCGGTAAGAAGAGGGAAATTGTTATGTGTGTTACGTTGGGAATACTGAATGTGGAATTTTAGACTTTCCGCGGATTGGTTTTGTGCCGAAACCAAGCAAATACGCACGATCTCGCACAAAAGAAATTTGAATGCATGTACAGGAATCGAAGTATTTTAAAATCAAGGTTTACAGACTCATATAACAACCAACTAATAGAGCTGTAAGCTGGTTTATGAGTATTACAATTATGGATGTAACATTATAAATGTGCTAAGTGCCGAAAAAAACTTTCTGAGATAGTGACGAAAAACACATTGCGAAATGCATGTTGAGGTACCTACAACACCGTTTTTTGGCGCACGAATGAGTCACTTACAGTTGAGCTACGACAAAGACAATTTAGTACGATATTCTCATATGAACGTTCCTCTCTTAGATTAATAAAATTTGAAAAATTGGCACTTAGCACATTTAGAATGTTAAGTCTTCAATTGGTATGAATGGTAATTTGTACGTATGTGTAAGATACCAGATAGGTATTTGGCTAGAAGTTCCAGATGATGTGTGAAAAGGTTTTTTTGCCTTCCTCTCAAACAACGACAGGCATGTTTCTATATTAGTGTTTCCTTATGACTATTACACTTTTACTAAGTCATACTACTTTTGGCCAGAGAAACGGTACGGAACGACGTGTATTTCAACCAATCATGGCTGTTTATCCTACAATTTTTACAATCTGCCTAGCATTTGTTTTATCACTTCCCTAGCATTTGTTTTTATCACCTCGTTAGCATTTATTTCTTTGTTTGCCAACATTGTACTTTCGATAATATTATACCTTTTAAAATGATTCATGTTTATTTCATCATCCTTAATTATCATTTATCTTGTTTATTTTATTTAGGTTTTGCTATAGCTTCTGCTGTGTGAGATTATGGATTGTCACGTATCAGAGATTTGGCAATGGAAGTGGAATGCAAATGTTTTAATAAAAGCGAAAATGAAACAACAAAGTGTTCCTGACTAGTAATCGTCCACAGAGTTCAATGAAGATTGTATAGTTAGCACAACTGGTAACAAGAGAACAGCCGATTATAACACATTACTGACATCTAGTGGAATAGTTTATAATGATGAAATGGTACAATAATATATTAGCAAGACAGTTTAGTATTTTAATAAGTCGCTCAATATTTTATTGTATTAGTGTACTTATTTTTTTCTAATCCTTATATACTTTCTTCTAATCGTGTAATAGTTAATTAAATCCCACTCGAGTTTTGATTTTATCTAGATAAATCAAGTGGGATTGCTATAGATAAATGCATTTTTCTGGAATACGATGTTTCTGGAACTGGTCAAGATCCAGAAATTACCTCAGTGTTTGTATAGTAAGAATTCCTGTATCAAGAAACACATTATAGCTTAAATTATACGAAATATTCTTCCGTTATTGTATTTTATTTTTAATTTAGCCTCTGCTTTGTATTCTGAATCCCAGTGGTCAGCCGTAGATGTCGGCCAGATGTCCCAAATTATGGAATTAGTAGCGTTAACAAATTGTGCTTTGGATCGTGACAAAAGTGTTTGATTATGTAATTTTCTTTGAGTGAGTTTCATGTAGTAGCGTTAACAAATTGTGCTTTGGATCGTGACAAAAGTGTTTGATTATGTAATTTTCTTTGAGTGAGTTTCATGTAGTAGCGTTAACAAATTGTGCTTTGGATCGTGACAAAAGTGTTTGATTATGTAATTTTCTTTGGTTGAGTTTCATGTACCTTGGAGCAACAGTAACAAATATAAATGACACTAGAGAGGAAGCTCAACCAAAATAAAAATAGGCCTATGTCTGCTTTTATTCGGTTGAGAAGCTTTTGTCATCCAGTCTGCTTTCAAAAATACTGAAACTTAGAATTTATAAAACTGATTGTTCTGTGTGGTTGTGAAACTTGGACTCTCACTTTGAGAGAGGAACAGAGGTTAGGGTGTTTGAGAATAACGTTTTTAGAAAAATGTTTGGGCTAAGAGGGATGAAGTTACAGGAGAATGGAGAAAGTTTCACAGCGCAGAATTGCACGCATAACTTAGTATTATCAACCTAACATAATTAGGAACATTAAATCCAGACATTTGAAATTGGCAGGGCATGTATCACGTATGGGTGGATCCATAAATGCATATAGAGTGTTAGTTGGAAGGCCTGAGAGAAAAGGCCTTTGTAGAGGCCGAGACGTAGATGGAAGGATAGTACTAAAATGAATTTGAGGGATGTGGGATATGATGATAGAGACTGGATTAATCTTGCTCAGGATAGGGATCGATGGCGGGCCAATGAACCTTCGAGTTCTCTAAAGCTATTTGTAAGTGGGTTTTACTTTATTTTCAATATCAGCTATATAATTCTATTTAATATTCAGATTAACTGTATTTTAATTTTGAATTTACAGTCCAGTTGATTTAGTTATACAGAGTGTCTACATGAAACCTTGATTTTCCAGTTCTCATAACCATATAGGTAGTAAAGTCGGAATAACCTATACCTTATACAATCTTATCCGGTTTTAGTTAGTTTGTTTTTAATTAACACATTGTTAATGACATCAGTAACCTTTATGAAGTTGTTTAATTTATGATTAATATCAAATTCAGTTTTATATGAAACAATATTACTTAAATATTTAAACTGATTTACCTGTTCCATAATTTGGTTATTTATGAAAATTTTGCTTATTATCGGTGACTTTGTTTTCTGTATAGATATTGTTGTTTAGTCAACTGTCAGAAGACAGGTCTGAACCTCACAAGTGATACCAAGAAGGCACCACTTATGAGCAACTAGGCCAGAATATAATGAGGTAGGGTGGTCAGTTCCTTTCCCCCTCCATTGCATACATCACCGATTAGCTACGTGTCGACCTGGTTGGCGAGTTGGTATAGCGCTGGCCTTCTATGCCCAAGGTTGCGGGTTCGATCCCGGGCCAGGTTGATGTCATTTAAGTGTGCTTAAATGCGACAGGCTCATGTCAGTAGATTTACTGGCATGTAAAAGAACTCCTGCGGGACAAAATTCCGGCACATTCGACGACGCTGATATAACCTCTGCAGTTGCGAGCGTCATTAAATAAAACATAACATTTTTTTTTAACATTAGCTACGTATTATACCAGTCAGACTTCAGATGTATACAAACAATTGTTCTTCCTCTGACATATATCGTCAAGTGAGATGTACTGCCTGATAATAGAGGTACATATTAAACAGATACTCAATCAGAGGAATGTATACAGATATTGTTAAATTGCATTCTTGTATTATTTTTGTAAGTGTATATGTTGCCTTTTGTATGTTACAAAATACTGCAAAGATATCAAACAATGTTAGTAGTAGTACATCTTTACCTCTGCTGCTCGTCTTTGGGCGCCTGGACTGCGATATCTGTCCCGATTCTTTTTAGAATGCACCGCGTGGTTTGCGGTGGCATTCGAGCTTGACATCACCAAAGTAAGCCATCCTCTTACCACGAACCACAAGCTTCTTTTTTAAGTTATTGTCATATAGGAAAGATGAAGAAAGGCAACATTCATAGACGACATTCCTACGAGAGAAGCTTTCTCTTCAGATCCATCATGCCTGGACGAAGAGCGAGAAAGTCTTGGTAAAAGAAAGAGGAGGAGGTAAAGAAGAAGAAGTCTGTATGCAGCAAAGCTACATCCTGCGGCCCGGCAGCTGCTGTTGCCGAGACCCCATCAGAAACTGGTCTGCGATACCACGTCACAGCCAGCAGGAGTGGGAGCATTCCATCTACACGACCTGTGTTGTATTCTCTCTCCACAGTCTGCCTGTGCACTCTACGTGCCACCAACTGGTTATAACGTGGGCGCTGCTCTTCTGTTTTTCGTCCTCAAGTGTTGCCCAGTAACCGGTGTTAGTGAAAACAATGTTTTATTCGAGTGTTAGCATGCCAATGTTATGATGTGTTGCCGTGATGACAGAAGAATTATGAAGATCCCTTCGTTGGAAATGGATTTTTACAAGTATGTCAACGTGTTAAGTTCTTGTGCTTGTGTTAAGGGATTCGTGTGAAAGTGTTTTAGCGGATATTAGCGTACTTAACACCCATAATGAGTTTTGCAGTGTCAATTCTCATATTTTTAGTGTTTTTTTGGTTTGGCGTTAAATGAATTCTTGCCGTCTCTTACTGTTTCACCCCGTATGTGATTGTTTTATCGGCAATGAAAGCAAGTTTATTGTGGATACATCATTATTTCAATAGTTTAAATATAAAATTAATGAATAGTTAGGTTTATTCGTTCCCCAGTGACATCTGTCGATAGTAGGTGGAGTTAATATAAAAAATGAATACGCACTGTGTATTATTAGTTAAAACTAGCATGACATAACGAATATTTTACTTGAGAACTAACGAAATCTGAAGTAAGTATTTAACGACACTTTAAGTAAATAGTTTGTGGGAATACTTACAATGCTACTCAGTGTTAAACGCATCTATGTAATTGAAACTTTGAACCAATAACAATAATAATATCGTCCATCAAGAATTAGCCCTTTGTAGACTTGTTTCAGCCCCCCACCATTATTAAGCTTGGAGTAATATTGTGTGCCCTAGGATAAGTTACTAGCCATATCGCTAGGTACAGTCCAGTAGCAGGGCTGCACATTTTAGTCTTTCGAAATAATAATAATAATAATAATAATAATAATAATAATAATAATAATAATAAAGGTATCCCTGTCACATACATGCCATGAAGGCACTTGGGGGGCATGGAGGTAGAGCCCCATGCTCCGACCGCCTTTTACCCCCGGGAAAGACCCGGTACTCAATTTATAGGAGGCTGAGTAAACCTCGGGGCCGTTCTGAAAGTTTGGCAACGAGAAAAATTCCGTCACCACTCGGAATCGAACCCCGGATCTTCCAGTCCGTAGCCAACTCCTCTATCAACTGAGCTACCCGGCCGCCAATAAATAATAATAATAATAATAATAATAATAATAATAATAATATACTACTATGAGAGAATAAGAGAGCTGATTTTAGACACAATTAACAATTATATTGTATATAAGCACATCAGAATATTCTGTAAATATTGTTATGTATCCATCTGTATACGAGTAAAAGTTTTTATATTAATTGTCTTTATTACGCATGTATTGTGCATGCATCTGTCTCGCGTCCATGTCAGAGCATAACTGAATAATATTATTTTAAAAAATACATTGCAAACCCCTACCCATGGATTATAATAAACTCTTCCAATTAGATTATGTAATAATGCAGACTCGTCTTGGACACGAACAGAGTGCTGGATTTGTTGGACATGACGAAAGCATTTCCATGGCAATTGAAGTCAAGTTTCCGTAATACAAAATCATTTTATTTTTTCTATTAGTGTAGTCGAAGAGGCCTATAGACATATGTTTTAAGCCAGGTTTCTGGACATGCAGTACACAATGTTAGGAAATCACTGAACTCAGTTGAAATTAATATACCGTACTGGGCTTACATTCAGGCTAAATATCTGTTTATTTCAATTAAATGCACTTTAAACAAAAAAAACTCGTCAACTTAGATATTGAGGGGAAAGTTTAAAATCAGTGTTAATTGCATTTTAAGTTTCACTCCAGCCCCTCTTTTAAATTTCAAATGAGGTCTGTATTATGAGACCTAAGGCGATACTACGCTACTGAAATTTTTAAAATCCACAATTTTTTAGCTAGAGAGTTGAAATTTGTACTGAATATGCATATCAATATCATAAACATACATTGTAAATTTTAATATTTTCTCATAAATACTTAAATAAAATTATTTATTTATTTTATTTTTTATTTTATTATTTTTTTTTTTCAATTTTCTTAGTGAAACTCCTATTTCTAAAAATATTACTTTTAGTCGAATTTTTTCTTAAGCTAACACTGCATATTGTGCAGTGAAGCATTAGTAACACCTAATTTACTCTAATGTATTCATTTATAAAAGAAAAAAATATAATATAATTTGTTTAAAGTTCAAACATTAATAAAAATTAATTCTCTAACAATAAAATTATGCGAAATATAGCTAATCAAATGCTCCATTGCACAACAGAGATATTAGTGAATAAGTATGACAAGTTCCGTCACTCTATCTGTAACCACTGAGAAATAAATTGAATACTTGTCGTTGAAAACGTACAAAATTTATTTTAGGAGATAATTAAATATTTAAAGTTGTGGTTATACATAACTCGTGAATTAACACAACTTCTGCCAAATTATAATAAAAGTATATGTATAATTTTATTAAGATATTGAGATAAAACTTTCACGAAAAAGTCCTCATGAAACCATATATTTTTAGGGCGGAAATAAAAACATGATAAAATTTGTCAAAATTCAACTATTATCAGTAACACAACGCCTTAAATTTGAAAGAGTATTCGATAGTTTATACTTCTCATTCTTTTGTCCTCACTTCGTTTGTTTTATATCGTCGCCTGGCTACCTGGATTATTGTTGTTGTCAGTTGATTGTAGGATGAAAAAAAGAGTTTATTTTAGGTAATTTCTTAATTCAGTTAATTAAATTTACTAAAATCAATGTTCAAAATATGCTCCATTGTTGGCTAAATAGTAATACCACCTCTAGTATATACAGTCACAAAGCTCAATACGTAGTAAATATGCATCCATAGATAGTTGCTAACCACTAGGATCGCTACTATCGCATCATTACAGACAATGCGAAATAGTATCGACACAGTCTATTGTTCCTAGCACCCTCACAACTAAAGTTTCATGACTGTATATAGAGTGTGGTAATACAGTATATTTTGGAACTCCTCTATATAGCATTGCCATACATAAATAACGAAAATCCAAACTTCAGCCTTTAAGTTATTATCCTACATCTTGTTTTATATTTGTAAAGAGTAGGTTTATAATATACAATCATAACATAATAATATTAATTAATATTAGTTTGTGTTACTACCTGAAATAACGTGTAACCAACAAGTCTTTGTTTTATTTTCTTCAACTTTAGTCAACAATATACAATCCAGGTTGCCGGGCAATGACGATAGAAAACAATGAGAACAAATGAATGAAATGTAGCCTATAAACAATTGAATAGATATTCTTTAAAATTTAAGTACAGGTGTGCAGTTTGAAATTTATAAGGGGTGAGGGGGCGAAATCTAAAATACAATTAATACTGATTATAAACTTCCCATCATTATCTAAATTGGCTTCTTTTTTTGTTTAAATTTAATTTAATTGAAGTAAATAGTCATTTCGACTGGAAAGTTTTGAAATAAAAGTCCTGTATATTTTCAAATTAAATTATTAAATAGTATTAAATACAGAAGAAGAAAATCCAACGACAGACTATTATTGATACACTAGGTGCTATATAATTGCCAAATCAGCTTTGAACTGCGAATTCAAAAATTGATGTGAGTCGCTTCAAGTTGAATTGCGAAATTATTTTCACTTTAAATCTGAACGGAACAAGTGTTAAAGATATGATTAATAAATTGATGATTGTATAATAATAATAATAATAATAATAATAATAATAATAATAATAATAATCAACTGGCCTATAAAGAAAAATTAGGAATGTTCCTTTAGCATATTCTGCTTTACCAACCCTGTGATATCATCACAGTATTCGGAAAGATCTCTGAGTAGCTACTTCCATATTGCTATACATTTTCATTCCACGAGACCCTTGCCTACTTTCTGACCCAGTTCTTCCACGCACTCGTCTTGGTTAATTCGTGGTCGTCCCCGGGGCTTCTTGCCTTCTGGCCTCTCTTCCATAAATTGCTTGGGTTTTCGTTCTGTAACCATGCGAGCTAATTTCCCAAACTATTTCAGTTTTTTAAACATGTTACATAATATTTATGATTATATCGATCCCGATGGCGTGACCATATTGAAAGGACGAAGTCGAGTAGATAGTCAAGTTACAAATGACGCTGGGAACTGGGAGCAGGAGAAACACCAAATATATAATGGAAAGATCGGTTCATAGATTTTTTGAATACGGAAAGGTCACTTACTATCAATCTCTGCAAATTAGGAGTAATAATAATAATTATTATTATAATTATAATTATAATTATTATTATTGTTATTATTATTATACCTAGTATTTTGTTACGGTCTCCTGCTAAAGTTTTGGGCATATCCCTCCTGAAAAGTCGTCCACCCCTTGCTAATTGAGAGACTAGCCTATCTAGGTAGAGGTACTTGGTGTCTTTGTTGCCAATTGACTCTGTATTTACAAATGTCACAACTTACTAGCAGCAATTTGAATTCTTGCAGAATATCCATATTTTTTATCTCTTTATCTGATGACATTAAGCGGGCATTATGGAGTTCTTAAAGACGTTTTTCTATTGGGCCACTTTTAATGATATTTTCAGGATATGTGTAGAGTATATTGAGGAGTAACAGTACCGAGTTTCGTCTTTCTATGATGAAAAGTTTCGAAGATTTTTTTGAGGATAATTCTGACCCCAATTTTTTTTAAGAAAATGGGCCTAAAAACAGTAATTTACATGCTTTGGATAAACATATCCAGTTAGGTAAACAATTCCAGCTATTAATTTTCTCGCATACCAGGTTGCATTATAGATATTTAAATTTTAATTTCGACTCTTTTAAATTCATTTAAATTTTAAATTTAAAAAATCATAAATCTGATACTAGAAGTAATTAACATATACAGAGTGATTCAAAACCTCTGCGACAAACTCTGAGGGGTGATAGGTCTGACAATAAGGAACCCTTTTTGTTAAACAACCTATGTCTTTTGACGCATCGTTTCGAAGTTACCGTTGAAAATGTTTTTGCGCGGGCGTATGTCAATGTATGCGAATGTGTGCACCCCTGTTTTTTTGTTTGTTTGTTTGTTTGTTTGGTTGTTTGTTTGTTGAGATGTTTGTAAGAGACGATAAGAGTTGTTTGTTTGTTTACGTTTAATGTTCAATACCTTTTCCTTTCAGTTCAGTCTAAGCATCAATTGAGAATGGATGTCTACTCTTTTTCCGAGTTAGCCGACATGGTAATGTTTTTTGGGGAGGCTCGCGGAAACGGAAGAAGAGCTTTCGACATGTACCAATAACAGTTTCAAAACAGAAATCACCCTCACCACACAATGTTTGCTGGACTTTATCAGCGCCTTCGAGACGATGGGTCTCTTCGTCCCCGGCGCATTGGTGGAAGACCGCGTAGACATCCATTCCCAATTGATGATTACACTGAACTGAAAGGGAAAGGTATTGAACATTAAACGTAAACAAACAACAACAACTCTTCTCGTCTCTTACAAACATCTCAACAAACAAACAGGGGTGCATACATTGACGTACGCTCGCGCAAAAACATTTTCAACGGTAATTTCGAAACGTCGCGTCAAAAGACATAGGTTGTGTAACAAAAAGGGTTCCTTATTGTTAGATCTATCACCCCTCAGAGTTTGTCGTAGAGGTTTTGAATCACGCTGTATAATATGATATATATTTTATGTCAACATTTATGTAATGTGGACCTCACAATTTGTATCCGGTGCCACAATTACATTCATTACAGTTATATCTCTTGTAGACGCCCTTATAATTTAACTTTCGATCCTATTTAGATCATTCAAAATTGACAGTTTTACGACTCTGTTCTTGATTTTCAGTACACTTATTTCGAACACACACTGTTTCTAATAATACTTGTTACTAAAACATACTACACCATCGCCCAATATGTTCGTTATTATGTCTGTTTCTTGTGTACATTTCATTTTCAGATCTCACTTATTTTCTACATATTATACTTTGCTATCCTAACTAACCTCACCCGCTGTACTCCTCATCTATTTTCATTATCTCTATCGTTTTACTTAACTTCCTATTACACTCCGCTAATTCAAAATTTACACTTTTATCACTCCGCTCTAGATTTTCAGTTCATTTAGACTATATCGAACACACATTGTTTTTACTAATACTTGTTACTAAACCATACTGCACCATTGCCCAATATGTTCGTTATTATATCCGTTTCTTGTGTACATTTCATTTTCAGATCTCACTAATTTTCTACATATTATACTTCGCTATCCTAGCTAGCCTCCTCCACCATACTCCTTACCTATTTTCGTCTTATCTAACTTCCTATTCCACTCCTCTAATTCATATTTCAATTTATTTACTAAGTCCTTAGTCGTCTCTTCCTTAACCGTCTCTGTACCAGAAACATCCACTTCGCCATTTTCTGTTAAAACTCTTCATCCTTTTTCTTCACTTCACTTCTCACCATTTCAGCTCCTGCACTTACAGAAACACTTTCACTTCTCCTCGCAGCACTGACCTTCCTTCCCACTAATCTGGATAAATCACTTCCCAAATCACTTGAATTTTTACTCGTGTCACTAAACTTCATTGCATTTGTGGTACTTAAGCAGCTATCTGATTTCTTCACATATGTTTTCTTCTTCTGTATTCTTGATCTCAGCATTTCCTGGTTCTGTCTCGCTTCCTCCGGAACCACCCTGTATAAGACAAGTAAACATACAATTTTTAAGAAAACTGGGTGATATTTACTGTAACAATCAGGGGTGAAAATTCTTTTTAAAAAAGTTGTGGGAAATTTAGTTTGAAATTTCTACTTAATCTGTGTATGGAAGTAGTAGGCATTAAAAAGACACCATTCTTAACACATTTGTAACTGGAATTCGGTTGAATCACTTCGTAACTCGACATGTCGAAGTCGTCCAATGTAAAATAAAAATAAAAAGCCAAAAAATCTATTTTTAACTCCAGAGTAGGCCTATCTCCTTAAACATTATTATATGCATATTAGGGACGTTAAATGAAGTTAAAAAATTGGAGAGGTAAAAGTACTCTATATAATACAGTTGCAATTCCAGTTATAAAATATAGTAGCGAAGTTTGGAAAAAGTAGGAAACTAGCTGAAAAAAGATTGGTTGCAACAGATGTTATTTTTAATAAACTGCGAGATACGCAGTATTTTGATGGATCACAAGAGGAATTTAGTTATTTTAAATGAATTAGAAATTATATCAATATTACAAAAAAACAATTGGAAATAGTATGTACACTGTATGCAAGAAAACAGATACTCGAAAACTTTGCTACAATACCGTGCTTAAGGAAAATAATTAGCCAGACCACTGAAAAGATTAGTAGACAACATTCAGGTGCGACCAATAAAGGTCAAAATTAATTAAGGATAATGATGATGTTTATGATAATCTCTTTGCCGTAGTATATTCAGCTATTATTCTTTAAACTTCATTTAACTGGCCCTATTTTATTTTTTAATAACACTCACCAGTATCGTTCCAGGCTTCCCTGTCAAACGAAAGCTTGGTCTTGTCAAGATGTTCTAGACGTTGAGTCTTTTGTGTTTCTGGACCATTGAGCGTGATGAATTCAAGGGGGGTTTTCGTGGGAGGGTGAAGTTTCTCCCAGGGCTTAAAATTTCCCCCCTTCTGAGTCCATCCAAACTACAGTATACTACTACTATACTGTACTACTGCTACTGCAAATTGTCTACAGTTGGCACCGTTCCCTGTTTCTTTTTTTCCAAGCCTCTCCTGCCAATCACTGTGCTTCTTCCTTCCAGATACCATTACTCCATTGCTTTTTTGGATCTTCTTTCTTTCCCTTGCCTGAAGGATCTTAGTTCAAAATCCTCTTAGCTTTAATCTTAAGCTTTTATATGACAAGTTCAACTTGAAAACAGTGAAAAAGTTAACTACTGTAATTCCTAGTTTCCGTTTGTATGAACATCGACCTAAATTATGGCGGTTCTTTCCCACTGCAATTAGTAAGTAATTTCATATAGACATAATAATAATAATAATAATAATAATAATAATAATAATAATAATAATAATATATTATTTTAATGTACCGAAGTACATATGATATTTCCATGCAGGTATTCTGCGTCATCATACGATGTAAGAGTAATGGAACGGAGAAAAATTCTCTTCGGCGCCGGGATTTGAACCCGGGTTTTCAGCTCTACGTGCTGATGCTTTATCCACTAAGCCACACCGGATACCATCCCGGCGTCGGACAGAATCACCTCAGATTAAGCTCCAACTCTTGCGTTCCCTCTAGTGGCCGCCCTCTGCACTACGTCATAGATGTATATGAACGTAGGACCGAAGTCCACACATGTGCTGAAGTGCACTCGTTTATATATTATTTTAATGTACCGAAGTACATATGATATTTCCATGCAGATATTCTGCGTCATCATACGATTTAAGAGTAATGGAACGGAGAAAAATTCTCTCCGGCGCCGGGATTTGAACCCGGGTTTTCAGCTCTACGTGCTGATGCTTTATCCACTAAGCCACACCGGATACCACGTAGAGCTGAAAACCCGGGTTCAAATCCCGGCGCCGGAGAGAATTTTTCTCCGTTCCATTACTCTTACATCGAATAATAATAATGCTTACTTTGACTTTTAAAGAACCCGGAGGTTCATTGCCGCCCGCCATTGGTCCCTGTCCTGAACAAGATTAATCCACTCCCTACCATCGTAATCCACCTCCCTCAAATCCATTTTACTATTATTCTTCTCCCATCTCCCCCAGAAACGGCCTCCCTAAAAGGTCTTCTTGCCTCCGGCCTCCCAACTAACACTTTCTATACATTTCTGGATTCGCCCATACGTGCTACACGCCCTGCCCATCTCAAACATCTGGATTTATTTTAATGTTCCTAAACATGTCTGCGAAGAATACAGTGCCTGCAGTTCTTCGTTGTGTAACTTTCTCCAGTCTCCAGTAACGTCATCCCTCTTTAGTTCCAAATATTTTTCTAAGCACCTTATTTTCGAATAGCCTTAGCCTCTGTTCCTCTCAACCACACAGAACAGCCGGTAATATAATTGTTTTATAAATTCTAACTTTCTGCGTTTTTGAGAGCAGGCTGGACGACAAAAGCTTCTCAACCGAATAATAACAGGCATTTCCCATATTTATTCTACGTTTAATTTCCTCCCGAATGTCATTTATATTTGTTACTGTGCTCCAAGGTATTCGAATTTTTCCACCTTTTCAAACGATAAAATTCCAACTCTTATATTTCCATTTCGTACTATATCCTGGTCACGAGTCATAATTATATGCTTTGTCTTTTCGGGATTTACTTCCATATCTATCTCTATACTTGCTCCAAGTCAAATTTCCGTGTTTTCCCTAATACTTTGTGGATTTTCTCCTAACATATTCACGTCATCCGCATAAACAAGCAGCTGATGTAAACCCGTTCAACTCCAAACCCTCTCTGTTATCCTGGACTTTACTGACGACATATTCTAGAACAAAGTAAAAAAATAAAAGTAATAGTGCATATTCTTGCTTTAGCCCGCAGTGAATTGGAAAAACATCAGACAGAAATTGACCTATACGGACTTTGCGTTACGTATCAATGAGACACATTTTAATTAATCGAACTAGTTTCTTGGGAATATCAAATTTAATAAGAATATTATATAAAATTTCTCTCTTAGCCGAATAATAATAATAATAATAATAATAATAATAATAATAATAATAACTTTGCACTTTATGACTAAATGTGGAGCATTTTAAGTCTGTTTAGTCTTTAGATCGTTGCGTGTTAAGTGAACGCATTATGCCCCATGTTTGCTTAGAAAGTCCAGTCTCCTGAAGTCTGATATGAATCTTCTCGTGACGTGAAGTAGAGTGTCTCGCATCTCAAATTATAGTTGTAAGTGCAATGCAACGTACGCAAGTAGGACGGCCCACTCTGCAAGTGTAACGGTGAAGAGGAAATTCGTATGTGACCTTCTTCATTTCTACGTACAAGTGCACGAAACTAGTTCCAAGACAAGGTCTAGTCTCCATCCCCTCCCCTTAACTTTTATTTACCCGTACAGAATATTTTAGACGTGTCTCATTTGGTGCTGTTTAAAATATACGACCTTGTAACATTTTATCACTTCCAAAATTCATAATACGTCCTTAATTAAGTCGCCAGTCGTTATGATATTCAACCTGTTTCGGTCCGTGATCTGATACCGTGTTAACCCTGTGCCAGCGGTGTCCACCCTGTGTGCGATAAAATATTTACCATGGACGGAATCTAAGCAGTGTGTCTCATATTATACAGGGACATCATTTTATTTTTACTAACATTTTTAATATTAACCTCATTATACTTTTAGATTAATGATTGATACCCGGAAACACCGTTTGCTACCTCCTTCCACGACTGGAGTTCGATGATACTGGCGTCAAATACAAACAGATCACTTCACTAGGTACAGGAGGGAAGAAAAGTAGTTCATCCATTTACGTAAACTAGGAAATATCGCGATTTTGAGTGTGATAATTTTCATTAGGTTTTGTTTAATCAAAATACAGTACAGTATTAACAATAAGTGTTTTTACTCACGAACTGAGCTATCCATTCGGACGTATTAATTATGCAGTGTATATTATACTGTCTACAGCACATTAGCGTATGATATAGAGAATGACGTTAAAGTGAAAAATAATCATAATATGGATATTTAAACACATTTTTGAAATGGGGCCGTTCATTTCAATACAGGCTTCAGTTCTTTTGTGCCTATTATCGCACTATAGACTATTGCATCTAATTCAAATTACCAGTTTCGTCCTTCATACTTAGTAACTCATGTTGAAATAATTCTGTACCTACTCTATAAAAGAGTACCTTACGTACTGTAAATTAAATCTTCACTTCTGCCCGACCCGTACAGATAAGATTACTCAGACATGCTATCTGCTTTCCGTCCAAGTGGTTATGTCGCAAGATCGTAGAAAGGGGGGGGGGAAATCACGTGATAGTGAATTAATTAACGAGGTCCTCTTATTTAAGTTATTTTAAACAGTTGCATAATATTACGTAGACGTCCAATTAATTCCTAACAGAAATTAATGTTTTCAGAAAAGAGCTAAGAAAGCCCAGCCACTAGTCTTTACAGTGGAGCGAGCAGAAGCAGGTGGGGGAAATCGGGATGCGACGTAGGCAAATGGACGACAGTACCTGTGCGAAAATATAATTCAATATTGGAAGTTTTCGTCACTGGAAAACGCAAACATATTTCTGAAACTTACTATAATCACTAACTCAGTACTGCGGCCTTGGTTCTGTTGGAACTTCGTTAGTAGAAGGGGTGGGAGTGAAGTACATTGAAAAACTCAGGTACAATAAAAGTTGAAGTAAAAATAAAATGATGTCCCTGGACATTTAGGTACATAAAACAGCCGTTTCTTCGACAGAGAACTCCATGCAATTTTTTTTTTCGGCTATCTATCGCTTATGTTCAATTTCGACGCTTAATAATCTTTAGAGGTGAAAGTATCGTAAAATGAAATGCTACTGCTACTACTACTACTTCTACCGTTATTATTATTATTATTATTATTATTATTATTATTATTATTATTATTCAGTTTTTATTTTGTAAGAGTATTTCTGCTATCCTTTGAAAAGGTGGAATTATTAAAATACCTTGGAGCAACAGTAACAAATATAAATGACACTCAAGAGGAAATTAAACGCAAAATGAATATGGGAAATACCTGTTGTTCGGTTGGTAAGCTTTTACCATACAGTCTGCTTTCAAAATAACTGAAAATTAGAATTTATAAAATAGTTATATTACATAACATGTTTAGCATAACATGAAATTTAAAAAGTTTCCAATATGTGCTACCCATGCCAAATCTTACGCATGCTGCTATCTGTCGATTGTTTAGTTTTCTGCGTATGAACGGATGTGAAGAAAATTGTGACACTGGAACGAGTCCATGTAACAAAGGGTAGTCAAATGAAAATGAAAACGAATGTCATTAACAAATTATTTTCGAAACAACACCTCAATCGTATACTTCATAACAAAAAATAAAACAAAATATATCAGATGATAAAATATCATATTTGTAATGATAAAAAATACAAATAAAGTATAAAACACTAAAATAAAGACACGTTTACGTAATCAACAAGATTATGTGAATTTTCTGTCACTTTTTTTCTGTTTTCATTCTCCATATTTCAGTAATATAAAATATAAAATGTATTATTATTATTATTATTATTATTATTATTATTATTATTATTATTATTATTATTATTATTATTATATCACTTTCATCAATTGACGAGTCTGAATATCGAGAGTTTCCAAACCGCCTATTGACTTCTACTTTAAGGTATTATATCGTCGTCGTTCCTGCAATAACTCCTATGTGACATATTTATCGAGTTTCAGATTTTTTTCTCTATTAAATAACGTAAATAGTGGTACAGCAAAATAATAAAATCTCCTATATGTAATTATATTTCTTTCTTTCGAAACTGTTTTTTCTTCTTACTGAAAAATTTTATATTTTGCACATAGGAGTTATTACAGGAACAACGACGATACAGGATATTCTAGACGTAACATTACAGATAATGGATTCGTATAATATGAGGTTGGCACAACAACGTGGCTCCATCTAAACTTAGGAATTTCAAAATATTTCTAAAGTTTAATATTAGAAAATCTATTAATTAAAGCAAAGAAACAAGCAAACCCTCAAATAAACATATACATTAAAGAAATAGTGTTCGAATGAAGAAACGTGTATGTATGTTACTTGAAAAGCATGTAACATACACTTAACGTTGCTTGAACTCTAATTCACTTTTCTCTGACGAACTGTGATTTTGTCGGAGGCTTCCAAAGCATCTTCCTGTGGTAGCAATTAGCAACAATGCTTTGCAATGTGTGTCAACAGACCGCTGTCCAGATTGCGGTCTCTGTGGGGATGTGCAAGCAATATATTTACGTGGCCCCTGCTTTACCCTGTAACGCCATCTGTTAATGAGTCTTACATCAAAGGCCGGTAGCTGCTACTATGCGATACCCACTTATTTGACAGCCTTCAACGAGCGCTGCTGCTACCAGAAGCGGTGTGTCTCACAACTAATTATACACTTTAAAACGTAATAAAAGAACATAGCCTAGATGTTAATATGGTCTTGCAATCAGGTGCCAGATTTTGTAATGTTTTAACATATTGCCTGTAGTGAAAGGGATATGTCGTTATAAGGCAGAAATGAAATGAAATTCTGTTTGCGCTCTGGTAAATACATAGTTCAGCCAAATAATACACACGAACTTAATATATTCAAATACATTACCTTACGTATAGTACATGAATGCATGCATACATACATACATACACACATACATACATACATACATACATACATACATACATACATACATACATACATACATATTATGGAATTATGTTGTATTTATTTAAATTTATTTATTCTTTCCCGTCTTTATATACCGAGATCGCTTTCTGTCACGTTTAACTACGCATATTATGGTTTCATTAATATTTATTTATTTATTTATTTATTTATTTATTTATTTATTTATTTATTTATTTATTTATTTATTTATTTATTATAATATTAATGTACTGGTCAATAGTCATAGGGCAATAATGGCCCAGCACAAGTGGTACCGCTAAAATAGTAATATAGAATATACATAATTAAAATTTGAATACAATTAAAAATTTACAATAATAGTAATACATTTAAAATAAGTTAATTAAAATTGTAATGTTAATTAATGGATGCATAAATTATAAAAATAAAACCATCTTAAACGAAGACATTTTTTTCTAATCTTGATATATTATTATGTACTATGAGAATACTAGAGATGATACGATGAAAATTAAGTATGAACTTTTAAAAAAATACGTAAATGAAAAGTCATTGCCAAGAGCAAACTAAGTCTGTACATTGAAAGGATCGTATTCGCAGCCGTGCATGTTGACATTTTTAATGCATCTGGAAAGTGGTGAAAGAAATTTTGAATTTCTGTTATGGAAAAGTTTGTGAGCTCTCATACCTTTCGTCGGAATACGTAAGGTAATATTGTTTGAGAAGTAGTCACAATATATCACTTTTGAGGACCTTACAAAAGAACAGATATTAATCGAGGCCATGGTGTCTAGCATATAGGTTTCGACAATTAAAGTATTTGCATTTCCTCTCATAATTTTATTATACCCGGACTTAATGACTAGAAATTTGAATGAACACAAAGATAATATGAATTTTCTTAGTATATAATAATAATAATAATAATAATAATAATAATAATAAAATGCGGACGAATCTGAGGCTTTTGAATTAAGGAAAAAAGTTGAACCTATTACTAGTATAAAACCAGAATCATAACAGCTAACAGTATTACATGCTACATTAAGGTAGACCAGAATGGACTTCGGTGACTCATTATTGTTTTTTCACTGATAATAGCAATATTAATAATAATGTTAACAGACATTGCGGATCAAACGCGGCCTTTTGAATTAATATGAAAATGAGCTTTATAGCGGTAAGTTATAAAGCCGGACTCACAATAAAAACTACAGTATTGCGGACTACATTATAATAGGCCGATATACAGGGTGAATATTTAGTGATGTTATTGATTTCAGGGTTATTCTTTGAGATATTTCAAACAAAAAAGTTTCATACAATTTTGCTCGTTTTTGCTTCCTTTTCGAAATAAAGATTGTTTTATATGGAACATTTCATAGATCGTTTTGGGAAAGCCATTGATTTAGTTCCCAATATGCTCAGTCAATTTAAGAGAGTAGTGGATTATGATAATAAATGACTGAAAGAATCTTAGTTTTGACTTTTAAATGAGCAGAAATTTGATCGTAACAAATGTAACTTTTCTCTCTGAAAAGTAATTTAAAATGTTACATTTGTTCGGATTAATTTCTGAACATTTAAAAAGGACAAAACTAAAATTCTTTCACTAATTTATTATTATAATATACTGCTGTCTTAAACTGACTGAACATATTGAAAATTAAATCAATGGCTTTCCAAAACACACTATGAAATATTTCATATAAAACAACTTTTAACTCTTAATGGAATCAAAAACGATAAAAAAAGCTTTTTTGTTCGAAATATCTTAAAGAGTAATCACCTGAAATTAATGATATTACTTAAGGTTCACCCTGTATAGATGCAAAATTATTTTAGCAATTAAGCCAGACATACAACCTACGAAAAATAATATTTTCATCGTCGATAAAACTTACCCGTCACATCGAAACCTCGAAAAAGAATAAGCTGAAAAGCTGTAAAGTGAATTCCCTTCTCATTTCAATACAGAGATATACATAGATTACGAGTATTTAAAATTCATTCTGTGGAAGTCGTCCCTATAGCTATAACAGCGACTGGACTCCTTGCTAAAATGTTAGAAGTGCGTAGAAAAATTGTTTCTTGATTGCAACGAAATTATCCAAAACAGATAGGTGTATCAATATTGGTAAGAACATGGAGAATTATTCGTGCTGTTGTATTAAATAGTCTGCCCGAAGCAAGGCATGTCGTCGGCATTCTGTGCTTGAGTTCGATCCCGGCCCAGGTCGATGGCATTTAAGTGTGTTTACATTGGACAGGCTCATGTCAGTGGATTTACTGACATGTAAAACAACTTCTGTGGGACAAAATTCCGGCACACCGGCGACCTTGATATAACCTCGGCAGTTGCGAGCGTCGTTAAATAAACCGTAATTTAAAGCAAGATATGTCAAATGGCATCTTAGACTATGGATTCCAAAGAAAATAACTTAAGAAAGCAGATAAAAGTAATGGTAGTGAATGCAATATTGTGCGGTATATAGTCTATTTAATGAAACAAAGTGATAAATGTAATGGATTTTAGAATTGCAACTTTCCCTTCATTATCTCTTGAGAGTTTCTCACTAATCAAGATTATTTTATTTTAGGTGACTGCAAAGTCTGTAAGATGCGCTGTTGTTCGGATAACTTGATGTTGCTTCAACTGGACTGGGAGTTTAATGCCTCAAAAATATATCGACATAAAGAGAAGAGAATTGCTTAAAGTTTAAGCTAACCCCAAACCGTCGTCTGCATCATTTCACAGATACCAAATGACACAACAATTCAGCAGTCTTGGAATATGACATTTTCCGGAATATGGTAGTGCAGAAGTGTGGGAAAATAAGTCGCCTAAAGAATACTGTTTCATGTAGAAATGACTTTACAAAATATACTGCAATACTTATCTTATAATTTGGTTATCCATTGCTTCAAAATATTGAACATTGGTGCTTTTCTATCAAATCACACTTTATCTTAGTGACTTTATAAACTTTTCTCTAACGACTGCAGTGGTTTTTCTTCTATTGAAAGAAATGTATCCATTAAAAGTAGGTATGAGTGATAGTTCGTACTGAATAAATCAGTGACCTTACAAAACCTTCGGAGCTGACACACTTCATGGAAAGTTAGTGAATATTTCTGTAAGGTCTTAGTGTGTTACTACAAGATCAAAAGCATTCATTTTAAAGCTATTTGTTAGAGTCTGAAATAGAAATCCTTCACGTATTGCGATTTTAAGTGGAAATTAATATCTCTCTTCATACTCTCCTTACAGGTCCTATTACAGATACGTCGAAAATGTGCATTTTTATGAGTGGAAGTGAATCTCTGTGATCTTGCATAGCCTCTTAGTTTACGTACTCGTTTTCTGGAATCAATGAAGATGTTTCGATAAGACCAGTAGAATGATTTTCAAGGTCATATCTTACAGTGAAAATGTCGAAGATGATTCATTTTTATGTGGTTTAAATGAATGTTAGTGACCTTACATAGCTTTACAGAAGTAAAACCAGAAGTGTGGTATATAGAATCTTGCCTCAGATAATCGTTTCAGGTGGTGCATTTTTATAAGGTGTAATCTTCTTCATTACCGATACGTGTTCTGTGATAATGTGTTACGAGATGAAGAATATATTATGACGTAATTAAATATTCTGGTGGAAGATTTTCATGGTGTTTTTCAACAAAGTGTATATGGTGACCGTAATTAAATATCATGGTGGAAAATTTTGATGGTGTTTCTCAACGAAGTGTAAATGGTGACCTATATAGCCAGTGTTGAAGTACTATCGGGAGTGACCTTACGGAAGGTTCCCATGTGAAGTGGGTGCATGCAGGTGGCGAGTACTGCGCCATGGGCCGGCTCGGCGGCGCCCACAAGACCATGTTCCGAGTTCACTACCGCAAGTTGGTCGACGACTGTGGGAGCAGCAGGGATTCGCTGAGTTTCGTGCCAGAATCCCTCTCGTACTGCTGCTGTCAGTGCGGACACACACAGCAGCTCAAGGTACAGTTTTCATTTGTTATATAAACGGCCTTGTTTGAGAATATCTTATTCATATAACGACACAATTTAACAAACAAGCATCTGTAGCATGTTCTACTCAAAGCTAATTTCAAAATATGTAAAGGAGCAATATTAAAAGTCTCGCCGTTTTTGAGATATGAAGGCGTAAACATACTTCCCAATTAGGCGTGAATTTTACACCTCGATATCTAAAAAACGGGGAGATTTAAGACAGTGCTTCTTTTGACAATTTCAGCTCATTGTTTTGTGTAACACATTCTACAATTCCTCTTATCGAATTTTGCAGCAATATGTTGATTATAATATACAGGTTGATTCTAAATCACATATTCACATGCGGCATTGTAATTATTGCTGTTTGGTTTTACCTAGGATATACAGTCTGCATACTGTCATCTCATTTGTCACTGAAATGGAGTGATTAAAGAATGATCCATTGTCTTCAATTTTCTGAGTTATGCCTGAATGTGCAATTTCAGATATTGAAAATTGTAGTCTAAATAGCGCGTTATGATCGCCATAGTTAGTAGCGTATTTTTCACCTTGATATCTAAAATATGATGGTATCTACAACTACGTTTTTTTCGAAAGTATTGAACCCCGTGGAGAGGAGTGCTGACTCAATAGGCAATGTTGGGTGAAAAATATCCACTCCTAGATGATGTTTTTCACTATTTAAAAGTTAATGTGAATATACTAAATATATCTCCGCTGAGTTCTTCCTCTTCTTCACACTGTCACATCATTGCAATTAGGCCTATCATTGGTGAATAGAATTCTGGGAATAACAGCTAGTGAATTAAATTCCGATTTACGCCCAAGTAGGCTACTGTACGTCAAGCCATGGTAATATAGAATTCTGTGACTATTTGTGCCTGCATATCTAAACAATTATGAGATGTAGGACAGAATCTCGCATAATTTCCACCTATTAAGTTATTCTTTTTCTAATAAACATTCCTTAGAAATTAGTTGAGTGAATAACATGTATAGTAAATAGAACTTTTTTGTGCATTAGATATTGACATAAGTAATGTATTACATTTACTGCTGTTTACATTTGAGTGACATTTCTCTTCAGTCTCATCAAAGAAGGAGGGAAGGAATTAATTGTTATAGGCCTGTATTAAAGGTTTCCATATTCTTGTCGAAGTCTACCTAAAGTAATGATGAATTGAGAAGGTAGGTCAGCGGGAATTACCCGCGGATTCCAGAATGTCCCCCTAGTAAAGATTTCAGACTTTTTTAAAACTAAAAATATATAATTTATACAATAATACATTTCATTTTAATATAATTTTTCAATGACTAAAATAAATTCTGTTATGTAGATTTTGGGGTTGGTGATCTGCAAGCCGATCTTGATTGTTTGAAATTGAAATTTAAATCGTTTGAATTTTCAGTCTTATTTTTTACAGTTAAGAAGCTAATTAATTTTTACCAGTAATTTTATTTAGCTTATATAATAAATTTGTTTACTAAAATAATTATAGACTGTAAATATAAGTATTTCAGTGTGCGATTGCAAAACAAGAGACATTGTTACTTTTCTTGATAATTGTTTAGAAATTCCCTTTATGTGAAAGTGAAATCTGTTAACTTATAATTCCATCTATGTTACCTTCATCTAGTGCTCTTAAACGGATGGAAGAAAAATGAAATATGAAAAACGATGAGAAACTAAATATGATTGGTTGTAATCGATCGTAATCAGGGTGACGCGTTTCGTAAATTGCGTGAAATACATTAAAAAAAATTATCTCGGAGCTTTCAAGAAAACAGATGGATCAATGGCGGTGTGTCCTATGCGTTCAATTGTTCAGAGAACCCTAGAAAAAACAATTTAATTGTTTAAATGAATTTATTTATAATTTACACTATCATTCTTTGTTTCTCGCTCATCTTTAATAAGTTTACTTGCGGCTCTGATATATTTTTGTCGTATGAAAAGCTATGAATCGCAGAGATCGAATAGATGCTTACGAAGTTCTATTTCTCCTCTGAACCTCGCCGAGTCAGCTTCTGGATTACGTACGGGACGAAAGGTAAGGGGTGGGAATGCTGCAGGGGAAACGTGTACATGCGCTGGTACATAGATCAGCGCACTGCGCACTGCGTTGAGCGCAGCTGTCCAGTGACGTAAAGTGAGGCAGCTGACACGCTATGGCGGAAACGCAAGAATTGTTCTTGGTGTTTAGTCTTAATATTCATCTGTGAGTGTGACCAGTGTTCATTTCCAAAGAAAATGAGTAGTGTTCAATATATTTTACAAACAAATTTTTCAGTTTTAATCTTGAAAGATAAGTGTAAAATAAAGAAGCTTGGAAGGCCGTTACCACAATTCGATTTAAAACAAGCACAAACAAGCCGAGGTAAGACTTTTTGAGAGCCTTTAATGTAAAAATATATGAAAGAAACAGCTGGATTTTCGATTGTGAATCTACAAATAAGTTATTTTGTTTCCCGTGCGTACTCTTCACTAACATAATGATAAAGATACGAGCTGGATATGCACTGGTGTGTCAGATTTAAACGATTTGAAAATTATGAAGCATGAGGAATCTATTGCTCATAAGTAGAGACGAGAATTCCATGCAAATGCATGTTTTTATAGAAACATAGGACATAGCTCAAACTTAGTACTTATCCATTTCATTACTTTCAGATTCCTTTTTATAACCCTTATTTTACCTTCAGGAATCAGGATTGAAAAAGGAATAGAAAAAAAAACTAAGTAACGATTCATTCAAGTTTGCACCCATAATTTCTTGCGATGTAGAGGAGTTATTTTTGCCTACAAAAACATATGACTAACAAGAGCAGGAACCTCACAAAAACCAATTTAGAAATTCTGTTAGTGAAGTGAAATAAGAAACTTGGAACAAAAATGAAAGTGCATGTTTTAATGTATTTTTTGCTTGATCGCGCATGTTCCATAGTTCGATAGTGCATGAATACATGCATGATTTGGGATTTTACAGTGCATGAAATTCTCGTCTCTCTACTCATAAGAATGCTTGCCTAGACTTACCAGTCCTTGGAAGAATGGAAATTAGGCAGCAGCTTAGCTCAGATTTGAAGCAGAATATTGAAAGACAGAATAGTAACGTAAGGTTCTTTCTTGATAATTGATCATCATCATCATTATCATCATCATCATCATTAGGCTCATTTTAAGGTAATTATTTACTTTAAAGAACTGTAGTATTATTTTAATTTTTCAGAAATGAGATTTAATTTAAATTGTTAGAAAACTTGTAATACCGTAAAAGTAGGCACGAACGACCACTGAGATGGGGTATTCATAAAGCCTATTAGTGCTCTCAGATAACATTAGAAAAACTACTGTAAGACGCATATTGTCTCATTTAATAGGTGAGTAATTACTACTTGTAGGCCTACTAAATTTATGTGGTTTATGTAAAAAGAATAGGCCTACTTAACGCCGGGTTTATGGAACAATTTTACGCAGAAGAATAGTTTGTATTCACCAATATATATATATATATATATATATATATATATATATACATACATACATCGTTTTTCCCCAATGTAGAAGAGAGGTTACGCGTTAACATTCCACTTAATGGAAAGGTCACAACTTTTCTAACTGGACATGGAAAAACCGGTGCTTACTTATACAGATTCAAGCTGAGGGGCAACCCTTCGTGTGCGTGTGGAGCAGAGGAACAGACCGTCGACCATCTCCTTTTTGAGTGCCCGAAATTGGACAAAGAAAGACTAGCGTTCCAGCGGGAAATGTTAAGGAAATCTGGCAAATGGACTTTCACAAAGCTTAAAATAATGCAAGAACATGCGCATACATTCATAAACTGTCAATGTTATAAATTTAGACGAGTAAACTTAGGATAATTTAATCTAGGATAGATAAAAGTAGGCAATAGATATAATGAAAGACTAAATATTTCACAACAAAATAACAGACCTACATAAGCCTAGAGAGTGTCAGAAATGAGACTCTTTTAGAATACTGAGAGAGTTGTTGTGTCGCTTTCGCCTGTCGCTTGTCTGAGTCGCAATATCAATTTAGCGAGAGATTCTCTGTCGCCTGTCTCTGTCGCGTGCACCCAAATGGTACCTTAAGATCAGAATTATTGCTTCTTTTGCTGTCGCTTCCACTCCCCTCTCCCGGTAAGTTAAGTATAAATCCTCTCCGGGGGGGAAGGTCAGAGTTCAATACTGAAACAAAGTCTCTTCGCGATTGTGGAAAAGTATACTTTTGTAGCAAATTAAAAAAGCTTGGCGTGAGAATCGCTCTCATGACCGCACGAATATGAAGTCATTATCCATCAGCGATACCCGAAGTAACCTATTAATTGGTGGAAGTTTGTTCATTCCATCCACGCATTGGAAATTTGCATTCAAATTAAAGCAGTGATTGCTAATTCTCAGGAAGCCAGGTTGTTGCTTGTTATGAATTGTATCAACACATTCACACCGTTAGCAAACTGCAAGAGAGTCTGTTTTCCTTACCGGGCAAGAGGTTTTGGAATCCCGATTTGTAATTTGTGGTGGAATTGCAATATTCCTGTGCAACTCTCCTAACAATTTAGTAAATATTAATTGTTTCTTATTTCTTCACTGCCAAATTACTTTAAACCCTATTAAAACCTTGAAGAAGGCATTCATTCACAGTGTTCTGCCCAAGGGCAGATCTTTCACAGCAGACCCAGCATTCTTCAATCTTTCATATTAACCGCCTACATATGATCTACGTATCTTAATGTTGTCTATCATCTGATACCATCTTCTGCCCCGAACTTTTCTTTCTTCACCATTCCTTGCAATGCAACCTTCAGTAGGCAGTTTCTTCTTAGGTAGTGACCCAGCCAATTTATTTTTCTCTTCGTGATGAGTTCCAGCCTTATTATTCCTAGCACTGCTTCACTTCTTATTTTGTCTGTTCATTTCACACGCTCCATTTTTCTCCATATCTACACATTTCAAATGCTTCTAGTCGTTTCTCTTCATTTCGTCGTAATGTCCGTGTTACTTCTTCCATACAAGCCACACTTTACACAAGCGCTTCACTAGTCTGTTGTAGTTTAGTCAACTGTCCGAAGACAGGTCTGATACTCACAAATGATACCAAGAAGGTATCACTTATGAGGCAACTAGGCCAGGAGATAATAGAGTAGGGTGGCAGTTTATTTCCTCCATTGCTTACATCGCCGACTAGCTACATATTATACTAGTCAGACTTCAGATGCATGCAAACAATTGTTCTTCCTCTGACACATATCGTCAAGTGATGTACTGCCTGATAATTACATATCAGTTAGAACCTCAATCAGAGGATTTCACTAGTCTCTTGCTTAGTTCTTCCAGATGTCCGGAAGAAGACATTATAGAAATTTAATGTGAAGGAAATATTATCCGAAATTTTCTTCAATGTTAGTCGAACACTGTGATAAATATTTTCTTTTTGAGCCTCGAATTGTCTAAGTGTCTATGGGAAATATCATGAATCCTCATAGTTTAAATGCTAAATAAATTAAAAAAGGGCTTGGAAATGTGAGAAAACTACAAATTCGAATTAATTTAAAATCTTTAAATAACTGAGAAAATGTGTAAAAAATATTTCGGCTACGTAGGTACCCGTACTCTTAATAATTTAAAAATTTTCACGATAAAGGAAAATTACGAAAAAATTTAGATATTCAAATCGAGATCACACAAAAATCAACATAAATATATACAAAAGTAAAGACTTTCAAACCTAGTTGATTTAAAATCCTGGACGATCGATCAGTCAAGAACTACGAAGAATCTCATACTTTAAATTCAAAATTATAAGAAATAAAGTGAAAAAAAAAAACAAAGCAGAGGCTCACTAGTGAAATAAGCCGGAGAGTCTATCGACGTAGAACTACGTTTATCAGCGAGGGCAGTTCTGGGCGATATTGGCTTCCAGTCTCTGTGGACACCACTGGGACCTGGTGATCGTATTGTCTCGTCTGGTGTCATATACTGCCGGAATTCACTGGTTGAGCCAGTGTAAACGGCTGCGATGACACATCTCGCCGTTCTACAGCCACAGAGTCCATGGAGCTCGAGTGCTCCGCCGCTCTCTTTCGCTCTCTCTCTCTCTCTCTGCCGTCTCTTGTACTCCACAGCGGTGGTCTTGGGCTTGTTTGATTCGTCTTGGGATACACTTTGCTCCTGTTGAGCTCGTCTCTACTTTTGTTTTCACTCAACGTATGAATTTCGGGGTATTTTGAAAGTTAACAAATCTTCACGACTACCTTCTTAAAGTTAAGGGTCCAGTTTATCCCAGTTAATTTTTTTGCGTTTATTTAGTCGATCTAATCGTGCTCGATCAATCGATACCTCAAACGTCCGGATCAGTTCAAATCTAGTAATTGTCAGCAGAGGCCTATAATCCCACAACAGTACCATACCCAGTCAATAAGAATTAAGTCTGTGCGACTAGTGACTAAGCATTGCTTTAAATAAGAGCTTTCATACTATGCTGGCTGTTAACGTGATTGATCTGAAACTGCAGTAGGATGATATCGACAACAAAGACTGAAAATCGCATAGAATTTTACCCATTCGACAAGAATGAAATTAGATCGACTGGAGACTATGACAGTTTTTACATTAGGCTATTTGATTGGCAACTGCAATCGAATTAACATCAACAGTGGCCTGTAATTGCAGAGTAGGCCGTACTTAGTTGACAAGAATCAAGTCAGGCTGACTGGAACCTAAGCATTGTTTTAAATGGAAGCTTTCACACTAGGATATCTGTTAACGTGACTGATTGGAAACTGAAGGCTGATGATATTAACAATGGCTTGAAATCGCACAGTACTGCACCCACTCGACAAGAATGAATGGGAGCTTTCACACTAGGCTGACTAGGCTATCTGTTAACTTGACTAATCGATGCAACTTTCGATCTTTAACCCTTAAATTCGCAAAGTATCCTATAGGATACAACAGGTTAATATCTAATATATAAAAGTGAATGTGGGTATGTATGTATGTTCTCTATACAAATCTACACGGTTTGACCGATATGTGCCAAAGTTTGCATATTTAACCTTCATAACCAGGAGAAAAACAAAGGCTACATTGAAATTGTGCAAATGGACGTTAAATGAATTAAACAATAAAAAAAATAAAATAAGTACGATCAAACATTCATGTTTAATACTAAATTGCAATCTTCTATAGTCAATTGTTTTTTGTTATTGTCTGTTGTATTCAACATCGACTTTCACGAGGCCATGGAAATTATAACACGAAATTAAATAACATTATTGATACAGCATGAAGGCTAAAATCTAGGCAATTCATGCAATAAATATCTTTACCTAGTCCAGGACCATATTATGAATTTCTCAATGCAGTTCTAGTTAGCGAGCAAGCTGTGTTTTATTCAACCGAATTCTTGAATTCTTTGAGACTACAAGGACTCCTACCATATGATTGTTTTAATATTTGATATTGAATCACCAATAGTACTATTGCGAAATATTGACCCACCAAAATCATGAAATGGAACAAGAGTTGGTGTGAAAAAACTCATTCAAAACGTAGTAATAGAAATGACAATATTAACTGGGAAAACGAAACGAGAAGATGTTTTTATCTCACGTATTCCTACGATACCCACTAACATCCCTTTCGATTTTAAGTAATTGCAATTTCAGTGCGACTACCATTTGTAATGGCCGTATTAAAATTATGATCAAGGACAGTCGCTCAAAGTAGCAGGCATTAACTTAAAAACTGCGTTTTTCACATTCTTAACTATATTTTATACAAAGAAGTAGGGGGAAAAAAGATTTTACACACATCAAAAAGCAATTCAATGATACTTTTGTCACATTGCTAATGTAGTATGTGAATGTACATAAGGCGACTGAAAATAACACTGTATTAATTCTAAAATATACGTCTCTCAAAATATTGTTGTTCATGTCAGAAAATGTGTTACTGCGAAATTCTAACTAGCCTACATAATCACGTTGCCAATTTAGTATGTTATGCGTTGTGGAAATAATAATCTCTTAATTTCTAAAAAATAAAAACCGGTATAATTATAGGGGAGAGTCGCGTAGTATCGGACATCGGGTAGTATCGGACAGTGCGTTTCTTTCATCTACCACCATATGGTAGTACCTGAATGACATGGTTACATTTCTCTATGCGACATCACAGAAACGTAACCATGTCAATCAGGTACTATCATCGTGTGGTAGATGAAAGAAACTCACTGTCCGATATTACCCGATGTCCGATACTACCCGACTTTCCCCTACATCTCTGAGAATATTACTCTTTATGTTAAAAATGACTTACTGTGAGTTAATATTGTATCTGTATTCTGTGTATAAAATAAGAATCAATATAATATGTTCTGAATTTGTGAGATATAGTTTCTCAAGTCATATTAAGAAAAATATGCATACAGCGGTTAAGGGTAACAAATCTTTCAATATAAATTAAATTATATACGTATATATTGATTCTTTGGTATGATCGATAGAGAGAGAAATTTTGGCTCTCGATGGCACCCCAACGGGTTCAGACTGGGAACAAGGGAATTCCCTGTTTATCGTCAGCTGTCTCTGAAATTGAAGTGAAAGCATACACATATATGAAATTATGTGAAATGCACAGCTTCAGATCAATGTACAGATCTTATAATTATTTTATCTCTGCCTCTGTGCAACGTCACATTTGAGGGAAGGAAAGGAGACGGCAGAAAGATTGTAATACCTTTACTTCCATGACTAAGATAAGCCACTTGAAATTTAACAGTCACTGACCGGCAGAGATAAAATGTAAGATCTGTAGAACATTGATACAATGCTAAGTGGGCCTATAGGGACGAGGAGTGTGTCTTTGTTTTGCTGAACTTCAAGACAATGCTAATTCATTTAAAGTTTGTGTGACTGTAGCCTGTATGTTATATGTTCGTTTGGTTTTACTTTATTTACAGTTTGGTTTCTTTATTATTTTATTTGTATTTCTGGTGATGTGGAAGAGACGGCCTGATGTCCTTAATTACGCTAGAATAAATAAATAAACACATATATGTATACTGCATATATACATACAAATTAAAACAAATTTGAAAGTAAGGCAAGTGATGAAATGTTTTCTTTCGTTGCCTGATCTGTAGTTGTTTTAAATTGAGTTAATCCTTTGAGGCATTTGGCTAAGAAGTTCATTAATTCATATAAGTGACGCTATGTAAAGATTCATCTTTATGGACGAGGAAAGCTTATTGAAGACAATTCGTTTTGATTATCTATAGTTGAGTTTCTAAGATTTCCGAAAAGTCTAACAACCAGTTTAATTAAATAAAAGAAGCAAAAAGGACAACCCGGGCAACGCCGGGTGCTTTCAGTTAGTATGCTATAATTTTAATAGAACAATATAAAAAATTGGTAGGAAAATTAAATAATCAAAATTACACAATACTATAATATTGTACAACGTATAAAATATGGACATTGCGATAGTTGTTTTCTTTACAGTCCGACACGGTTTAATAAACTAGTGTGAGAAATTAAGTTTTGCCAACTTAAGGGTTATGTTTAGAAGCTATTTTAAATATCGGTATAAAATAACAAATAATACACAACAATGCCTCATATAAAGTGAAAATGTACATAAAATTTGTCAAAATAACCGAGATACGACGATTTTCCCACTTAAATATTTCAAAGCGTGTTTACCTTTATAAAGGTGATATAAAAGTTATAACCAAATTAATAATGTGTTTGCTTATACAAAAACACTCCCAAAAATAATATACACTTATGAAAAAAAAAAAAAATTTGATTAACAATATTTTCACCGATATAATTACACATATATAAAAACTAAATATAAACATTTACATAGAGATAATAAATTTTACAGAGAAAAAGTTCGTCCAAAGGGCTGAACTCTGGAAGATACCCAAAACGCCCATTGCATTTCCGCGTTGTATAGCAGTACTTCAGCGTTGACGCAAATAAGTAGTGCAACGGCGATCACCAGTAATGGAGATCAAAATTTGGCCGATTTGAGGTACCAAAACTTCAGCGTCATGACTCCAAGGACCGAAGGTCTCCACAGCAAATGGGACAAAGATATAATTGTAGACAATGAGAAAGTCAGTATGCTTTACAAATTCAGAGAACTTAAAACAATATTTCTCGGCCATTTATATTCCACTTTGAATTTAGACGCTGAATAAATAACCTGTATAGTGGAAATTGTCAGCAAAAACAATTCTTGCAATCCTACAACAGAGGATTGTTCTGTTTCTGATCGTTGTAAGACTTTAAGCTGTAATTCTATTGTCGTAGAAAACACTTTGTTCTCCCCTGTGTAAATATCTTGCAGACATTTCAACTTAGAAGTGTTTTTTCTTGAATTTATCATAAGACAAGTTCTTATAGCTGTTTTTTAAGACGCAATAAACCGAGTACTGCTATTGAGGTCGCACAGTTATTCTCGAATCTAATGGGCAAGCTGTCAGTAAGCGGGTTTCAGTTCGAAACCCGGTTATTTAATACAGATGTTGTTGTTCACTTGTTAGTTTAGACTCGAGGTCACGTATTTATTTCGGTAAGAGCTCCTACTCTGTTTTCTTTTAAAAAAGACCCACCCGACTATTAAGAGCATTAGTTTGCAGGCTTATATACATGCAATTTTATCAGAGTCATCTATTTTATAATGTGGTAAGTTCACCATTATTTGAATAATTTGAAGGCAGACAAGGCAGTTACTCTTGAAACGCTATCGTAAGCCGGTACAGAATTCACGAACAGAGTAGGCTACTCTATTTGAAACTAAATGTTAAATTACTGTATTAGCACAGTCTAGTATATACAGTCACGAAGCTCAATACGTAGTAAATATGCATCCATAGATAGTTGCTAACCACTAGGATCGCTACTATCGCCTCATTACAGACAATGAGAAATAGTACCGGCACAGTCTATTGTTCCTAGCACCCTCACAACTCAAGCTTCGTGACTGTATAATATACTAGATTGTGGTATTAGTAAGTCACACTGCGACATTTGGTATACGTACTTTATAATTCTTCTCCACTCTCCTGTCCAAGTTGTATATTGGACTTAAACACATTACAACCTTTAAAACAAAAGGCACTCAAATAATGGTTGACTTATATCAAACATGGGATACAAATTTACAAAGTACCAAAGAAGATTAAGTAACTTTCATTATACTATAAATATATACTCAAAACTTGAATATAGAAATGTGTAAAATGGGTAAAATATGTCTCTGAAGTTAATGATTCAAGAGAATTGAAATTTCAGCAGCGATATCTTTACCTATGAATAATTATCACTTAATAATACATAATATTTCATGTACTGAATTAACAAATAATTATTGTAATTGCCCACATCTAACACCTTATTATACATCAGCATTTACGTTGGGATAAACAAATTGATTTTATGTGTACAAGTATATGAAAGACAATTTATAAATTCATAATACTTCGAAATTTTATCACTAAGGACGCATTGAAAATAGTATTTTTAGCTTTAGTACAATCATTAATACAATATGGTATAATAAATTGGGGTGGAGTAGCATCATTTGTACTTAATCTATTAATTTTATTACACAGAAGAGTAATAAAAATTTGTCTGACCAAAAATATGGTTTACCCAACAAATTTAATTTATACAGATTTTAAAGTATTAACTATTGAAGAAATTTATAAATATAGTTTACTAACTTACTACCACAGAAATCAAATGAAACATAATCTAATCGATATGAATATCGTACTTGAAGACAAAAGTCTACTTTCCCATTAATTAAGCCTAAAAATGTCATACAAGTGCAGCACTTAAACATGGTGCTAGTTTCGGCCCAAGACTTTATAATAAAATACAACTATTTTCCAAATTTGAAATAATTTAAAATTGAACCTTTTAAAAATAGTACATTATGCAACGAGCCTATAATGGTAGTAATTAAGACGCGAGTATGTTTATGAAACGAGCGCAAGTGAGTTTCATAATTTTCATACGAGCGTCTTAATTACCATTATAGGCAAGTTTCATACGACTTTTTATGCTCGACCATATTTCTAACTTGAAATTATTCATAAGTATTCACGTTATTCTTATCTGACTGGGGAGCGGAACTGGCCTTGTGCAATATCTCGTAAATTGTGAGATGTGCGCGGACGCGAAAGTATTGATTTTTTCCGAGAAACAAATGTAATTTTATTGACCTTGGAATAACTCTTCTCGGGAGAACCCGAGAAGAGTTATTCTTTATCAAACGCCGGGAAAACCTCAAGTCATACATCGTAATTGACCTTGATATAATCTAGAGAGTAAAATAAACATTAATCTTGATATAACCTTGAAATTGATTTAGACATTGAAAAACGAGATGACAAATTGAATTTATTTGAATATTATTTACAATTAACGCTAATTATTATAGTAACAAAACATAACCTTCTGCGACAGTATTGGATTTCCAGACTCCGTGACGTTTCGCTAGTTGTCTTTCGACTGCATATCCGAGAATAATCGATATTTGCGCTTTCATATTGCTACAATGTTGTTTTCTGATTGGTGGAACACCTGAACTTTAATGAATAGGTGTACTTTAATGAAGTCCATTAAAGGGCTGCTACCAGGTGTATAATTACTACATTTAGGCATGGTCAAGCATAAAGAAATTTATAAAATTATTCATGATATATAATATTAACAAATGTATGTATTTTTTTACCTTTTTATTTCTGTCGACTATATTCATGTTTTTATTGAACATCACTGGCTTCTGGCTCTTGTGTGTTATTTATCGGTTTGTATTAAGTCAATTACTGTATTTAGTAAACTGTCTTTGTAAATTTTATGTTATATTATTGGCTAAAACCACACCGTACACGAGCCTGGCTCTTACGGTAGTGGCTAGAAACATTTTTGTTTTATAATTTTAATTTGAACTCGCTAGCTAGCTAAATAAATAAATAAAATATGTAGGCTATATGAAGCCATGCAGTGATGAAATCTAGCTATATGAAATAGGCCTATTATATTATGAAACAATTTTATGATGTTATTCGTACGGTACTTTATTGCATGAGTCAATGTTTAGGAAACGATCGAAGCGAGTTTCATAATTTTGTCGAGTACAATAACTGTATAACATTATAAACTTGTTTCATACACTATTTTTTTCTACGATAATGCGTAGAGTTGCTTTTTACCCACTGTTATCAGTGCGTAAAGTGAGTCTTTAAAACAATAGTGAGTAAAAAAGTAAGTAATCACTTTACGCACTGCCAAAGAAAATTGAAATAAACTTCATTCAGTAAGAAATTAATGCATTACCTCGAAACTTCTTTATGTAAATATTACACGTAACACAAGTAACAAATTTAACATTCATATTTACATTTTAGCTTGTATTATCCAGAAATTATATATTTTGTAGTATCTACTAATTACAACAAGATATAGCATTCAACTTTTCCTAATCGCTTTTTTGATTATATAGCCGGTTTGGACGGCCATGAAATCGTGATCATGAATAAAACAGGCTGTGATTCCATTGATACTTATTTCTTAATGCTTCTGAGTTTAGATGGCCGTAAAATCACGGTCTTATAACCGCTCCAACTTGAAATATTTATTTAATGGTAATGTATGCTATCATAGAAAAAACATTGTATGGTACACGTTCGTAAAGTTATCTTTTTGGCTTCACCTCATTTCTCAAACTTTACATTCGTGCCATAAAGTTAACCTTTACGAACTTGTACCATAAATAACTATTTTGTACCACAACATTATAAAGCAATAAATAAATAAAATAAAATTTTTAATTATAAATAGTTTGATATCATGGTCTATGAAGGCTGGGTTGCTATGACAGCAGTGATGTATTAAATATTATTCTACGGAAAATCGTTTCATAATATTAATTTTATAATTCAATTTATACTGTCATAACAGAAGTCATTACGTTTTATTTGGTACTGTAATATTTTACCGCACTCCACTGCACTGGTACAATAATGTGGAATGTTATGCACGATTTTCACTAACGATGAAGACTGTTTATAATATTGCTGTATAAGAAAAATATTTACTTTATCCGCTTCTATCTTAATTTAAAAGTAATTTTTGTTATTTACCTTTGACCTCCGAGGACATCAATTATTATCTATTTTTGCTTCATTAATTTATAATTTTTGTAGTCGAATGATTTTGTCACTGTGGAAAATTTCAAATTATTGCCCGTAATACTTTCTGAGGACAATGTATCTCTGCAGTTTAGATAAACATATTTTTAGAGAACGTTTTACAACAAAAAAATTAATAATAACTTACATTACAAAGTAATACGCAAACCTTCATTTAAAAGCAAGAGAGGATATTTCAGAGTGATGATGTGTCTAAAAACATTACTAGTACTGTTGCTGTTATTACTGCTACTACTACCGGTACTATTGCTATTACCACTAATGCTGTAATTGCTACTATTACTATGCAGCTACTGTTACTACTACTACTACTGCTAATACTACTACAGCAATAGATAATAACTAGAGCCCGGATGTTTGGCAAAATGCCTTTTTTACTGGGTGGAAGTAAATCATTATTTGCATAGATACAAATGTGATTTGAAGTAAATCAAAGTGATAGGGTCTATTTTTGTTTTGCCTATTTTGCCTTTTCAAGGTATTTCTTACTAATAAGTGCTTTTTTTTTGTCATCTTAAGGCAATATTTCTTGTTTATTTGCAACTTTCTAATTAATTGTAATGTAATATTTATGAAATTTAAATATTTGAAACAATGACTAACTTTACTAACAATAGTAAATAACAGTAATATATTTCGGTGCTTAATCTGCTAATAATCGTGCTTTAAAGCTATCGGTGTAATCACAGTATAAGAAGAATCAGTAGGACTAACTCTTGTCGGCACCTTTGATGTTGTTGGTACTAAATTCAAGCTCAGTAAGGTCTAGTTCTCAAAGAATCCGACTATGTCGCTAGTATCAAACCACTGTCAGAATATTAGTAAAATATTTATTTATTTTATTGGTCAGTAATACGAATAATCTTGTATGTAAATTATCTATCATTAATATTATGTTGCTAGGAAGTCAAAATACTTATATCCATTGTTGACGTTTATGTTAGCACTTCACCGCAACGGACGCCATTATGTATTATGTTGTACTTGGATCAATTTCACCAACATAAGCCTCAAACAGTGACTTGAACGTTAGCGTCAGTTAGTGAATATTTTCATGATGATTGCATACGGAAGTAATTATTATAGTTATATTGCCATTCCTTTGTCTCATGTCTTTAAAATTATTAAAAGATGAGTAATTAATGTTTTCAGTTAATATTAAATTATGCCAGCCCTGTCGTAGATGGAGATCCATCTGGTGGAGGTTCCAGATAATACACCCGGTTTCGTGACATGCGCACTCAGAATTTGTTCCACGAAATGGCTTAGGTGTCTTTACTGTATGTTCTCTATACTGTGGTGTAATATGAATAATGATCGACAATCCACAGTCACAAATATAATATTGTCATGTCTTCACGATACCAACAATCAGCTTTATAATTTTAAATATTAAGCTTGTTCTCATAGAAGTTTTCACGTAGCATTTTCAATTGTTTGCTTTCATATTTTCAAATCTTACTGTTACAATTTTGTGCTACACGTGTTTATTATTGTAGGAGAAAGAAATATGAGTGAGGAACAGTCAATTTATTGTCGGGTGACAAGGTATAAGATCGGTTAGCAAGAATACCTAAATTCAGTAAACCATTGAAAAGTAAACTTCAAGCTTAACGTTAGTGAATTTGGTGCCCATGTGTTTTCAACTGATGGAACAGTTTTGTTATGTAGGGTTTATGAAAAGACAGTTAATGACGAAAAAAAAAGTATTTTATAAGTCAACATGTGTCACCTACGAAGTAAATCTGTGAATTATGTTGATATAATTTAAATTTATTGCTAAAATATATTTGCCTTTTTAAAATTTATAATACCTTTTTCAAAGATTATTGTGCCCTTTTTACGTTTTTATAGCCTTTTTTGCCTTCCTATTTTAAATGTTATGAATGCCTAAACATCCGGTCTCTATTTATGACTTACGCTATCTACACTCACACTTATTCGTTAAATCACAAAAATAAGCAAACCTCTTGCTTCCAATTTTTCCAGCGTAAATAAATTAGTAATGAAGTCACTAATAACTCTTAGCTATTAACATATTTGCAAATAATACGTTATAGGCATACGTTAGTTTACGAAATAGAGAAGTAAAGCTCCATATTTTACGACAATATTTACTTTAACTTGTAAATAATAATTTCTCTAATTTCTGGAATACGCCTCAGGATGTTCTTGTCATTGTTTACTTCAAATGCCATCAGACACGTTACCTCTCCTTATTTGCCGTCTGGTGACGTCATTCCTTGTGCTTTTATTGTTTTCCTCTTAGGGAATTAGAGAACATGATTAGGGGCGTTTAACAATGGTCTATCAGAATTAACAAATTAGCGATACATCCATTCCTCGGTCGTCTGCAGGATATTAGCCCTGTCAAGAGTGCAGGATGTACTGCTTGTTGTATTGTCTGTTACAGCACGGCTGCCACGGTTCACGGGAGATAGACAAGTATAGTCGCTTCCAGAATAAAACCATTCATTTGTCCAGTCTTGCAGTATATCAAAAGAGTAGGAACCTCAGTTCAGTATGTTAGCATTTTTTAATTAATTTTGTACATGAATGCTTGAAAAAAAATATATTTTAAAATTATTTAATATTTGTCCCTTTAAAAGCCACAACGAAAACATTGGAATAATAAAAGTTGGCTTTTTATTTTCTTCTTCTTCTGCCTGATAAGTGTTAGGCCACAAGGCCTGTTACGGTCTCACATAAAATTTTCACGCCATCTCTTAGCAGGACGACCCACAGATCTTTGGCCTTTGGCCTTTGGGAGTCTACTATTACTCATTCTTTCCAAATGATGTTTCCAATTAGACTGATATTGAACAATGTAATCTAAAACTGGTTGAGTTTTTAGTTCCTTTAAAATTTCACAATTTCCTTTCAGATCCCATGAATCGCATTTCACAAGCCGTTATTCCGCTTTTATCTGCTTTCCTCAGTGTCCATGCTTCGCTGCCATAGCTGAGCATCGGTCGTGCCAATGTGTTGTAGAGACGTATGCGGGTGTGTTTCTGAACCAAGGATGGTTTCATCACACTATTTATAATGCCCATAGCTCTTGTGTATTTATTAATTTTCTGTGATATGTCCAATTCTTAAAAAATGGAAAGATTGTAACCAAATATGGGAAACTATAACATCTTTCTAATATTTTATTATCGAGACGAATTTTACTTTGTATTGGGTATTTCCCAGAGAAATGAAGGTGGTAATAATCAGAATCTTATATTATTTATTCGTGGGAAGGCTATATCTGGGGCTCATCATTGAATTATTGTTAATAATATAATAGTTATACCAATTATTAATAGTTCTTGGTTATATTGGTGAAATCATGCCATCATTTTTGTTTTATCTGTTGAAATTTCCATATTGTATGTGGCTGCTACTTGCTGCAAATTATATATTGACCTTTAGAGGTCGTCTTCTGAAAGTGCTAATGATACCAAATCATCTGCAAAGAGAATTGAATCCAATTTAAGGTGTCTGTTAATTTGTATATATCCTTGGCGAGTTTGCTTCCAATCTTTAATTATTCGGTGCTTTTTATTTTCAGTCTATTAAATATCGGGCACGTTAACAGCAAACTGATATCTCAATATTTTTATTATTTATTATACTAAACTATGTGTTTAGATAATTTTATAAATAAATTCAGTATCCAGAATCATTCTAGGAATAATTTTTTTACCTGCTTTAGACAAATTTACTACATAAATGCAATGCACTTGGACAATCTTTGATATTATTAACTCAACCGTGGCTAGTAAACTGCTGACACATACGAGAGAACCGGCGCATTTGAACGGGATTTCTCGTGCAAAATGTTATGTGCCAGGGGTTGACTGGCAATATGATCTCAGAGACAATGTAGGAAAATTCTTGCCAGACTAGTGAGTCAGAACAGCAGGGATCTTGTAAGTAAAGCAGATAAACTAGAACCTGCAGCGTGTCCCACTTCGGTAATTCTCATAGGTTTCCAGATATATTTGGTTATGTAAAGAGTTTTCAAAATTTTCGTTTTTTATAAGTGTTATGTGTTAAAGCAGGTGACATGTTAATCCTAAAATTTTCTGCGTGCTGAAATTTATTTTGTAAATTGATTTTAATGCATATTATTAGCAAAAAAGTAAGAAAATATTGAAATATTACTTTGCGGTAACGTTAACGAAGTAAAATTCTTTGAAAAGTGGTATTTTCCAAGAAAAAACACAAAATAAAAAAATTAAATAATTTCACTGTTTTTAATATTATCCCATTTTACTTCTCACATTGTTACTGTTACTGCGACGAATCCGCTTTCGACAATTACAAGATATTCTGTCATTCTGGCTACAATGCTGGTCGTTGGGCCTCAGGTTCGCAGGTTAGAATCCGGCTAGGGGCGATGAAATCCTTAGCACAGCTTTCTTCAGAAAATAAATAGAGCTGTGGGTCCCATGTCGTAGTTTTGCGGAAAGTAAAAAAAAAAAAAACGCTGTCACTAACAGAGGATCCGAGGCAAAGTTTGCCAGCCATTCATCAATCACGTTCAGTTTCAACGCTGAGTAACGTCTGCAGTTGGAAGCAACTTTAATAAAAGTAGCTGTCAATACTACTGCTACTATTGCCACTGTTTAATGCTAATACTGCTACTAGTACTTCTATCGCTACTACTGTTAATGCTACTGTACTGTTACTGCTGCTACAGCTACTGCTAATACTTTTACTGCTACTATTGCTGCTACTGTTACTGCTGCTAATGTACTGTTACTGCTGCTACTGTATTGTTACTGCTGCTACTGTACTGTACTGCTGCTACTGCTACTGCTACTGCTAACACTTTTACTGCTACTATTGCTGCTACTGCTTTTACTGCTACTATTGCTGCTGCTGTTATTGCTACTACTGCTGCTATTGTTACTGTTACTACTGCTAGTGTTGCTGCTAATGCTACTACTACTACTACTATTGCTACTGTTAATACTAATGCTGTACTGTTACTGCCACTACTGTTATTGCTACTAGTACTGTTATCACTACTACTGCTATTGCTACTACTACCACTGCAACTGTTACTACTACTGCTACTGTTATTGCTACTACTATTATTACTACTACTGCTACGCTACTGTTAACTGTCTCTTTTGCTACTATAATTACTACTACTGCCGTTATGATATTGCAACTGTTACTACTTTTATTAATGCTACTACTACTTTGATACTGCTAATGCTGTTACTAATTTTACTGCTACTATTAATAGTGGTACTACTGCTACTGTTATTAAAACTACTGCTACTACCACCATTATTGTTACAACTACTGTTATTGCTATTACTACTGCTACTGCTTCTAATAGTTACTATTACAACTGCTACTAATACTGTTACTACTGCTGCTGCTACTGCTACTATTATTGCTACTACTGTTACTAACTACTATTGATACTAGTATTGTTACTGTGTTACTATTACTGCCACTGTTGCTTCTACTACTACAAGTCAAATTGACGCGAGAAAGCATAACTTGGACATTTTTGGCCAGATCACAATCAATAAGATTATTATACTCATAGTTGCCTCGGTCTTAACTGTCAATCAGCGAGCTTTGGTTGCTGTAGTATATACGTTAGCTCCTGTGGGCAACTTTTAAGTTGAGAAGCGGACGACTTTTTGCGTGTTGGGAAGGGCAAGTCCGCAGACATCTCAGCTAAGACTCAACAGCCAGAACAAAATAACTTTTGTAAACAAGTAGAAGAGGCCTATGAGTGAGGATACCACTCTGTGTAACAGCCTGCTCACATCGCAGCTTCGGACGTCATGTACATGCCGCCAGTTAGCTTGGCGACAACTGAAATTTCAATCGTTGGTATATGTGGCGGTTGTGGTCGTGGAACTGTAATTCTGTCGTTTAACGTTGCATCTGAATTTCACAAACAGCTGCAAAACTTCACTGAATTAAACACAGAATATGGCGAGGAATTGTGTACATACAGTGCGCCATGGTACAAATATTAATCTGAGGTAGAAAAAGATGCAATTTGTCATGAATATCCGTTTGTAAGGATATTTACAAATCGATTTATTTCGCCATTCTAAACATGTAACTGGTTACTGGCGTGGTTAGGGATAACAAACGGGACACTTTCTTCGGTCTTGGACGTAGGTTCAAAACCTGCTTGAGACGATTTACTAGGCCTACCTGGTTGGGATTTTTTTCCAAGATTTTTGCTAATTGTAAGGTGAGTATCGGGTAATCATGTGGATATTCTTCGGCCTGATCTCACTATCACCAATTCCATCGACACTAGATAACGATAATTTGATAAAGTATCGATAAAAATAACCGATTATAAAGACGAAATGATTTAGAAATGACGGGAATTCAATGTTCAGACACATATTCTACTTCTTGATTTCTTAGTTGGTTATTTAATGACGCTGTATCAACTACTAGGTTATTTAGCGTCGATGGAGTTGGTGTTAGCGAAATGATATTTGGCTAGATAAAGCCGAGAATTCACCATAGATTACCTGACATCGTCTTACGGTTTCGAAAAACCTCGGAAAAAACCAATCAGGTAATCAGCCCAAGTGGGAACTCACGCTCGAGCTCAACATCGGATCGGCAGGCAAGCGCTTCAGCCGACTGAACTACGGCGGTGGCTACTTGTTGATTACATTAAAGATTTTATATAGTGCTTAGAAGGAAACTTTTGAAATTATGAGAGAAAAGGGACATTCGCAACATTAGTAAGACATGTAGAAATATTACATGAAGACATTCTGTGTTAATAAATAGTCCCAGAAGAGATAAACCATTAATTAATGAGTAAGGGAGGAGCATTTCCATTTTCGCGAAGTTTAATATGAGTTTTTTACATTGAGGCAGCTGTTTGTTAATGGAGAAACAGCGAAGTAATTTATTATTATAAATTAGTCTAGCATATTTTAACGCAGACATGTTGTTTGCTAACGACCAATTTCTTGTTTAGGTTTGAACCTCAAAGTGACACCAATAAGGCATCACTCATGAGGCAACTAAGCTAGGAGATAATGGGGTTGGTTGGCCAGTTCCTTTTCCCCCTCCATTGTTAGTAACATATTACAGTGTGACCAGACGTCCTCTTTTGTCCGGACATGTTCTCCTTTTTAGGTCTTTGTCCGGGGTCCGGGTGGATTTTTTAAAAATCAAGAAATGTCCTCCTTTTCGTAACTTGTATGCCTGATATTTTGAAATTATCTCATTTGAAGCCTTTTTCAAGTGACTTGCCTATGGGTGGCAGCAGCATCGACGGAATAGGCTATACTCTTTGCCAACGATCATAATAACTCTATTTGCACCACTTTGTTATGGTCGTTGCTCACAGGTAGCTAGTAAATCGAGAGATCGTGGTACGAATGTAAATCTAAAAATATATTTTCTGTCCCCTTTAATAATTATAGTTTCCTTGACTTTCATATGTAACTGTAAAGTCATTATTATTAAGTTTTTTATAATTATTTTGTAATAAAATAGATATTAACATATTTTTAAGTATGATATAAGCCTAAACCTGTACTGTAAATATTTTGTAATGACATAGATATTGACGTAATTTAAAGTATAATATCTGTTAGTTTGCGGGAAAAGTGGCACAAGTCAAAAATGTTAATTTTACAGGAGAAGGAAAAAACTGTCTTCACACCGATTTATGTCGATTTGATTTTCTTCTGTATGAATTATTGGGATAGGAGAAATACTTATGTCTCCTTTTTCCAAGCGAGCAGATTTCCGTAAGTTGTCAATAAACTAATAAAAAATGTTTGTGAAAATTGACTTATGCCACTTTTCCAAAGCATTGCAGATATAAGCCTAAGCCTAAATCTAAGTATATATTTTTTGTCCTCTTTTTTCGAGCAATATCCTCTTTTTTGAAGATTTGTGTCCTCTTTTTTATCGATGTGAATCTGTGGACTTCAGACGTATACAAACAATAATTGTTCTTCCTCTCACACATACATACCGTCGAATGAGATGTAGTCTACTACCTGATAAAAAAATGTACATATAAGTCAGAATCTCAATCAAAGGTGAACGACTAAGTTATTCTTTCATATTCTGAAGGAGGTCTAGGAAAATTCGCACACTAACTCCAAAAAAGTAACCGGAACTGAGAACTTAAAAATATTGGCCGAATCCAAAGTCATGGTTTTTAAGATAAACATACGGTTAGAACAAAAACAGAATTAAATGGAGGTTAATTAAACAAGTTAGCAGTTGTAATTATCTGAACTGCCTCAACTCATTTTATGATAAAAACAGATTTAGAACAAAAATTATTTAGATTTTAATATCTGTGTAGTGTTATCTGTAGAACATTGAAAAACGAAACTAGGAAGGACACGGTACCATACTAAAATTGTACAAATTTTTAGCTACAAGAAGAAGTTCCAGCTGAACAATGACTTCATTCGTGATGTTTCCCTTACTGCTATCAGAGAATACAACCTGTACTTTGTTTCCTAAAAAGGAAGAACTTTTGTTTGAACGTCTAATCTGTTTGCTTACTATGTTTAGGTCTATTATAGTATGCTATTACCTTTCCTGTTCTTAATTTCCCTTTTCTCTTTCCTGTCTAATTTCAGTTTTGTTTTCACTCTCTGTGTTAGTAATGCTTTGTCCAAAGAGGCAGTCCCGTTATTGGGAAAGCTGAAAGAGTGATTTTCTAATTATTATATATTTTGCCATATAGTATTCCATTTCTAAAATATGGCAGTCTGAACTGGGTTCTTAACAGATCAAGAAAAATTGAAAATTGAATCTCCGAAGTGAGATTCTTAAGACGAATAACGGGATTCACTCTGAAAGACCAGGTCAGTAATATCGATGCAAGAGATCAACTGAACATTTGCAGCTTACAAATAAAGTAGGCTATCTAATAGATCTATATAAGCATCTATGGTCTCAGCACAAGAAAGAATGGAGTCTTCTACTCGTAAAATTGACAAAACATGTTTTAAAATATACATCAGAAGGAACAGACATCTAGTCTGTCCTTGCAGCTGAAAATAGCTGATGAAGAAGAAGAAGAAGAAGAAGAAGAAGAAGAAGAAGAAGAAGAAAATACCTTACTAAACTGCTCATTTAATTCGAATGAAAACATCTGATTTCGAGGTGATCGTGTAACTACAGTGCTTAATGTTATGTCTTCGTCCTATTGCTAT